>NC_072388.2:36073971-36388832 GCF_028885625.2 Pongo pygmaeus
TTCCTCTGTCGGACTTTGCTATCAGAGCTATTCTTGCTTTATAAGGTTAACTGGATAGCATTTCATCATTTTTAATATTCTGAAATTGATATGGCTTAGGAATAATCTTGAAAAGTTGGAAGAACTCACTGTTTAGACTCATCTGAGCCATTTGGTAAGGTAATTGATAATTAAAAATTTTTCTTTTCTAATTCTTAGCTTATTCATATTTACTATTTTTCTTGTCAATTGGCAACATATTCCTACAGTAAGCTATGTATTTAGTTGAGATTTGTAAGTTATGTACATAGAGTTGCATATATTTTGTCAGTTTTAATATTCATTTCTAATATTGCATCATTTTCTTTTTCCTTTCTGATGGTGTTTTTGATATTTTTTTCTTAGAATAGAATTTTTAGAAAGTAGTTTTTTTCTTTTTTCATTTGTTTTTAAATTAAATGCTTTCCCTATGTTTGTCAGACTACTATACTCATACCAGTATAACACCATCCCTTTTATTTTTTTAGAAAGATATATAATACATAGTTCCCTGGCTATTAGATATCATGGCCAGTCAACCAGAAAAACACATGAGTTTAACCCACCATCTTTGACCAAAAACCTTTTGTACTAATTATTAATTCAATGTTGTTACTTCTCCCTTTTAACATATTTTTGATTATTGGCTTTCTGCTCTCCATAGAATGTTGACATTCTATGTTGGTATTTTTCTAATTTTTTTTTTTTTTTTTGAGACAGAGTCTTACTCTATCACCAGGCTGGAGTGCAGTGGTGCGATCTTGGCTCACTGCAACCTCTGCCTCTCAGGTTCAAGCAATTCCCCTGCCTCAGCCTCCCAAGTAGCTGGGACTACAGGCACGCACCACCATGCCTGGCTAATTTTTTGTATTTTTAGTAGAGATGGGGTTTCACCGTTTTAGCTAGGATGGTCTCGATCTCCTGACCTTGTGATCCGCCCACCTTGGCCTCCCAAAGTTCTGGGATTACAGGCGTGAGCCACCACGCCCAGACTCTAATTTCTTTTGCTGAAAACTTAATTAATTTCTTAATGTTTCTTCTTTTTTAAAAATAATATAAGTAATTTATGAGTTTTCTTCTGTGTACTTGACCTTATTTCAAACCTTTTCATTTGCAGTGTCTTTATTTATTTTCAAAGTAATTTCTATTGCAATTTTCCTTTTCTTTTTGATACACCATAGTGTTTAAACATTTTTTAAAAACTTGTTGGAATTATTTTGTTTAAATTTTATTCTTAATCTTTATTAGTGTAAGAAAATATATTCTTCAAAATACCAGTTTCTTGGAATTTATGGATATTTGCTTTGGGTTGTGCTAGATATCCCAATATCTCTCAGTTAATTCAGTGGTATTATTTGTTATCACTTTGATATTGTGGCCAGACTAAGCAGAGCACACCTTAGGAATCAGATAGTCTTGAATCTGAATTCCACTTACTTCCTGGGTAACCTCGTACTATTATTTTAACCTCATGAAGTCTCATTTTTTTTTGTTTGCAAAGTGGGTCTTTTGAGGATTTAATGAGAGACTATATGGTGCATTGCTCAATAAGTAGTAGGTGCTCAAATAATAATAGACTTAACTATTATACTGTAATATTGTTACATTTTATGTGGCATATTTATTTCATTTGATCTCATAAAGACTTTAATTAAATACGGATTTTCAATGAAGTTATGCTTTGTCAGTTTTTCCATGTGTTAGCTGGGCAGGGTGGCTCACACCTGTAATCCCAGCACTTTGGGAGGCTGAGATGGGTGGATCACTTGACGCCAGGAGTTGGAGACCAACCTGGCCAACATGATGAAACCCTATCACTACCAAAAATACAAAAAAAAAAAAAATTTCCACATGTTACTAACAGTTTTACTTTCTGCGATTAGAAGATGTTTTGTCTTTATTATGAATTTTGTCTCTTATTGATTTGAAATGATCCAGTTTGGCCTATTCAGTGCTTGAATTCTACTCTAGTATGTCTAGCCCTGTGTTCTTTTCTCTGTGTTCAGAAATATTTTTAGGTTAATACTTTTTATTGTTTTTATTTTGTTTTGTTTTAGAGGTGCCATATAAGTAACATATGGTGTTTTGGTCCTACTATTATTATTTTATTTTGTGGTTTCTGTTTATTTAAAATTTCTGTTCTCTTTTGTTAACTCCCTACTGTCTGTGCTGTTTTCAGAGTGGCAAGGGCTATTACAATTACTTCAGAAATCACACTAGCAGTATGTGAATGCTTACTTGTAGTAAAAATTCAAACAATAAAGATGAATATGACATAAAGAGCATTCCCCCTCCTTAATGCTGTCCTTCTCCAGTTCTCTTCTCCCTGAAGTTGGCCATTGTTAAATGCATTTTGTGTATCCATTCAGACATTTTCATTGTTTATGTCATGCAGGTGTGTGCAAATTAATACTTTTACATATGTGGAGTTGTAATTTATATTATTCTACATCTTGGTTTTTTTCACTTAAAATACTTGAATATATATCTTTGCACACGTATGTGTATTTTTCTGTTTGGAATTCCTAGTCAAAGTGTATGTATATTTCAAATCTTAGAAGATTATCACATATATTTGCATTTTTTAATAATGCAGTCTAACCTTTTCATTTACTTAAGAAAATACTTACATATTGTTTTTGAAAAATATGTCATGAGCTAGAAAGAGAAAGTTAATGATATAAAGTGTATTAAAAGATTGCCTTCATGCAAAAGATTGGTGAATATTAATTTGCATAAGTCAATGTGGCATCTGTGAAAATATGATGCTCACATCTGCTTCAAGAAAATCTGCTGAGGGGGCGTACTTGACTGGTAGCCTCCAGCTGCTGTCCTACAGACCTAACATGGCATTTGCTCCAAGGCCATGCTTCCTTGGGACTGCTCCCAGCCAGGGACTGAGCACAAGGTGGTTGCTAGAGCAGATGCATTCCTGCTTGATTGTGATTGCTTTCATGGGCAATTTTGGCTCAGGGACTTTTCATCTGCCTGGTTGAATCTTTCTTAGAACTGCTCCATGGTCTGAGGCTCTTTCTACCTAATCCTTCCTCTCTCATCCCCTTTCAGAGATGTCAAATCTGCATAATGTTCTGAAGGTTCCCCCTGCCTACTCCTGCACCTTCTCATTTTATCCTATACTGTTGGTGTCTACTTCTACTTGAGCTGACACAGTAGGGAGTCTGTAATATGAGTGCAATGTTTTTTAAACTATATATTTGTTTACAAAGTATGGGCATATATTTTTCTATCTATGGTTATAGGAAAGTGTCAATGTAGGGAGTTGAGGGTAGGCAAAATTGTTTTAAAAGAAGTGAAATTGTAGCAGGAATAGGAAGAATTAGTGAGAACTGGTGACCATGGAGTAACCCATTAGAAAAGTAGTCCGAAAGAAAATCAGTACTGGTGATTGTCCACTCCCAATGACCAGGAGAAAAAGGATCCAACAGCACTTTCTGGCACAAAAAGATAGCTCAAGCTCACCTGACATTTTCATTTCACCAGAACTGGCATTGACTCTTCAAAGACTCCTGGTTGTGATGAATGGGAAATGATATTTAGATGCACAGATCTATGTGCTCTTATTTTTAAAAAGCAAATTTAACTTATTTTTTGTTTGATGCTGTGTTTTTTATTTTCACCTGTTATTCCTTTTCTTAAACTTATATTTTTAAGTTTTCCTTTTTAAAAAATAAAATTCAGTAGTCTGGATATAATATATTCATGATTTTACATTTTCATGGTTATTTAAAAATATCTGGCATGTATTTAAGCACATCAAGAGTCAATCAAAATTTATATCCTCTCCATGAAGGATTGACTTTAAAATGTTTCCCTTTACTCTCATCTGCCATCTGCCACATTGGAGACCATTAAATATTTTTGTTCCTGATAATTTCAATGTTCACTCTGTGCATCAATAATTACATAGATTTAACTATGTTTTTCTGACTTTCTTTCCACAATTTCTTCTGTCTTACATCATTTCCTTTCTAATCATTTTTGTTTTCCTTATTATATTTTTGACTAATTCTTTCTGGAAAGGTTTGTGTGGTAAATTTTGGAGTACTTGTATTTGTGGATGTATATTTATTTTCCTCTGCCTCTTGCATTCCAATTTGATGTGGCATAAAATTCTATTTTTCTAATTACTGGCCAGGCAGCATCCAGTCATGTTGATAATAAGTATTCGGACACTGTAGTTCTCATTCATCCTACTTGGAACTTCTTTGTCTTGTTTAAAATGAAGACTTAAGTCTTTTTACATGTCATTTTTCCATTCATTCATCAGATAAATACATGCCAGTCACCTCTATGTGTGAGCCACTGTTCTAGAGGCTGGAGCTGCAGCAATGAAAATTCAAGGTCATTAATTTCATGGAACTTACATTTTAGTATGAGGTACAGATACAATAAACATGTACAGTGGATTCTTGTCATTTGTGGTAGTTACGTTCCATAAAGTCACCTCAAGCACTGAATTAGTTGATATTGAACTGTTGCTCTTAGGGGAAGTAGAAGGTGAGGGTCCTGTGAGGCTCTGGTTTTCATCAGCTGATCAATACATAACCTTGCTTTATGGGGTTTTCTATTTAAAGACACCTTACTTAATATATATTGTTGATTAATTACTACTGAAGTCATAGCTGACAGCGCTATAACTCATGCCCGAAAGAAGCTATGTAACACATTTGTGTTCTCTGTAATGCACATTGCAGCCTTCTTGCACGTAGGAACACTAGCCAACACTTCAGCACTATACTGGGGACCATTTTAAAGAGCAAAATCACAAACCAAAAGCACAAAAATGTGAAAAACACGACACTAAACAGGCCTTGAAAAGGAAACTTCTTTACAATACGACAGCTGAAACAAGAAGGCAGAATGACATTTTGCTCAACCTCAGCTGGGTGTTTAAATCTGCCACTGTGGTGTAGATTTGTCTATATTTTCCTGTAATATTGTCAATTTTTACTTTATATATTTTGGGGCCACGTTATTAGATGCATACAAATGAAGGATTGTTAAACATTGTTTATGAGTCAAAACTTTCAGTAATGAACTGAGCTACTTTATTTTAGTAAACACTTTTACCGTAGAGTCTATCTTTATTATTAATGCATTGATAACAATTTTCCTTCATTAAATATTTGTTCCCTTACACATAACCTTTCTGTATTCTTATATTTTAGATGTGTCTTTTATAAACAACATGTGATTAGATGAAAACAAATACATTTGGATTTTTTTTTAATTGGACCTATTTAAAATTTACATCTATTTTTTATTGTTATTTTTATTTTCTTACCCATTGTATGCTTAATTTTTTGCCAATTATTTGGGTGTATTGTGTTTTATCATTTCTGTTGTAAAAGTTATATATAATTGATCCTTGAACAATGTGAGGGTTGGGGGTGCCAATCCCTGCACAGTTGAAAATTCATGTGTAGCTTTCAACTTTCCAAAAACTTAACTACAAATAGCTTATTGTTGACTGGAAGCATTACTGATAAACAGTCAATTAACACATATTTTATATGTTATATGTATTATGTATTGCATTCTTTTTTTTTTTTTCTTTTTTTGAGACGGAGTCTCGCTCTGTCACCCAGGCTGGAGTGCAGTGGCGCGATCTAGGCTCACTACAAGTTCTGCCTCCTGGGTTCACGCCGTTCTCCTGCCTCAGCCTCCCGAGTAGCTGGGACTACAGGCGCCTGCCACCACGCCTGGCTAATTTTTCGTATTTTTTAGTACAGATGGGGTTTCACCGTGTTAGCCAGGATGGTGTCGATCTTCTCACCTCGTGATCTGCCCGCCTTGGCCTCCCAAAGTGCTGGGATTACAGGCATGAGCCACCGCGCCCGGCCTTGTGTACTGTATTCTTACAATGAAGTAAGCTAGAAAAAAGAAAATGGTATTAAGAAGATTATAAGGAAGAGAAAATATACTTACTATTAACTAAGTGGAAGTAGACGATCATAAAGATCTTCACTTTGTCTTTTTTTTTTTTTTGAGACGGAGTCTTGCTCTGTCGCCCAGACTAGAGTGTAGTGGCGCGATCTCGGCTCACTGCAAGCTCCGCCTCCTGGGTTCACGCCATTCTCTGCCTCAGTCTCCCGTGTAACTGGGACTACAGGCACCCGCCACCACGCCCAGCTAATTTTTTTGTATTTTTAGTAGAGACGGGGTTTCACCATGGCTTCAATCTCCTGACCTCGTGATCCGCCTGCCTGGGCCTCCCAAAGTGCTGGGCTTACAAGCGTGAGCCACCGGGCCTGGCCTGTTGTCTTTACACTGGTTAGGCTGAGGCAGAGGAAGAAGAGGGGTTGGTTTTGCTGTTACAGGGGTGGCAGAGGTGGAAGAAAATCTGTAAATAAGTAGATTTTCTGAACCCATGAAGTTCAAACCCATGTTATTCAAGGATCAACGGTATGTTTTACTAATTCCTGTGGCAGTTTCCCTAGAATATGCATCTTTAACTTATCGATATCTAATATACATTAATACCTTTATTTATACTTCTCCAGGAAAATACAGTGACTTCAGAATCCTTTGATTCCATTTACCCCTTCTTGACTTATGCTTTTACTTTGATAGATCCTTAGCTCTTAAAGTCCATACTAAACTTTCATTTTATGTAATATACCTTAAATTTTACCCATATATTTCTCTCTTTTTTTTTTTGCTTTCCTTTTTTTTCCTCGCATCTCAGACACTTATATCTGGAATCATTTTACCCTCTGCCTAAATTGTATCCTATAGAATTTCTTTTAAGAGGAGGGGTAGAAGGTCTGCAGTTGGTGAAAACCCTGGTTTTTCTTAGTTTCAAAGTGTCTTCATATTATTTCATTCTTGAGGAATATTTTATCTGAGTATAATATATTGGCAGACGTTTTAACACAATAATGATGTTCCATTATTTTCTGGCATTCATTATTGCTGTTGAGAAGTAAGTCTTAAATGTAAAGACTTTGAAGCTAATACATCTTCTGCTTCTCCTAAACCTGGCTGGTTTTAAGTTTTTCATTTGCATTTCCTATAGTTTCACTATGATGTGTCTAGGTGTGTATTTCTTTTTATTTATCACATATTGAAATCCTTTGAGTTTGTAGTTGACATCTTCCATTAGCTACGGAAAATTTTTAGTAATCTCTATCTATTCTCTATTTCATTTTCTGGGACTTTAATCACATGTATTAGTTACCTTTTTTTCTCTTGTGCTTGGTATTGGATTCTGGACAATTTCTTCTAACCTATATTATAGGTGAGGTCCACGAATTCTCTCTTTAGTTGTGTATAATGTACTGTCAAACTTGTTTTTTATATGGTTCTTCTTAGTATTTCTATTTTTCCCTAAATCTGTTAAGTTATGGTGTTTTGTTTCTTTGTATACCTGTCTGTCTTTAAATGTTTGCTTATCATTGTATTTAAAACATGATTTTAAGGAAACATTTGAGACTTAGAATGGCATTATGGCCTTTTCTTCCTCCAAAGGACATTTTTGTTAGGAACTGGGGTCTTTACTTTACAGCTTTAATCTAAAGTTGAGGCTTGAGTTTCTGTGACTACCCTCGTGATAGAGCCCAGACTAAAAGTCTGCATGAAAGTTGATTCCTTCCACCCACTTTTAATCTGAGGGTGTACCCCTGTGGTATTACAGTTTATATATAATTGGGATGTATTATCAGGCTCCACATCTCAGGTAGATTCTGGGCTTTGATTTTTGTCACCCTTGCCCCAAGAAATTGCCAAATCTGCAACTCAGAGTTGTAGTTGTTTTGGCAAACATTCTGAGAACAAAACATCTTTGAGTAGTAGGCTTACGTTTTCTGGTACCTTGTCTTTTCTCAGATTTTGGCTCATCTTTTCATCTTGTTAGCTCTCTGATGTTTTGACCATTGTTTTTCAAATTATATGTAGCTCTCAGTTGTCCTCAGCAAAGTTCCTAATGTTACATAATTAGAAGCAGAAGTCATTATTGGCTTTGAAGGAAACTGTTTCCATTTCTGTTTGCATCCCAGCTTTTATTGCATGCATACCAATTTCAACAATATCTTTGGGATAGAGTAGGAGGATTTTTTTTTCCATTGGATATCATATAAGTAACACCGCAAGTGCCGTCTCAAGACACCTTAGTTTGGGCATTATTTTGACAGTTTCCAAGGCTCCAGCGTATATGTTCTTTTTTTAAAATAAGCAACCATTGATTGTTAATAAGTTCTGCAGTTTTGATATCTATGAAGCACGGTACTAAGATTTTTGTCCTTATTGTTGTTAAAAGCATTCTTTTAAACATATAATATCTGCTATTCCATCATATTTCAATATCTTGTGTAAGCATATGACAAAATGGTTTGAAAATCCCTGGTATACCATGTAGTTTGTTTTTAAAGAATAATGATGAAAATAACCAAGTATCTTTCTATTATGTCCAGTAATTATCTCACCATACATTGTGCTATCACTACTTTCTGAAAATATAACTTGAGAGGATTTTTAGCAAAAACTCAATGCTTGGTGATTCCTAAGTTACCCATAGCCTTCTCCATCGTCAGTAATAATTACATAATATTTTTAAAATCTGACTTTTTATTCAATAAATATTTTTAAAATTTGTAATGTTAGTGTTCGAGACCTAACAATTTAAAAAAGCAAAGTAGTAGTATGATTTAATTAATCATTAATCTACCCAGGTGTCAAATTTAGGTCTTCTAGGTTTCTGCATATCCAAACCACTGATTACAAGATAGAGAAGTAGCACATTTAATAATAACCTTAATCATTGTGGCAGTTTACTCTTACAACAATAAATATATCTAAATACTTAACCGATAGAATTCAAAGTATAAAGCACTTAAGGCAAATTTCATTCCAGTTTACATTTAGAATGATTGCTTGTATTTAAAAATGAGTGTTCATGTGTTGACAGAAAACTAGATAATATGTCTTGTTCATAATCCTGATATTAATATGCTACATAAATTCAATGTTAACCTATGAGGTCATAGGATCATTGATCACTCCTAAGATTAAGGATGCCAGAAATAATGTGGAAGTAACCATTTGCTAAATGCCAACACTGAAGCCAAATTGCAGGTTTTGGCCAGATACTAAGGCTGTAGCTGGACTTTGATGCATCTCTGGTAAGTGTTTTCTAGAATTATACTACTTTCATATGTTTTCTCTTTGGTTCTTTTGTTAATAATGTTGTACTATAAAGTAACAGTCATCATAGGCTTTTAAAAAGTATTCCAAAACATAATTTAAAATTGTTATCTTTTTATCACAGAGTGTTCAAGCAAGCAGACTTTTAACTGATAAATTTTCATGTAAAAGCAGTGTCATTACTTTACATCAGCATAGCAGAACAAATTTTTGGGTATGTACAATTTTTGTTCTTAATTAGGATTGTTTATTTGCTTACAGTCCAGATATTAATTATGGTAATTCCAGAAATTATTTCTTGGGGCCAGGCATGGTGGCTCATGCCTGTAATTCCGGCATTTTGGGAGTCTGAGGTGGGCAGATCACTTGAGGCCAGGAGTTTGAGACCAGCCTGGCCAATATGGTGAAACCCCATCTCTAGTAAAAAAACAAAAAAATTAGCTGGATGTGGTGGCACGTGCCTGTATCTCATCTACTTAGGGGGCTGAGGTGGGAGGATGGCTTGAACCCAGGAGATCGAGGGCAACAGGGGGAGACTGTCTCAAAAAAAAAATTTTTTTTTTCCTTGGTACTTCCTCATTTTGGAAAATGGGTCAGACCATTCAGTGCTATCCTTGCTGAAGATACATTTCTACTTTCTCAAATATGCTGTTTTTATGACTGTTAGAAGATGTTATTCACTAATCAACAGCAGGATATTTGTTGTGAGTTTTTCTAACATTTCTAGTTTTTTCACTCATTCCTGTGTAGGTCTTCAACATCAAAGGAACATGTTTATGAGTCTTTGACTAAATGGAGAAACTGTTTGTGGCCATGAAGCAGAGTAAGACTGATTGCTTTAAACGGTGATCAGATGCGTAGTCATGACTTTTAGTATAACTAACTACAGTGTATCCAATGACCTGAACTTTATGGGGTACAATTAGGACATGGTTTTATTTTTCTCTCACTGGTGCCTAATATAGTCTTTTCTTTTTGAGACAAAATCTCACTCCATCTACCAGGCTGGAGTACAGTGGTAAAATCATGGCTTACTGCAGCCTGGACCTCCCGGGCTCAAGTGATTCTCCCACCTCAGCCTCTTGAGTATCTGGGACTACAAGTGCGCACTGCTATACACAGCTAGTTTTTTTAAATTTTTTTTTTAGAAATGGGGTCTCACTGCGTTGCCCAGACTGGTCTCAAAACTCCTAGGCTTAAGTGATCCTCCTGCCTCAGCCTCCCAAACTGTTGGGATTGCAGGTGTAAGCCACTGGATCTGGCCTAGATGTTTCTTTATTGCTGCTTGCATCATTATTATGCTTAAGGACATGGAACGTAACATTTTCTTTGTAGTTTGCACTCTAGTTTAGTAGAGCTTTCCAACTCTTAATATAATAACACCAGTCTGGGTGTTATTATAGTAAGTGGTAATACTTGTGTGGTTTCCTGAACTAAAAGGTTGAGATTGCTCATGATTAGAGGTGACTGTCCAGGGGCTCCCATTAATGCAGCCACAGGGTTAAGGGGATTCATGGCTCAGCATATCTGTCATACATTCACACACACCAGTGCCACCTACACCAGCTGGGTAGCTTTGCACTATACTACCTTGTACATAGCAGGTACTTGGTGTTTGTTATATCAAATTGAATTTTAAAAAAACAAGGTAGTTTTTATTATTATACACTTTTCTACATTAATTCATAGATTTTAAGTTCTCTTCCTCTAAAGTCAGTGACTGCAAACTCAGTATCTGTATTTTAATTAGTATTTCTGAATTTCATTAATTTACCTAAACAGTTATTAGCCAAGTGTTATATATTTTAGCTTATCAAATAGTATCCGTGGCTAATGTATATTTTTTATTTGATTATTTCACAGTGTTTCTTACCAAGAAAATCTGCATCATTTGAAAGTATCCAAAAATGGTTTAGTGCACAACCTACACAACTAAGGGTATTATAATTTTACAGTTTTTACTCTCTAGAAGAAACATTTGTATTCCTAGGAATAATAATCACCTTATGTTTTTTTTAAAAAGCATATACTTCTGTATTATATTCTCTAGTCTAATTACATATTGAGTTTTATATAGTTTCTTGAGATGGGGGATTACAGTAAGTTGCGGATGGTCAATATCTCTATTGTACTTTAGTACATATCTTAAAGTACATAACTGGCTTGTATGAAATTATTATGTTTGAAATTTGGGCCAAAATTCACTATAAAGAACTACATCTCTATAACAAATTATTTATTAGCAAATGAAATGCATTTAACTTATTGACGATGGCTCAATAGGCAGGAAATGCTATATCAAATGATTTAAAGTAATTTATCTTGTGTAAGTAATGAGTATTAGAGTTTCAAGTATTAATGCATAATTATTAAAATTATATAATTATTAATGTTATAATATTAAATAATAGTGTTATTAAAAATTAAGCTGATTCTCTAATGATTAGATAAAATAAATACTGTAATAGGTTGGGATTCTGTTACTTCCTATTACAAATATTGAATTGAAAGTTATTATGGAGAATATTTGAATGGTGTTGTGTAGAAATTCAGTGTTGTTAAAGCGCTTTTGAAAGAAAACCCAAATTGATTTTTACGGAATAAGGCATTTTAACAGCTTTTGCCCATTCTACCAGTTTTTTTGCATTAAATATAAAAGTACAGCATGTAATTTATTTGGATATGTAGAGAGCATTCTCTTTCAATTAAAATATAGAAAATCATAATACATATCTAATTTATAGTGCTGTTTACATATACCTAATCAAATGTCATATGACCAACCAAATTATTGTACTTTGCTTGAACTAACCCACTATTAACTTTATCAGCTGACATTTGAATAATTTTAAGAATACTGATTTTTAAACTTTTAAATTAAGTGACCAAACCACATTAATAGTAATTGTAAAAGAATTAATTAATTTTGAATGCATAGCAACTGAATTGATTTTACGCTTTTTCTGCCTCTTTGCTTACTAAGCGAGTAAAATCTTCTGTAGACTTGAGGAAGGAGGAGATCATAGCTCCTTTGGAAATCAAGAATGATATGCAAAGCAGTATAAAAGAGGTTATGTTTCAGAAAGCAAAGGAATTGAAACGTCAGCTCCAGCTCAGTAAGCTAAATAAAACTGAGGAGCCCAAGTATGTGAAAGAAAATATAGATGATATCTTTGATAACATGTGCGAAAAACACAGTTTGAGAAATCTCTCTTTGACTCTCATTGAAGCGTCTAAAAAAGCTGGCATTAGTTACATTGTTTATCCCAAGAAAAAGAAGATGAAATGGAAGAAAAGATTGAAACAACAAAAACTTATATTCGTGTATGAAGAATTATCCAAGCCTCCAAAATCTCTTGAAAGGTCTTGTTTAAGTGATTTTTTTTTATAGTTTAAGATGGTGGGGGGTGGGGGGAGGGGGGAGGGATAGCATTGGGAGATATACCTAATGCTAGATGACGAGTTGGTGGGTGCAGCTCACCAGCATGGCACATGTATACATATGTAACTTACCTGCACATTGCGCACATGTACCATAAAACCTAAAGTATAATAATAATAATAATAAAAGAAAGAAAAAAAAAAAAAAAAAAAAAGAAATATATTGTGGTTTTGACCTTAATTTTATAATCTCACCCCATGAAGTTATTATTTTATTCTGCACTGAAAATGTGAACCTTTCACTCTTTGAAAGACAAACCTCTGGCTGGGCGCCGTGGCTGACGCCTGTAATCCCAACACTTTGGGAGCTGGAGGTGGGCGGATCATCTGAAGTCAGAAGTTTAAGACCAGCCTGGCCAACATGGTGAAACCCCTCTCTACTAGAAACACAAAAATTAGCTGGGCGTGGTGGTGTGTGCCTGTAGTCCCAGCTACTCAGGAGGCTGAGAAGAGGTTGAACCCGGGAGGTGGAGGTTGCAGTGAGCCGAGATCAGGCCACTGCACTCCAGCATGGATGACAGAGTGAAACTCCGTCTAAAAAAAAAAAAAAAAAAAGAAAGACAAACCCTCATTTAAAAATATGTGGATATTTCATAGTCATAGTCGAATTATGTGAATGATTCAAATGATAATTTAAATAGGGGACTGATTTAAGGACATGAGGTAAGGCTAAATCAATTTAATGGCTAACTGAAATCTTCCAGAAAGTAAAAAACCCAAACAAGTTATTTGAAGTGATTTAGTAACAAAAAACAACTCCTGCTCCATACAAATTCTACCCACTCTAATTAGATATTTAAGTATTTTTAAATTTTAAATTATTGAATTGAGTTATAAATCTAGATAATTTTGGGCCCGGTGCAGTGACTCACCCTTGCAATCCCAGCACTTTGGGAGGCTGAGGCGGACAGATCACAAGGTCAGGAGATCGAGACCATCCTGGCTAACACGGTGAAACCCTGTCTCTACTAAAAATACAAAAAATTAGCTGGGCATGGTGGCGTGCGCCTATAGTCCCAGCTACTTGGGAGGCTCAGGCAGGAGAATTGCTTGAACCTGGGAGGCAGAGGTTGCAGTGAGCTGAGATCGTACCACTGCACTCCAGCCTGGGTGACAGAGTGAGACTCCATCTCTTAAAAAAAAAAAAAAAAAATGGCCAGACGCAGTGGCTCACACCTGCAATCCCAGCACTTTGGGAGGCTGAGGCAGGCAGATCATGAGGTCAGGAGATCGAGACCATCGTGGCTAATGCAGTGAAACCCCGTCTCTACTAAAAATACAAAAAAAATAGCCAGGTGTGGTGGCGGGCATTTGTAGTCCCAGCTATTCATTCGGGAGGCTGAGGTAGGAGAATGGCATGAACCCGGGAGGTGGAGCTTTCGGTGACCTGAGATTGAGCCACTGCACTCCAGCCTGGGCGACAGAACGAGACTCTGTCTCAAAAAAAAAATGTAAATAATTTTTTAAATATTGTAAGCTCTTATTTAGGAATCAACACAGAAATTTTTTTTCCTTACTTGGAAGTAATAATAGCCAGTATATTTAAAATTATGTAGGGACCTGAAATAATAACCACTGAAATTCCAAATGTGTTCATTATTAAGTATTCAGGACATAACTTTCTTATAACAAAAGTATTGTGCAAAATAGTTTCCAAAAAGCTCTGAGGTTTCTGTTTAGATATCCCCAGACATCACAGAATTTATTAAACTTGTGTCCTTTTGAAAAGTGAAGACTTTCCTGATGATAAGAGAATTAAAAAAAATTGTTCACTTTATAGTTATAAAGACTTGCTGTCTGCAAAAGAGTTAATTATTTCTTGAAATGGTTACTTATTGTCCTTGAGAAGACTGGGGCATAGTACTTCATAAGTGTGAGTGACAGAGTGGAACAGAGGCCAACCATAGTGGAGAATGCCATTCAAGTCTCTTGTTCTCTGTATACTACGTATGCTTAAGTTTCACTTGCAACAAATATAATATCTGGAAATTTTTTTGTTAGTTCATCTGTAGGAGACTTCAAGTAGGTTTTCTAAGTTGATAAATGTTTTAGATCAGAACCAGAAGTTTGCTTATACATTTTCAATACATTTACTGATTTTAAAGTATTATGAATCTTCACCATCCTGGAAAGGGTAATACACACCGCACCATTTTGGCCACAACCTAAATGACTTGTATCTAAAAAAAGTATATAAACTGATCAAATGCTGCTTCTGTGGGATGTGGTCTTCTTACTGACCTTTTATCATTCTGAATATTATAAAGTTTTACCATTTAAAAAGATTTCTTTGCCTTCTAATAACTGACTTTGAAATTTGTATGTGCTGCCAATGGGTGTAACAGGAACCATAGGATGAACCTTTTGGTGGAGGCAGTAAAACAAACTGTGGGAGTATTGTTAGTACAGCTTTCCTACCTTTTTAAAAAAATCTTAATTCAAACTAATTTACCACATATAAATGTAGATACGAATTGTTAGTTCAAAACTAACAACTATGGAGCAACTTGAAAAATAATTTTGTTCCTATAGTTTGAGACTTTTTTCCCACTATTTTTTTTTTTTTTTGAGACAGAGTCTCGCTCTGTTGCCCAGGCTGGAGTGCAGTAGCACCTTGGCTCACTGCAACCTCTGCCTCCCAGGTTCAAGTGATTCCCATGTCTTAGCCACCCAAGTAGCTGGGAGTACAGGCGTGCAGCACCACACCTGGCTAATTTTTCATATTTTTAGTAGAGACAGGGTTTTGCCATGTTGGCCAGGCTGGTCTTGAACTCCTGACCTCAGGTGATCCACCTGCCTCAGCCTCCCAAAGTGCTGGGATTACAGGCATGAGGCACCGCCCCTGGCCTTTTGTCACTAATCTTAATTTGATAATTCACAGATTTACTTCTTAGCATTTTGTGTCCAACCATAAAGATTATTTAATCACACCCGTTCTTGGCTGGCCTCCCTTAATGGTGGGAAGCAGACTGCATATGTTCTCATACATCAAGTCGAATTATGGCTGTGGAAAGTCACCCCTGCAGAAAGCCACTGGAGCCACCTCACCCAGATTCATGCATTTCTTTTTATCCCCTTAGCCCTGTTGCTTCCCTCCTCAGCTAGGTCATGGCAGGTTGCCAAAGTTTGCAATAACTTTGCAGCTTCATTGTTTCTCTAGAAGTTTCCCTCTGCTTTGGTCTCTGATCTCAGTGTTGACAGAGCAGCCTGAGGGAGTAGAGGAGACCTTCCTCAGTAGCTGGCTGACCCACAGTGAGCTCTTCCTATCGATGAATAGTGGCTGCCTTGACTCCCTTGTACCCACTGCCTTACCTCCTATGTGGGCTTTTGTGAATTGCTAGCCTCTTGATCTCTGCCAACGTTCTGTCTTCCGGGACTGAGTAACGTTCTTCATCTGAGATCCAGGCTACCAGCCTGTTTGCCAATGGCGTTCCTATCCCTCTGAATGCATCTTCTTGTGCCCCTTTCTAGAATAATTGTCCTTAGTCTTAACTCACTTGACCTGCTCCTGCAAATGACCCTGTGGTCTCAGACCTGGTTTTCTTGGCCCATCTTGTGCTGCTGCATTCCTCAGAGAAGCAGAATTTATTTTCCCCCAAGCAGGAGTTGTTATATTTTCCTTAGTTGTTTTGCCCTTCCACTTTTTGTTTTTTGTTTTTTTTTTTTTGAGACATGGTTTCATTTCCATTGCCCAGACTGGAGTGCAATGGTGTGATCTTGGCTCACTGCAACCTCTGCCTCCAGGGCTCAAGGGATTCTCCCACTTCATCGTCTCAAGTAGCTGGGCCTACAGGTGGGTGCCACCACGTGTGGCTAATTTTTGTATTTTTTTTTTGGTAGAGGCAGGGTTTCGCCATGTTGCCCAGGCTGGTCTTGAATTTCCGGTCTCAAGCAATCCACCCGCCTTGTGCTCGCAAAGTGCTGAGATTACAGGCATGAACCACTGCGCCTGGCCATCAGGCCTATTTTGACTTTCATTTATCACTCTGCTTCTCTAAGAGCTGGCAGCAGTGATGTTCTAGGAGCAAGAACTCTGGATCAGGAATTTGTATACATCCATATCCCAACCTTCATTCACTAGATCCTCAGTGATTAGGCTGAGCTACTTGATTTCCTTGAATATTTGTTTCCCCATCTAGAAGATGAATAGCCTATCCACATGATTTCTGAAGTAACGTCCAGCTCAAATATCCCTTGATTTGGGTAGTAAAATCGTCCTTATTTTTATACCAACGATATTTTGAGCAAAATGTTTAAACTGTTCAAAATTTCTGTTTCCTTAAATTGTCTTACATCTCATCTCAGATTAACTGTATGTGTACATATTCCAACCCAAAGGCTTGACTTTCTCAGGCTGGAGTGATAGCTAGCAGGTTAATTTACTCTGGTTCCTCCAAATGAAAAACCATGAACCATATTCATGGCTATGAAAACATGATTTAAACTTGCAGTACAGGAAGAAATATTTACCTTTTGGGGTATATGTAAACAGCCAGTCCCCTCTTTTATCATGTTCCTTTTATTTGTATTATTTAATTTCAGTGATCTAGGACTATAATTCTTCCTCATAAAAGTTCATCCACTGTCTGCATTTCCTTTCCTTTTTACATCCTTCTAGAAAGTTATATAGCAAGATCTTGTTTCCTTAAAAATATTTTACTTATTTTATTAATATTTGATAGTAAAAATACTACATGCTCATTGTAAAAACTTAGAAAATACAGCAATGCTACCATTGAGAAATAAGTCACAATTAACATATTTTTGGATGTTTATGTGGGAATATATTTTAACAAAGCTGTATGTATATGCGTGTATGTGTGTATAATAGTGCTTGTATATCTATAAAGAAACCTTGAAATTATATACATCAAACTATGGCAGTGATTATTTTTGGAATAATGAGAAGGGATTGATGGGTGGTTCAGGAGTTAGCCTGGGATATGTATAGGTTCAAACTTATGTTTAGAGGATCCCCTCATTCAACTCTCTTTTATCTGGAATTTCCTCCTCATTCTTGCCTCTTTAGTATCCTTTCTGCAGTTTCTCTGCCTAGTAAAATTTCAGAGTACTGATCACAATTTTAGATGATACAGAAAAGTCAGGATATTGAAAGAGTGAAGGCTCTGAGTAGGCAAATGTGGATGGGACATAGACCACAAGTGATACAACTGAACTCCCAGGGAAGAAGTATTGTGCATCATATGAAGAAAGCATCTTCCTTCCCTGGGAATGTATATTTTGTTTAAGAAAATAAGGTAAGTATTCAAGTCAGATAGCTCCTATATTTTCAATGAAGGCAAAGTTTATCAGCTTGAAGTCAAGAGTTGGAGGGACTATAGTTAAATGCGATTTCTCTTATTAAATCATGGCACATAGTAGAAATTCAGCAACAATTTGATGAATGAATGAGTTCAGCCATTCATTTCTGCAACATGCATTTATTGAGCACTACTCAGCAGTACTACATTAGACAAGGAGCACAGGGCAAGGAACAAGACTGGCAAACTCCGTGTCCTCATAGAGCTTATATTGTAGTGGGAGAGAGTGGAGAGGTAAACAAATAACATTAGGAAGTGACAAATGTAATGAAGAAAATAAAGCAGTGTAACAAAGGTTACTATTTTAGACAGAGTGGTCAGAAGCCTCTATAAGGTAGTGATATTTGAGCGTAGAACTGAATGGAATGAGGGAGTGAAGTGTTTCAATATCTGAAGTGGTCATAACAAGTGCAAAGGCCTTGAGTTGGAGACATGTTTGTTGCTTTTGAGGGACAGCATAGAAGTCAGTGTCGCTGGAACAGAGTGAGTGCAGGATGGAAAGAAGCGAGGTTGAGGAAGTGGTCAGAGATAATACCACGGGGTGCCTTGTAGGCCAGAGTAAATTTGGAATTATTCTTAAGAGTGCCAAGAAATCACTGTGGACTTGAGAATGGGGTAGTGATGTTTATAGGTTATGGCAAAGACTTTGGATTTTTAATAGAAAAGGAAACACTGGGATTTGGGAGCAGTGAGTTGATATGATCTAGTTTATGTTCCAGAAGGTTCACTCTGGTTACTTGTGAAAAATAGATTGTAGTGGAGCAGGGAGACCAGTTAGAAAGCTATTGAAATAATCCAGGTGAGAAATAGTTTCTTGGTTTAGGGTGACAGCAACCAAAGTAGTGGAAAGTGGTTAGATTCTAGATAGATTTTAGAAATAGGGACAACAGGATTTGCTTATGGGTTGGATATGGGATACACACACACACACACACACATACACATATATATACACATACACATATATATGTACGTACATATATGTGTGTGTGTGTGTGTGTGTATATATATATATGGAGAGAGTTGTCCCTGCCATGTAAATGTAAACTTCATCAGATTCTCCTAAACTAGGGGAATGGCAAAGAAAACATGTCAGGTCAACAGCTGCAAACCAGGTGCCAGGAGGTGTGTTCATTGCTTCAGTAAATATACCACATCTGGAACTAAAGCTGTAATTGTTATCACCACCTGATTAAATTTGTGATAACTTATAGTCACTTTCTGCACGCTATCTTGGTTTTGCACTGGTGAAACAGGAAAGTAAAATGGAGATATGGTGGGAATTGCCACCTATATCCTTCAAGTCTCTGATGGTTCCACTAATATGTAATTTCCCTGGAATCTGGTATTGCTTTTTGTTTGCTATCTTGGTGGATAGTGGTGTGAGATGGGATGAGGGCAGTTTCCGAGATTTTCACTTGGCCATTACTATCATTATCTTCCTCAGTCTACAGTTTATTCAGTTATTACGTGTATTTACTCCCACTATACATTCTGGGACTAGGGAAATTATCAACAAATGGGTCCATGTCTAACTAGATCCACTGTTAAATGGTCTCAGACCAAGATTCTATCACTTGACTTTCGTAATTCTTTAATTTGATTGATAAACGTCAGTGGGATTTGTAGTGGGTATCTGTGGATTAGCATAAGGTCAGAGCCAGTATCTAATTACCCCTGGAAGGTTTGAGTATTCTCCTTTCTCATCCCTTTAGAAGATTTCAGGGAAAATTCACTGTGTATACCTGAGCCACATTGCAGGATTTTTCCTCAGTGGGACTTTGCCCGACCTTCCTGTTAAGAGAGGTTTTGGACTATGAACTGGCTGGGGTCTGAGAGCTGGGTAAAAGATTGTAAACCCCCACTATAGCTGGTTAGGTTTGTACCAGAAGACCTATAAGTTTTCCCCTATGTAAGCCAAAGAACACCCAAGCAAGCTGCCCATTTATTTCATCTCTAAGCACCTTTAGTCATTTAGCTATTGCCAAGGATCCTTGAGAGTTAAAATCCTGTTACTACTATTCTGTCTCTATTGCTTATTGTGGTCATTGTATCTACCATATCTGTAGTGGTAAACGGGATTTTACCACTCCAGGGTTCTATTATTCCCTTTGGAATCAGTGAAATAAATTTCTTTGCTCCCGTTCCCCCCCGTCATTCTTTTCCAGCTCTGAGGTCAGCACCCACAAGGCTTTTCAAGGGTATTGTGCCCCCTCACTTATGCATTCTCTGGTCTTTCCAAGGGTTAGGACTTGACTAAGCACATTCCATATTGCAGACAAATTCCTATTTCTTGAACCTTAGAACTCATTCCTCTATAGCAATGGCTCTTATAGTGTAATCCATGCATGAGTGTTACCTGGGAACTTGTTAGAGGTGCAAGTTCTAGAACTCCACGCTAGGTCTACCGAATAAGAGACCCTGAGGGTGGAGCCTCAAAATCTGTATTTTTAACAAGTCTTTGGGTAATTCTGATGCATGCTGAAGTTTGAGAACCCTTCACTTAGAGTATTTCTGTGTGTTCTAGCTAAGGCTGTGTGTAGTGAGGCCAGCAGCCACCAACCCAAGGTCACCTCCATGGAAGAGGTGTGTGGGAGGCTGAGGGACTGTAATGGCTGTGGCTCCATGAGAGGGTTTGGGAGTCACAGCTGAGTGATTTCAGGGCATGCTTGAGGTAGGTGCATTACAGCGTATGAGGCAACATCACAGTATAGTCATTGAAAGAAACTTATGCAGGAGAGGACTGAGAGTCTCAGATGGGGGATCTGACAATTCCTCAGCCAGTCTCCTCAGTAAAGGGAAGATAAGTGGAATTTGGAGATTTAAAATTCTCACTCTCGTTCATACCTCCTTGCCTGTTAACATCCCATATTTCAGTTTTCTGCTTCTTGCCTACTAGCTTTATTACCTTGGTGCACAAAGTTTAGAGGGTACTTAATAGGTACTGCAACTACTCTTTGGTCTGAAAGAAGTAGTCAACTGAACATACAATTTTTATAATAATTATTGTTGTCCTAATGACTTAAAGCTCCTTGATCTCCCAATGCCTTGTCTTCCACCTGAACATCATTCCCTGCTAACACTGGTGATATTTGACAAATTTTTATACCACCACATGTCATGGATTACCCATGTCCTATTTCAACCTGGCAAGTAAGTTATCCTAGAATCCTTTATATCCGTGTGTGCTTCCTGAGTCCATCTCTGGTACTAATTACTTTGTAAGTGAACATCCCAATCACAAACACCACTCAGCTTAGGATAATATTTGGAGGTTATGATAAAGGAGAAATTTACAAAAATGTCAAAGTACAAGGAAACCAGAAATGATAATGCAGTATCCTGGGGTTAAAAATGTAAAGCCATTTTCTACTCCTAAGTTTGAGAGGACAAAAAGAGGGAGTGATGACTAGAAGCTGAAAGAAAAGAGTTGTATGGAAATGGTTTTCTTGAAAGCAGTAGTGATCTTTGTTCAAGGATCCTAGGTAGTTTGAGGAGACCCTTCATGAGGAAGCCAGAGTAATAAACACTGACTTCACTCTCCTCCTTCCCTCTGTTGGGGTTCCTAATCGGATAAACTTTATGAGAAGACAGAGACCAAGGGATCTTAAGGCTATAGTCTGTGCAGATCAGTTTCCTGGGACAGGGAGCAAGATGGAGAAGGGTAGAGATGAATATGGAGGTGCAAACAAAACATATCTGGCACAGAAGACCTTTCTAAAGTGACATTTGATCAGAAATATGAATTGAGAAGGAGCCAGCCAGTCAGAAGGGCTGAAAAGGGCAATGGCCTTGAGGCTTGCTCAAGGATGATATGGCTGGAAAATAGGGAATGAGGGAGAGAGTAGTGGTGTCAAATATTTATGCGGCACTTGATCATGTGGGGTCTTATGGACCATGGTGAAGAGCTCGATTTGCATACTAGGGGAAGCTCTTGGAGGAGTGATGTGATCTTATTTACATTTGTAAAACAAGAAACGAAAACTATGCCTGGCTGCCATGCAGAGAATGAATTAGACAAAGAGCAAAAGTAGAAGCAGGGAATTAAGAAATTATTCTGCTCTAAGAAGAACAGATGATGGTGGCTTGCACTAGAATGTGGAAAGGAATAGATAACTTATGAAAGTAAGGAAAGGGAAGGAAACTAACTTTTCTTACTTTTGTGCTCCTAGTGTTCAGCACTAGGTATTTCTCATAGTACATACTCAGTAAATATGAAGTGATAGGGTAATTTTTTTTTATTCCAATAGACTGAGTTTATTCTTATTTCCTGCGGCTAGTACAGTACCAGCCCTACGGCACATGTTACTCAATGAAGACTATATTGCAAAGGAAGAATTTGCGAAGGCTAATCCTAGACTTGTAGCATTTGAAAGCATATTAGGTATTATTTAATTTGATAGCCTACTAGGAGAAGGGTAAAACTGGGATGTTCAGTTGATAGCCTGGGGTGTAGTCAACTCCTGCCTTCTTCTCACTGCCTCAAGTTCATGTCCTCTTTAACCTCTTGCATGGCATTTTTTTTCTCACATTATGTTTACTTCCTTAATTCTCCATTGTAATTCCTCTGGTGGCTGGTATTGTAGAGGGTGTAAATTAAACTTGAAAGCCACATTGACCTCATTTTTTTAGTACTGTAAGGAGGCTACATCTTTAAAAACAGTCTTTTGCTTTCCTAAACTTGAGGGAGATTCTTCATACAGTGTTACCATTTTATTAAATGAAAAGGAGAACTTGCGCATAAAATTAGCATGTAATTTTGTTTTGATAACAAATAGTAGTTTTGTATGTGGCTGAGTTGATTTACTGATTAGAAAGATGATTGTATTTCTGTAATTAAAAAAATCACTCTTTTAAAAACTAGATCAGCATCTCATGGAATACTTCCGGGACAGAAGAAATATTTGTTCAAAGTTCCATTATATGAACGTCAAATACGGAGTCCCAGTTTACCTTTGTATTTAAATTTTGAAAAATTCGTCCAAGCTAAGGGAGGAATTCCAGAAAATATTGATCCTCGGACATGGGCTCTTGATAGGCTCCTTGAGTACAAAGATGCGTGCACACCTGTAAAAGAGAAAGATGATAAAATATCAGTTCCTAAAGACCCACCTGAAAGAGTGAAAGAACCACCAAAACTAAAATTAAATAATTATGTGGAGTCTGATCTTCCACAAGAGGTCGTTAAATATTATGAATCTGAAGTGAAGATTTTGACTGAAGAAATAAATGATAAGACAAAATATCCTGCATTTGCATATTGTAGGCGTGGAGCTATTTATAGGAAACTGGGAAAGTTGCAGAGTGCCATGAATGATCTGCAGAGAGTAAGTTTTATTTAACCAAAATAGTAATATTCACCATTTACACTTGCTTTTAATTGTATAGTAATTTTTGCTGAAATTTTGAACAATGAATGTTTATAGTATAGCATGTGGAATTATTATAACAGTATAATTATTTGCATTTTCAAATAATTAATATTGAAAACATGGTTTTTGTTTGTCAGATTGGAAGGTTTTATTTTATGTTACGTACATACAAAGCCACTGGGGTCAATCGTGTTTTAAAAATTTATTTGATAGGATATCCTCCTTTAACAAATCAACTTTAACTGAATTTTTACATATATTTTCTAGGTAATGCTCTTGGAACCATTGTTTCTCAATGCCTATTGGCACCGACATTTAATTTATCTTTTCCAAGACAAAATTAATGAAGCTTTGGATGACTTGAATTATATACATAAATATAATAAAAATAATACAGGTGGGTTGTCTGTAGAGACAGTTATATTACCTACATTTTGACCTCAGGCTTTGTCATTTATTGGTACTATAAGGATACATAAATCAGTAGATATATGTCCTGAAAATGACTTTCCTCAATTAAATCTTTTTACTCTTGTTATTGTAAATCCAGGGCTCATACAATCCAATAGTGTTTTAAAAATACTTACCCTGGTTTGAAAGGTTATTGTCCTTGGTATATATTGCAGTAAGTTGGTTCCTTACTGCTCATCTCACAACGAAAGAATATGAATTTAAAATAGTTATAGAAGTAATTTACAAATCACTCTTTGATTTGTGTGATTTGATCACATCTCTCTGAGTTAGAGTTATTGTGTGCCTAGGATTACTTGGTTGTATGAAATCTATATCTTTGCTCTTATGTACTATCCTCCAACCAACTTGAAGCACTAGACATGGAACTTTCTAGGAATGTGAAAATGTGATATTCACCTTTGTATCCCCAGCACCTACAACATACCCATAAAATAAAACATGAGCTTAATAAATGATTTTTGACCTGTGTTGATCTCTGCTAAAAGTCCATTAAGTTTTGTGTGATCACAACGTAACTTTTTACTATGATGATTAAAGGATTATGAAAAAACATTTTAAACATATGGAAAGGTAAAAGGTAATTTTTGTTACTTCAAATTGAAAGTACCTTTAACCACAAATGAACATTTATCCAGCCTTTGAGAACAAATTTGGCATTGTCAAAATAAAAATTAAATGAAATGGGCCCAGGCATAGTGGCTTATGCCTATAATCCCAGCACTTTGGGAGGCTGAGGTGGGCGGATGACATGAGCCCAGGAGTTTGAGACCAGCCTGGGCAACATGGTGAACCCCTGTGTCTATAAAAAAAAAAATACAAAAATTAGCTGGGTGTGGTGGCATGCATCTGTAGTCCCAGCTATTTAGGAGGCTGATGTGGGAGGATTGCTTGAGCCCTGGAGGTCGAGGCTGCAGTGAGCCATGATTGTACCACTGCACTCCAGCCTTGGTGAGAGAAGGAGATCCTGCCTAAAAAAATAAAATAAAATAGAATAAAATAAGCCAAACTAATAGTTAAGAAAGTGTAATAGAGAAAAATTATTTTGACTACATTTGTGGAGGGAGAGGGATTAATCTTTTAAAATTTTCATAGGAATGAAAGGATTATAACTCCAAATTTTATCTTTTTAATTTTCTTTAGAGGCATATTTGTCAAAGGCAGAAATTTACAGGGGAAAAAAAGACATAACTTTGGCAATTCTAAACTATACCCAGGCAATTAAATGCAGGCCCACAGATGCTGATATCTATTTCAGGAGGGGTGAGATGTATGAAATAGCAAACAAAGTACTGGCCATTGATGACTTTTCGAAAGTAAGCTTTATCACATATAATTCTACCATTTATATAGTTTAGATTGCGATATCCTCATGCAAATAGTACAGCAAGTTTTTGAAGGTCTTTTTGTGTATATTATATAATCAAAATTGATTCATTACAGGTTTGGAGCTAGAGTTTTCATTACTGGAATTAATATTAACACTATGTTAATTATTATTTTTTAAATGGTGAATGAACGAATTTACATCAGAATTGAGTGTGGAGGCATGAGATAACGTGTAGCGGGCCCAGCTTTTCCAGCTGCCTCCTCTGGAGCCATGCTACGGTGGTTAAAGAAGCCTTTGAAAATTGCTTCTTACCTTTAAACATTAAAGAAAAGTATTTTCTACTTTTTAACTCTTGAATAGTTGATTCTTTTCTGCAGGGAACCTATCTGCTCTCAAAGAAGCTGTGCTTACTGGTTCGTTCATACGTTCATTCATTCATTCCCTTGCTTGAAAATATTTATTTACTATTACAAATTATGATATTAAGGCATTGTTACAAATTATGGTAAGTACTATGAAGGAAATAAGGATGGTGAGAGAGTAACTTATGTTTAGGAGATACCAGAGAATTGAGGAAATGAACTTTTTTTTTTTTTTTTTTTTTTTAATGAGGCGGAGTCTCGCTCTGTTGCCCAGGCTGGAGTGCAGTGGCGCGATCTCGCTCACTGCATGCTCCGCCTCCCGGGTTCACGCCATTCTCCTGCCTCAGCCTCCCAAGCAGCTGGGGATACAGGCCCCCGCCACCGCGCCCGGCTAATTTTTTTTGTATTTTTAGTAGAGACGGGGTTTCACTGTGTTAGCCAGTATGGTCTCGATCTCCTGACCTCGTGATCCGCCCACCTTGGCCTCCCAAAGTGGTGGGATTACAGGCGTGAGCCACTGCGCCCGGCCAGGGAATGAACTTTTAACTGAACCATAGTCAAGGCAAAATATTCCCCTGATGGCGGTACAATTCTAACTCTCATCTCCTGACTTTAAACTCCAAATTCTTACTCCTTACTGCAATTAAGAATTTAGAAGCAATTATTCAAATTATTTAAATAATTTAACTTTCCGTTTTCCCAACTGCCCTATTTATGAATCCATGACATCCACTTGACATTTTTTTGCTTGAGAATATTATATATTTTGTTAACTTCTGGTCTAGAAATGACCAAAAAGCTCTTTTGAAGATGCTGAAATTGTTAGATTATCTATTCTCTTCGTTTCCCCTATCCTGCACCAATAGTTTAGAAATAGATTAATGCAGTACATTGAGGTCAAATTTTGAAATCTTTAGGATTTTTTTTTATTTTAAAAATATTTGGTCACCTCCTTTGTGCTTCAGTTCTTTTCTACTAACAATAGTGAAGAGCTTTATGATTGATATATGATTTAGTCTGTTCCCTCTATTGCTTTGTATGTCAATGTAAAATGAATGAGCCATACCAATAATAATTCAATTCTCTTCCCCATTTTAATGGCTAGATTAATCTATATTTTATGTGATTTAATCAGCCTTGATGTAGTCTCATATGTTACATCTTTAATTAGGATAAAATGCTGAGATAGATCCAATGAACTCCACTGTAGTTGAACAATTCACTTATGAATTTTTATCAGCAAATTTTCAGTGGGCAGAAGCCTGCGCTTCCTGTATACGCCGGGTTTTTTTTTTCTCTTAAAAAATACTGCCTCTCTAGAATTTGATGATGGAAAAAATCTAAAGATAGCTACAACTCTGAAAATTTTGACATCTTCAGATGGTTTGCTTTTATTAACCCGACGTTAAAAACATAGTTTTAGATCACTTATGTGATTATATACTTCATTTTTTTTTCATTTTGTGATGTTTATGTACCTCCCCCTGTCCCTGTAGTGTATTTTTTATGATCCCAAAAGAACAGATGCATTATTGAAACGTGGGCTGTTTTATTATGAAAATGAAAACTGGTTTGCAGCCATAGAGGATTTTACAGCCTTGTTAAATATAGATCACCAAAATTCTCAAGCAAGGTAAGAATGATTTTAGATGTCGTTTTTAAAATTATTACTATTATTTGAAATACATTTTCAGAACAAAAAATTGCTTGAAATATATTAGACAGCTCTTTAAAAACAATGAATCAATTTTCAGTGCCATCAGTAAATGAAAAATCCTTGCCTACACCCTAATGGTGTCGGTAATTTAACAGGCGTAAATGACAATTTAAAATTGTTTCATTTGCATTTCCTAAATACTAGTTACATTATCAATTTCTAAAGCATTGCCTACCACCTTGCATCTCTTCTTCATATCCTTTGTACTTTGAGCACAGAAAACTATTCATACAGTTTCTTGCAGTATCTTTTGTTTACTTTTAGAGACGGAGTCTCACACTATCACCCTGTCTACGGTGCAGTGACGCAGTCATGGCTCACTGCAGCCTCAACCTCCTGGGCTCATGCGATCCTCCCACCTCTTCCTCACAAGTAGCTAAGACTACAAGGCTGTGCTGCCACAGCCAGTTAATTTTTCAATTTTTTTTCAATTTTTTTTTTTTTTTGTAGAAATGGGGTCTTGCTTTGTTGTCTAGGTTGTTTTTGAACTCCTGGCTTCAAGGGATATACTATCTTATTGTATTGTATATTAAACTTTGTGCATTGTACAGTTTTCATTTGTACATAGCATAGTTTTCATTTTGTTGCTTTTCTTTTAATCTAAATTTTGTTTTGAAGTGGTTTAAAATATGTATATAATCACGTCTACTGATCTTTTCACTTGCAGTTTTTAATTGTAAATCATTTTTTAAAATATTATTTTATTTTAGTTTAAGTTCTGGGATACACGTGCAGAACGTCCAGGTTTGTTAGATACATATGTGCCATGGTGGTTTGCTGTACCCATCAACCTGTCATCTAGGTTTTAAGGACTGCATGCATTAGGAATTTGTCCTGATGCTCTCCCTCCCCTTGCCCCCGACCCCCGACAGGCCCTGGTGTGTGATGTTCCCCTCCCTGTGTCCATGTATTCTCATAGTTCAGTTCCCACTTATGAGTGAGAACATCTGGTGTTTGGTTTTCTGTTCCTGTGTTAATTTGCTGAGAATGATGGTTTCCAGCTTCATCCATGTGCAAAGGACATGAACTCATTCTTATCTTTTTCTTTCTTTTTTTTTTGAGACAGAGTTTTGCTCTTGTCACCCAGGCTGGAGTGCGATGGCATAGTCTCGGCTCACTGCAACCTCTGCCTCCTGGGTTCAAGCGATTTTCCTGCCTCAGCTTCCCGAGTAGTTGGGATTACAGGCATCTGCCACCACACCTGGCTAATTCTTGTATTTTTAGTAGAGACAGAGTTTTACCATGTTGGCCAGGCTGGTCTCAAACTTCTGACCTTAGGTGATCCACCCACCTTGGTCTCCCAAAGTGCTGGGATTACAGGCATGAGCCACCATGCCCGGCCTGGACTCCTTCTTTTTTATGGCTGCATAGTATTCCATGGTGTATATGTGCCACATTTTCTTTATAAGTCTATAATTGATGGGCATTTGGGTTGGTTCCAAGTCTTTGCTATTGTAAATATTGCTGCAGTAAACATACATGTGCATGTGTCATTATAGTAGAAAGATTTATAATCCTTTGGGTATATACCCTGTAATGGGATTGCTGTATCAAATTGTATTTCTGGTTCTAGATCCTTGAGGAATTGCCACACTATCTTCCACAATGGTTGAACTAATTTACACTCCCACCAACAGTGTAAAAGCGTTCCTACTTCTCCACACCCTCTCCAGCATCTGTTGTTACCTGACTTTTTATCAACATTCTAACTGGCATGAGATGATATCTCATTGTGGTTTTGATTTGCATTGATGAGCTTTTTTTCATATGTTTGTTGGCTTCATAAATGTCTTTTGAAAAGTGTATGTTCACATTCTTTGCCCACTTTTTGATGGTTTTTTTTTCTTGTAAATTGGTTTAAGTTCCTTGTAGATTCTGGATATTAGACCTTTGTCAGATGAATAGATTGCAAAAATTTTCTTCCATTCTGCAGGTTGCCTGTTCATTCTGATGATAGTTTTGTTTGCTGCACAGAAGCTCTTTAGTTTAATTAGATCCCATTTATCTATTTTAGCTTTTGTTGCCATTGCTTTTGGTGTTTTAGACATGAAGTCTTTGCCCATGCCTATGTGCTGAATGGCATTGCCTAAGTTTTTTTTATAGGTTTTTATGGTTTTAGGTTTTATGTTTAAATCTTTATTCCATCTTGAGTTAATTTTTGTATAAGGTGTAAGGAAGGGGTCCAGTTTCTGTTTTCTTCATATGGCTAGCCAGTTTCCCCAGCACCATTTATTAAATAGGGAATCCTTTCCCTGTTGCTTTTTATGTATATATGTGTGGTGTTATTTCTGAGGCCTCTGTTCTGTTCCATTGGTCTGTATATCTGTTTTGATACCAGAACCATGCTGTTTTGGTTACTGTAGCCTTGTAGTATAGTTTGAAGTTAGGTAGTGTGATGCTTCCAGTTTTGTTCTTTTTGCTTAGGATTGTCTTGGCTATATGGGCTCTTCTGTGGTTCCATATGAACTTTGAAGTAGTTGTTTCTAATTCTATGAAGAAAGTCAGTGGTAGCTCAATGGGAATAACATTGAATCTACAAATTACTTTGGGCAGTATGGCCATTTTC
This sequence comes from Pongo pygmaeus, assembly GCF_028885625.2. NCBI lineage: Eukaryota > Metazoa > Chordata > Mammalia > Primates > Hominidae > Pongo > Pongo pygmaeus. Next base: position 36,103,732 of record NC_072388.2, read on the forward strand.
ACAATAATGATTCTTCCTATCCGTGAGCATGGAATGTTTTGCCATTTGTTTGTCTCCTTTCTTATTTCCTTGAGCAGTGGTTTGTACTCCTTGAAGAGGTCCTTCATGTCCCTTGTAAGTTGTATTCTTAGATATTTTATTCTCTTTGTAGCAATTGTGAATGGGAGTTCACTCATGATTTGGCTCTCTGTTCGTCTATTATTGGTGTATAGGAATGCTTGTGATTTTTGCACATTGATTTTGTATCCTAAGACTGCTGAAGTTGCTTATCAGCTTAAGGAGATTTGGGGCTGAGATGATGGGGTTTTCTAAATATACAATCATGTCATCTGCAAACAGAGATAATTTGACTTCTTCTCTTCCTATTTGAATACGCTTTATTTCTTTCTCTTGCCTGATTTCACTGGCCAGAACTTCCAATACTATGTTGAATAGGAGTGGTGAGAGAGGCATCCTTGTCTTGTGCCAGTTTTCAAAGGGAATGCTTCCAGCATTTGGCCATTCTGTGTGATGTATATTATGGGTTTGTCATAAATAGCTCTTATTATTTTGAGATACATTCCATCAATACCTAGTTTATTGAGAGTTTCTAGCATGAAAGGGTGTTGAATTTTATTGAAGGCTTTTTCTGCATCTATTGAGATAATCATATGATTTTTGTTATTGGTTCTATTTATGTGATGGATTATGTTTATTTATTTGTGTATGTTGAACCAGCCTTGCATCCCAGGGATGAAGCCGACTCAGTCATGGTGGATAAGCTTTCTGATGTGCTGTTGGATTTGGTTTGCCAGTATTTTATTGAGGATTTTCACATCGATGTTCATCAGTGATACTGGCCTGAAATTTTTTTGTTGTTGTTGTGTCTCTGCCAGGTTTTGGTATCAGCACGATACCATCCTCATAAAATGAGTTACAGAGGAGTCCCTCTTTTTCTATTGTTTGGAACAGTTTCAGAAGGAATGGTACTAGCTTCTCTTTGTACCTCTGGTAGAATTCATCTGTGAATCTGCCTGGTCCTTGACGTTTTTTGGTTGGCAGGCTATTAATTACTGCCTCAATTTCAGAACTTGTTATTGGTCTATTCAGGGATTCAACTTCTTCCTAGTTTAGTCTTGGGAGGGTGTATGTGTCCAGGAATTTATCCATTTCTTCTAGATTTTCTAGTTTATTTGTGTGGAGGTGTTTGTAGTATTCTCTGATGGTAGTTTGTATTTCTGTGGGATCAGTGGTCATATCCCCTTTATCATTTTTTATTGTGTCTATTTGATTCTTCTCTCTTTTCTTCTTTATTTTAATTAATTAATTAATTAATTTATTTATTTATTTTTCTTGAGACGGAATCTTGCTCTATCACCCAGGCTGGAGTGCGGTGGCTCAATCTTGGCTCACTGCAAGCTCTGCCTCCCAGGTTCACGCCATTCTCCTGCTTCAGCCTCCTGAGTAGCTGGGACTACAGGTGTCTGCCACCACACCTGGCTAATTTTTTATTTTTATTTTTTGTATTTTTAATAGAGACGGGGTTTCACCGTGTTAGTCAGGATGGTCTCGATCTCCTGACCTTGTGATCTACCCACCTTGGCCTCCCAAAGTGCTGGGATTACAGGCATGAGCCACTGTGCCTGGCCTTCTTCTTTATTAATCTAGCTAGAGATCCATCTATTAGTTAATCTTAAAAAAACCAACTCCTGGATTCATTGATTATTTGAAGGGTTTTTCATGTCTCTACCTCCTTCAGTTCTGCTCTGATCTTATTTATTTCTTGTCTTCTGCTAGCTTTTGAATTTGTTTGCTCTTACTTCTCCAGTTCTTTTAATTGTGATATTAGGGTATCGATTTTAGATCGTTCCTGCTTTCTCTTGTGGGCATTTAGTGCTATAAATTTCCCTCTTAACACTGCTTTAGCTGTGTCCCAGAGATTCTGGTATGTTGCGTCTTTGTTCTCATTGCTTTCAAAGAACTTATTTATTTCTGTCTTAATTTCGTTATTTACCCAGTAGTCATTCAGGAGCTGGTTGTTCAGTTTCCATGTAATTATGCGGTTTTAACTGAGTTTCTTAATCCTGAGTTCTAATTTGATTGCACTGTGGCCTGAGAGACTGTTTGTTATGATTTCCATTATTTTGCATTTGCTGAGGAGTGTTTTACTTCCAATTATGTGGTCAATTTTAGAATAAGTGCGATGTGGTGCTGAGAATAATGTATATTCTGTTGATTTGGGGTGGAGAGTTCTGTAGGTGTCTATTAGGTCCACTTGGCCCAGAGATGAGTTCAAGTCCTGAATATCCTTGTCAATTTTCTGTCTCATTGATGTGTCTAATATTGACAATGGAATGACAAAGTCTCCCACTATTATTGTATAGGAGTCTAAGTCACTTTGTAGGTCTCTAAGAACTTGCTTTATGAATCTGGGTGCTCCTGTATTGTATTGGGTGCATATATATTTAGGATAGTTAGTTCTTCTTGTTGAAGTGATCCCTTTACCATTATGTAACGGCCTTCTTTGTCTTTTTTGATCTTTGTTTATTTAAAGTCTGTTCTATCAGAGACTAAGATTGTAACCCCTGCTTTTTTTTCGCTTTCCATTTGCTTGGTAGTTCTTTCTCCATCCCTTTATTTTGAGCCTATGTGTATCTTTGCAAGAGAGATCAGTCTCCTGAATGTAGCACACCTATGGGTCTTGACTCTTTATCCAATTTGCATGTCTGTATCTTTTAATTTGGGCATTTAGTCCATTTACATTTAAGGTTAATATTGTTTTGTGTGAATTTTAACCTGTCATGATGCTGGCTGGTTATTTTATACATTAGTTGATGCAGTTTCTTCATAGCGTCATTGGTCTTTATATTTTGGTGTGTTTTTGCAGTGGTTGGTACCAGTTTTTCCTTTCCATATTTAGTGCTTCCTTCAGGAGCTCTTGTAAGGCAGGCCTGGTGGTGACAAAATCCATCACCATTTGTTTGTCTGGAAAGGATTTTATTTCTCCTTCACTTATGAAGCTTAGTTTGGCTGGATATGAAATTCTGGGTTGAAAATTCTTTTCTGCTGGGTGCTCACGCCTGTAATCCCAGCACTTTGGGAGGCCAAGGTGGGCAGATCATGAGATCAGGAGATTGAGACCATCCTGGCTAACACGGTGAAACTCTGTCTCTACTAAAAATTAGCCAGGCGTGGTGGCATATGCCTATAGTCCCAGGTACTCAGGAGGCTGAGGCAGGAGAATCGCTTGTACCTGGGAGGTGGAGGTTGCAATGAGCTGAGATCGCACCACTATACTACAGCCTGAGCGAAAGAGCCAGACTCCATCTTAAAAAAAAAAAGAAAAAAAAGAAAGTTCTTTTCTTTAAGAATGTTGAATATTGCCTCCCCAGTGTCTTCTGGCTTGTAGGGTTTCTGCAGAGAAATCCACTGTTAGTCTGATGGGCTTCCCTTTGTGGGTAACCTGACCTTTCTCTTTGGCTGCCCTTAACATTTTTTCCTTTGTTTCAGCTTTGGAGAATCTGACCATTATGTGTCTTGGGATTGCTCTTCTCGAGGAGTATCTTAGTGGTGTTCTCTGTATTTCCCGAATTTGAATGTTGGCCTGTTTCGCTAGGTTGCGGTTCTCCTGGATAACATCCTGAAGTGTGTTTTCCAACTTGGTTCCATTCTCCCTGTCACTTTCAGGTATACCAATCAATCGTAGATTTCGTCATTTCACATAGTCCCATATTTCTTGGAGGCTTTGTTCATTCCTTTTCATTCTTTCTTCTCTAATCTTGTCTTCACACCTTACTTCATTAAGTTTATCTTCAATGTCTGATATCCTTTTTTCTACTTGATTGATTTGGCTATTGATACTTGTGTATGCTTCACGAAGTTCTTCTCCTGTGTTTTTCAGCTCCATCAGGTCATTTATCTTCTTCTCGAAATTGGTTATTCTAGTTAGCCGTTCCTGTTAACTTGTTATCAAGGTGTTTAGCTTCCTTGCATTGGGTTAGAATATGCTCCTTTAGCTCAGAGGAGCTTGTTATTACCCACCTTCCAAAGCCAACTTCTGTCAATTCATCAATCTCATTCTCTATCCAGTTTTGTGCCCTCGCTGGAGAGGAGTTGCAATCATTTGGAGAAGAGGCATTCTGGTTTTTGGAATTTTCAGCTTTTTTGCACTGGTTCTTCCTCATGTTCGTGGATTTATCTATCTTTGATCTCTGAGGCTGATGACCTTTGGATGGGGTTTTTGTGTGGGTGTCCTTTTTGTTGATGTTGATGTTGTTGCTTTCTGTTTGTTAGTTTTTCTTCTAAGAGTCAGGCCCCTGTTCTGTAGATCTGCTGCAGTTTGCTAGAGGTTCACTTCAGACCCTGTTTGCCTGGGTATCACCAGTGGAGGCTGCTGAAAAGCGAAGTTTGCTTCCTGCTCCTTCCTCAGGAAGCTTTGTCCCAGAGGGGCACCGGCCTGATTCCAGCCAGAGCTCTCCTGTATGAGGTGTCTGTCGACCCCTGTTGGGAGGTCTCTCCCAGACAGGAGGCACAGGGGTCAGGGACCCACTTGAGGAGGCAGTCTGTCCCTTAGCAGAGCTCGAGTGCTGTGCTGTTAGAATATTCCTTGTCAGGATCAGCTGCTCTCTTCAGAGCCAGCAGGCAGGAACGTTTAAGTCCACTGAAGCTGCACCCACAGCTGCCCCTTTCCTCAGGTGCTCTGTCCCAGGGAGATGGGAGTTTTATCTATAAGCCCCTAACTGGGACTGCTGCCTTTCTTTCAGAGATGCCCTGCCCAGTAAGGAGGAATCTAGAGAGGCAGTCTGGCCACAGCCGCTTTGCCGTACTGTGGTGAATTCCCCCCAGTCGAAACCTCCCTGGCCTCCTTAGCACTATCAGGGGAAAACCACCTACTCAAGCCTCTGTAATGATGGATGCCCCTCCCCACACCAAGTTAGATCATCCCAGGTCGACTTCAGACTGCTGCCCTGGCAGCTTGAATTTCAAGCCAGTGGTTCTTAGCTTGCTGGGCTCTGTGGGAGTGGGACCTGCTGAGTGAGACCACTTGGCTCCCTGGCTTCAGCCCCCTTTCCAGGGGAGTAAACAGTTCTGTCTTACTGGAGTTCCAGGTGCCACTGGGGTACAAAAAATAACTCCTGCAGCTAGCTCGGTGTCTGCCCAAACAGCCACCCAGTTTTGTGCTTGAAACCCAGGGTCCTGGTGGTGTAGGCACACAGGGAATCTCCTGATCTGCAGATTGCAATAACCATGGGAAAAGTGTAGTATCTAGGCTGGATAGCATAGTCCCTCATGGCTTCCCTTGGTTGGGGAGGGAGGTCCCTGGCTCCTTGCACTTCCCAGGTGAGACAGCACCCCACCCTCCTTCTGCTTGTCTTCTGTTGGCTGCACCCACTGCCTAACCAGTCCCAATGAGATGAACTGGTACCTCAGTGGGAAATGCAGAAATCACCCACCTTCTGCGTGGGTCTTGCTGGGAGCTACAGACCAGAACTCTTCCTATGCGGCCATCTTGCTGGATCTCCTTAAATCATTTTTAAAGTAAAATAAAGCTTATATCCAGAAAAGTGTACAAAATGGAAATGTATAGCATAATGACTTATCATAATGTCAATACCCACGTAACCATCATCAGGTCATTTCCAACAATCTAGAAACCCCCTCATGCCTTTGTCTTTCCTGGGGGAAGACAACCACTGTCTATTTTAATCACTTCCTTATAGTTCTTTATAGTTGCCTCAAATAAGTATGTGTTCGTAAACATTCTTAGTTTAATTTTGCCTATTTTTTGAACTTTATATAAATTGAATTATATGATAGTATTCTTTTATGTCTAGCTTCTTTCTCTGAGTATTATGTGCTATTGCATGTGGCTCTAGATTCCTCACTTCATATTTATGGGATACAAAGTGATGTTATGATACATGTATACAATCTGTGATGATTGAATTGAGCTTATTAACATATCCATCACCTCAAATACTTACCATTTTTTCCTCCTGTCTAACTGAAACATTGTACTCTTTGACCAACAATTCCCCATTTTTCGTAACACCCAACCTCTAATAACCAGTATTATGCTACTCTCTGCCTCTATATATTTGTTTTAGATTCCACATATAAAGAAGAACATTTGGTATTTTTCTCTGCCTGGCTTATTTCGCTTAACATAATGTCTTCCAAGTTAATTCGTATTGTTGTAAGTGGTGGGATTTCCCTTTTTTTTAAGAAAAGGCTGAATAGTATTTAATTGTGTATATAAAACACATTTTCTTTGCTTATTCATCTGTTGATAGACACTTAGCTTGATTTCTTATCTTGGCTATTGTGAATAATGCTATAAGAAATGTGGAGTACAGATGTCTCTTTGACATACTGATTTAAAATACTTTGGATATATACCCAGAAGTGGATTGCTGGACCATATGGTGACTCTATTTTTAGTTTTTAAGGCACCGCCATACTGTTTTTCATAATGGCTGTATTAACTTAAAATCCCACCAACAGTGTACAAGAGTTCCCTTTTCTCAAAATCCTCGCCAAATTTATCTTTCATCTTTTGATAATAGTGTGAAGTGATAGCTCATTGTGGTTTTAATTTTTCATTTCCCTAATGATGTTGAGCATTTTTTCATATACCTGTTGGTCATTTATATGTCTTCTTTTGAGAAATATGTACTCAGGTCCTTTGCCCATTTTTTAATTGGGTTGTTTTCTCCCATTCTGAAGGTTGCTTCTTCGCTTTAATTGTTTCCTTTGCTGTGCAGAAGCTTTTTAGTTTGATGTAATGCCACTTGTGTATTTTTGCTTTTGTTTTCATTCAATTTATGTGGTATATTACATTGATTTATTTACATATGTTGAGCCACCCTTGTGTTTCTAGGATAAACCCCCTTGATCATAGTGTGTCTTTCTTTTTCTTTTTCTTTTCTTTTCTTTTTTTTTTTTTTTTTTGAGACGGAGTCTCGCTCTGTCGCCCAGGCAGGCTGGAGTGCAGCGGTGCCATCTCGGCTCACTGCAAGCTCCGCCTCCTGGGTTCACGCCATTCTTCTGCCTCAGCCTCCCGAGTAGCTGGGACTACAGACGCCCACCACCATGCCTGCCTAATTTTTTTCTATGTTTTTAGAAGAGATGGGGTTTCACTGTGTAAGCCAGGATGGTCTCGATCTCCTGACTTCATGATCCACCTGCCTCGGCCTTCCAAAGTGCTGGGATTACAGACGTGAGCCACCGCACCCGGCCCTGTATCTTTCTTTTAATATACTGTTGCATTCAATTTGCTCATATTTATTGATGATTTTTGCATCTATATTGGTAAGGGACATTGGTGTGTGTTTGTGCTGTCTTTGTCTGGCTTTAATAACAGGGTAATGCTGCTTTAATAAAGTGAATGAGAAAGTATTTTCTCTTTATTTGTAGGGAGATTTTGAGAATGCTTGGTGTTAATTTTTCAGACACTTGGTAGAATTTACTGTTGACATGTTCTTGTCCTTGGCTTTTCTATGTTTTTTGATACTTCTTCACTTGATATGGTCTATTCAGGCTTTCTGTTTCTTCTTGAGTTGGTTTTGGAAGTTTGGGTATTTCTAGGAATTTCTTCATTTCTTCTAAGTTCTTCCAATTTGTTAGCATGCAATTGTTCATAGTATTCTTTTACATAATACTACTTTTTATTTCTTCAAGGGTAGTAGCAATGTTCCCACTTTCATTTCTTATTTTAGTAATTTGAGTCATCTTTTCTTCTCAGTCGGTCTAGCTAAGAAATTGTCAATTTTGTTAATATTTAAAAACACCAACATTTGGCTTTGTTGATTCTATTGTTTTCATATTCTCTATTTCATTTATCTTTGCTCTAATCTTTATTATTTCCTTCCTTCTGCTTGCTTTAGGTTTAGTTTTCTCTTATTTTTCTAGGCCTATTAAGGCAGAAAGTAAGATTACTGGCTTGAGATCTTTCTTCTTATTTAATGTATGCATTTATAGCCATACATTTCTCATTGCTTTGCTGCATCTCCTAAGTTTTGGTATGTTGTATTACTTTTTCATTTGTCTCAAAGTATTTTTTAATTTCCTTTGTAATTTTCCCTTTGACCTATCTGCCATTTAATTTCCACATACTTGTGAATTTCCCAAAATTTCTTTTGTTATTGTTTTCTAGTTTTATCCATTGTAGTTAGAAAATATACTTTGTATGATCCATCTTTAAAATTTACTGGGACTTGCGTTATGGCCTAACATATGGTGTGTCCTAAGAATGTTCCAAGTTTGCTTGAGAAGAATTTGTACTCAGCTGTTGTTAGATGAAGTGTTCTATATATATTTGTTAGGTCTAGTTAGTTTATGCTATTGTTCAAGTCCTCTGTTTCATTGTTGAACTTCTGTCTAGTTGTTCTATTCATAATTGAAAGTGAGGTATTGAAGTCTCCAACTATTATTATAGAATTATTTATTTCTCCCTTCAATTCTGTTAGTCTTTGCTGCATATATTTTGGGGCTCTGTTTTTGACTGTGTTTATAATTGTCATATCTTCCTGACTGATTGACTCTTTCATCAATACGTAATGGTCTTCTTTGTCCCTTGTAATAATTATTGCCTTAAAATCTATTTTGTCTGATATTAGCAAAGCTACTCCCACTCTCTTTTGGTTAATATTTGTGTGGAATACCTTTTCCCATCCTTTCACTTTCAACCGATTTGTATCTTTGATCTGAATTGAATTTTTTTCCTAGATATCATGTAGCTATATTATGGTTTGTAAAAATTCATTTTCCCAATATCTTCCTTTAGATTAGACAATTTAACCTATTTACATTTAATGCAATTAATGCTAAGGAAGAGCTAACTCTGCCATTTTGCTATTTGTTTTTCATATGTATATTTTTATATTGTATTTTGTATATTTTATGTATTATATTGTATATTGTATTTATATTTTTTATATTGTATATTTTTTGTTTTTCAATTTCTCCATAATTGCTTTACTTTTTAATTGATTTTTTCTACCATTTTGATTTCCTTCTCATTTCTTCTACTGTATAATTTTTAGTTATTGTCTTTGTGATTACCTTTGAATAATGATGTTAATTTATAATAATGTAGTTTGAATTAATATCAACTTAGTTTCAACAGTCTACAAAAATTTTGTGCCTGTATAAGTTTGTCCCCAACTTGATGTTGTTATTGTTGCAAATTACGTCTTTATAAACATTTAAAAAAATTTTTTTAGAGACAGGATCTCACTCTGTGCCCCAGGCTGGAATATAGTGGTGCAATCACAGCTCACTACAGTCTTGAACTCCTAGGCTCAAGTGATCCTCCCACCTCAGACTCCCAGGTAGCTAGGACTATAGGTGCACACCACCACACCTAATTTTTTTTTTTTTTTTTTTTTTTTTTTTTTTTTTTTTTTTTTAGAGAGGCACAAAATTTAAATAAAAAAAAATTTGTAGCCCAGGTTAGTTTCAAACGCTTTGCCTCAAGCAATCCCCCCACTTTGTGATCCTAAAGTGCTGGGATTACAGACATGAGCCACTGCACCCTGCCACAAATTACATCCTTATACATTGTATGCCCAGTGACATAGACTTATTATTGTTTTATGCATTTGTCTTTTATGTCACATAGAACAAAAAGAGTAATTAGAAACCAAAAGTACTATGCTACTGGCTTTTAAATTTACCTATTCGTTACTTTTGTTGGTGTTCTTTACCTTGTTGTATGGTTTCAAGTTTCCATCTAGTGTCTTTCATGTCAGCCTTAGGGACTCCTTTCAGGCTTTTTTGTAAAATAGGTTTACTAGCAATGGACTTCTTCAGGTTTCATTTACTCGGAAATGCTTTGATTTCTCCTTCATTTTTGAAGGCTAGTTTGCCAGGTATAGAATTCTTGCTTGATTTTTTCTTAAAGCAATTTAAATATGTTACCTACTGCCTTCTGATCTCTGTGATTTCTAATAAGAAATTGGATTAGTCTTATTGAAGATCCTTTGTATATGATGAGTCACATCTCTCTTGGTGTTTTCTATATTCTCTCCCACACCATCCCCCAAGATTTTCCTTGTCTTTGGTTGTTGACAGATTGATCATAGTGTGTCTCTATGTGAATCTCTTTGAGTTCATCCTAATTGGAGTCCTTGAACTTCTTGGATTAATACATTCATTTCTTTCATCAAATTTGGGAAGTTTTCAACCATCCATTTTAAAAATGTTATTTCTGCTCCTTTCTTTTTCTCTTCCTTCTGGAACTCACAACATATGCATATGTTGGTTGTTTCTTTTTTTAACTTTTATTTTAGGTTCAGAGGTACATATGCACACTTATGATATAGGTAAATTTGTGTCACAGGGGTTTGGTTTACAAATTATTTCATCACCAAGGTGATAAGCACAGTAACCAATAGGTAGTTTTTTGTTCCTTAGCCTCCCTCTCTCTACTCTCAAGTAGGACCCCGTGTCTATTGTTCCCTTATTTGTGTCCATGTGTTCTCAATATCTAGCTCCTACTTATAAGTGAGAACATGCAGTATTTGGTTTTCTGTTCCTGCATTAGTTTGCTTCGGATAATATCCTCCAGTTTTATTCATGTCACTGCAAAGGACATGATCTTGTTCTTTTTTATGGCTGCATAGTGTTCCATGGTGTATATGTACCACATTTTCTTTACTCAATCTGTCATTGATGGGCATTTAGATTGATTCCATGTCTTTGTTATTGTGAGAAGTGCTTCAGTGAACATACACATGCATGTGTCTTTATGGTACAATGATTTATATTTCTTTGGGTATATACCCAGTAATGTGATTGCTGGGTTGAATGCTAATTCTGCTTTGAGTTCCTTGAGAAATCATCAAACTACTTTCCACAATGGCTTAACTAGTTTACATCCCCACTAGCAGTGTATAAGCATTCCCTTTTCTTGGCAGCCTCACCAAGAAAATGTCATTTTAATAATAGCCATTCTGACTGGTGTGAAACGGTATATCATTGTGGTTTTGATTTGCATTTCTCTAATGATTAGTGATATTGAGCATTTTTTCATATGCTTATTGGCTGCATGTATGTCTTCTATTGAAAAGTGTCTGTTCATGTCCTTGGCCCACTTTTTAATGCTATTGTGTGTGGGGTTTTTTTGTTTGTTTGTTTGTTCATTAGTTTTTAAGTTCCTTATAGATTCTGGATATTAGACCTTTGTCAGATACATAGTTTGCAAATATTTTCTCCCATTCAGTAGGTTGTCTGTTTACTCTGTTGATAGTTCCTTTTGATGTGCAGAAGCTCTTTAGTTTCATTAGGTCCCATTTGTCAACTTTGTTTTTGTTGCAATTTGCTTCTGGCATTTTCATCATGAAATCCTTGCTAGGTCCTGTGTCCAGAATGGTATTTACTAGGTTATCATGCAGAGGTTTTATAGTTTTAGATTTTGCATTTAAGTTTTTATCTTGAGTTAATTCTTGTATATACTGTAAGGTAGGGGTTTCAATCTTCTACATATGGCTAGCCAGTCATCCCAGCACCATTTATTAAACAGGGAGTCCTTTTCCCATTGCTTGTTTTTGTCAACTTTGTCCAACATCAGATGGTTGTAGGTGTGTGGTATTATTTCTGGGCTTTTTATTCTGTTCCATTGGTTTATGTGTCTGTTTTTGTACCAGTACCGTGCTGTTTTGGTTGCTGTAGCCTTGTAGTATAGTTTGAAAATGGGTAATGTAATGCCTCCAGCTTTGTTCCTTTTGCTTAGAATTGCCTTGGCTTTTTGGGCTCTTTTTTGGTTCCATATGAATTTTAAAATGGCTTTTTCTGATTCTGTGAAGAATCTCATTGGTAATTTGATAGGAATATTATTGAATGTGTAAATTGCGTTGGGCAGTATGACCATTTTAACAATGTTGATTCTTTCTATCCATGAGCATGGAATGTTTTTTTCATTTGTTTGTGGTCATCTCTGATTCCTTTGAGCAGTGTTTTGTAATTCTCATTGTAGAGATCTTTCACCTCCCTAAGTTAGCTATATTCCTAGGTGTTGTATTCTTATTGTGGCTATTGTGAATGGGATTGCATTCTTGATTTGGCTTTCAGTTTGGAAATTCTTGGTATAGAGGAATGATACTGCTTTTGTGTACATTGATTTTGTATCCTGAAACTTTTCTGAAGTTGTTTATTAGATCAATGAAATTTTGGGCAGAAACTATGGGGGTTTTCTAGGTATACGATCATATCATCTGGAAATAGGGATAGTTTGACTTCTTCTCATCCTATTTGGATTCCTACTTTTTTTTTTCTCTTGCCTGATTACTGTGGCCAGGACTTCCAGTACTATGGTCAATAGGAGTGGTGAGAGAGGGCATACTTGTCTTTTTCTGGCTTTCAAGGGGAATGCTACCAGCTTCTGCCCATCCAATTTGATGTTGGGTATAGGTTTGTCATCAATGGCTCTTGTGATTTTTAAGCATGTTCTTTCAATTTCAAGTTTTTTAAGGGTTTTTAACATGAAGGTTTCTGCATCTATTGAGTTAATCATCTGGTTTTTGTTTTTAGCTCCGTTTATGTGATGAATCACATTTATCGATTTGCACGTGTGTAAACAACCTTGCATCTCAGGGATAAAGCCTACTTGCTCATGGTGGATTAGCTTTTTGACTTGCTGCTGGATTTGGTTTGGTAGTATTTTGCTGAGGATTTTTGCATCTATGTTCATCAAGGGTGTTGGCCTGAAGTTTTCATTTTTGTGTTTGTCTGTCACAGGTTTTGACATCAGGATAATGCTGGCCACGTAAAATGAGTTAGGAAGAGGCTCCTCCTGTTCAATATCTTTGTAATAGTTTCAGTAGAAATGGTACCAGCTCTTCTTTACACATCTGGTAGAATTTGGCTCTGAATCTCTCTGGTTCTGGGCTTTTTCTTGTTTGTAGGCTTTTTATTACTGATTCAATTTTGGAATTTGTTATTGGACTATTCAGGGTCAATTTATTCCTATTTCAGTTTTGGGAGGGTATATGTCTCCAGGAATTTATTCATTTCCTTTATGTTTTCTAGCTTGTGTGCATAGTGTTCATAGTAGTCTCAGAGGGTTTTTGTTTTTCTGTGAGGTCAGTGATGACACCCCTTTGTCATTTTTGATTGTGTCTGTTTGGATCTTCTTTTTTTGTAATTTATTAGCCTAGCTAGTGGTCTATCTTATTCATTCAAAAACATTAATGTTCAAAAACATAACTACTGGATTTGTTGATCTTTTATATGGCTTTTCACATCTCAATTCCCTTCAGTTCAGCTCTGATTTTGGTTATTTCTTGTCTTCTGCTATCTTTCAGGTTGGTTTGCTCTTGATTCTTTAGTTCCTCTAGTTGTGATGGTAGTTTGTTAATTTGGCATCTTCCTAAGTTTCTAATGTGGGCATTTAGTGCTATAAACTTTCCTCTTAACACTGCTTTAGCTGTATCCCAGAGATTCTGGTATGTTGTATCTCCGTTTCCATTAGTTGCATAGAATTGTTTGATTTCTGTCTTAATTTCATTATTTATCCAAAAGTCATTCAGGAGTAGGTTCTTAAATTTCCATATAATTTTGTGGCTTTTGAGCAATTTTCTTAGTATTGATTTATATTTTTACTGTGCTCTGGTCCAGGAGTGTGGTTGGTATGGTGGAGAGTTCTGTAGATATCTGTTAGGTCTATTTGGTCAAATGTCAGGTCCAATTCCTGAATATCTTTGTTAGTTTTCTACCTCAGTGACTTGTTAATACTGTCAGTGGGGTGTTGAAATCTCCCACTATTATCTTGTGGTTATCTAAGTCTCTTCATAGGTCTCTAAGAACTTGCTTTATGAATCTACGTCTCCTGTGTTGGATGCATATATATTTAGGATAGTTAGATCTTCTTGTTGGATTGAACCCTTTACCATTATGTAATGCCCTTCTTTGTCTTTTTTGATGTTTGTTGGTTTAAAGTCTGTTTTGTTTTAAATTAAAATAGCATCTCCACCTTTTTTTTCTGATTTTGATTGGCTTGGTAGGTTTTTCTCCATACCTTTACTTTGAGCTGATGGATGTCATTGCATTTGGTGTACCACTGGATCTTGATTCTTTATTCATCTTGCCACTGTATGCCTTTTCATTGGGGCATTTAGCCCGTTTACATTCAAGGTTAGTGTTGATATGTGTGTATTTGATCCTGTTATAATGTTGCCAGGTGGTTATTAAGCAGACTTGTTTGTGTGGTTGCTTTATAGTGTCATTGGTCTGTGTACTTAAGTGTGTTTTTGTAGTGGCTTGTGATGGTCTTTCCTTTCCATATTTAGCATTCCCTTCAGGACCTCTTTCTTGTAAGACAGGTCTGGTGGTAATGAATTCCCTTATCATTTGCTTGTTTGAAAAGGATCTTATTTCTCCTTTACTTATGAATGTTAGTTTGATTTGATATGAAATTCTGGGTTGGAAATTCTTTTCTTTAAGAATGCTGAATATGGGCTGAGGATGGATCACCTGAGGTGATCACCAGAGGTCAGGAGTTCGAGACCAGCCTGGCCAATGTGGTGAAACCCCGTCTCTACCAAAAAATACACAACTTAGCCGGACGGGGTGACTATAATGTCAGCTACTGGGGAGGCTGAGGCAGGAGAATCACTTAAACCTGGGTTGGGGGGGCGGGCGGAGGTTGGAGTGAGCCGAGATGGCGCCATTTAACTCTAGCCTGGGCGGAAGAGCGAAACTCCATCTCAAAAAAAAAAAATTGCTGAATATGGGCTCTCAATCTCTTCTGGCTTCTAGGGTTTATGCTAAAAGGTCTGCTGTTAGCCTAATGAGGTTCCCTTTGTAGGTGACCTGTCCTTTCTCATTAGCTACCTTTAGCATTTTTTTCTGTCATTTAGGCCTGGGAGAATCTGATGACTATGTGTCTTGGGGATGGTCTTTTTGTGTAGTATTTTGCAGGGGTTCTCTGCATTTCTTGAATTTGAATGTTGGCCTTTCTAGCAAAGTTGGGGAGATTTTCATGGATGATACACTGAAATAAATTTTCCAAGTTCCTTGCTTTCTCTCCCTTTCTTTCAGGAATGCCAATGAATCATAGATTTGGTTTATGTACATAATCCCATATTTCTTGGAAGTTTTGTTCATTCTTCTTTATTGTTTTTTCTTTATTTTTGTCTGACTGAGTTATTTCAGGGAACTGGTCTTTGAACTCTGAGATTTTTTTACTCAGCTTGGTCTATTCTGCTGTTAATACTTGCAATTGTATTCTGAAATTCTTAAAGTGATTTTTTTCAGCTCCATCAGTTCAGTTTGGTTCATTATTAAAATGACCATTTCATCTTTTATCTGCTGTATCATTTTATTGTATTCCTTAGAATCCTTGGTTTGGGTTTCAACTTTCACCTGAATCTCAATGATCTTTGTTCCTATTCATTTTCTGAATTCTGTTTCTGTGATTTCAGCCATTTCAGCCTGGTTAAGAACCATTGCTGGGGAGTGAATGCAGTAATTTGGAGGTAAGAAGACACTGGGTTTTTGAGTTGCCAGAGTCCTTGTGCTGCTTCTTTCTCATCTTTTTGGGCTGAAGTTCCTTCAGTCTTTGAAATTTGTCTCCTTCGTGTAGGTTTTTTTTTTTTTTTTGATGCTTTTATCTTCTTTGAAGTTTTTGGGGGTTTGATTGTGGTATAAGGTGGGTGCAGTTGACTGGTTTTGTTTCTGGAAAATTACAGGGGCCTAAGTCTTAGCTCAGCACTCCTGGGCTGCATGTTCTAACTCTGGGGGAGTGGTATTAGGTTTCTTTGTTCTCTGGCCCCTTAAGTTGGGAACCTGCTGTGCTGGAGGGGCCAAGGTGTTCCCAGACCACTGGCTACAACACTATGATGGGTGGTGCCAGCCAATGTGCTTCATTGGGTGGTGGCAGCAGGATCTGTGCTCCTTTGCACATGCCAGCAGCAGTGGCAGTACAGTGGGGTGCATGCTTATCAGCTGGGGTGGTTTGCTGGTGGGCATAGGATGTCAGTCTCTGTGTGGGTGTTCACAGTGACTGCGGTGGCAGCATTGGGGGTGACAGGGACACTGGTATCCATTCATGTGTTTGTGGCAGGGTTGGGTAGGAGTTCAGGTCCTGGTGGATGTTGGGCTCATGGCCTTCATGTGCGTGTTCTTATGGTGGCAGTGGCAGGTGTAGGGCTGGTGGCCTCTGTGTGTGCATTTGCACTGGCAGCAATGGCAGTGCAGGGCTGGGGGTGGTGCTGCTGATCTCCATGTGTGTGTCTGCACCAGCAATGGTGGCCCAGCAGTGAGAGTGGCAGAGTGTGCTCATGCCAGCAGCTAGTGGCATGGTGGGGTGCACATGCAATTGCGCATCATTGAGGAAGGGATGGTGAAATCTGCCCACATGTGTGTGCACCTGCAAAGTGATGAGGGAGTGGCCACTGATGACTGTGGGCCAGCAAAGCAGTGTTGGGGAGGCCCTGGTGGAGGGAGGTTGCAGGTGGGCTGGTGCCTGTCATCTGGAACTGCTCTGCCGGACCCCTCCAATAGTCAAGGGTGCTCTGCCAGTGCAAGAGGTATGACGTGGACCCCTGGGAGGCACCCTGGTTGGGCATCTGAGGCTGCACTATGAGCAGGTGTGGCCACCCTGGGGTCCTGGGAGAGGCCAGCAGACATGGGAGGGCACTCAAGTTGGACTGGCATCGTCTCCAGGGCAAGGTTGCCCTGCTTTATTGAGGCCCAACAACTCCCCTAAGGCTAAAGTCTCCAAGGGGAGCATGGCAGACCTTGGGGGATGGGCATCCCTGACTGTGCTTCATTGCAGGCTTTCCTGCTCCAAACCCTCTGGGCTTTGCACAAGCTGGAATTTTGCCCCACCACCTTTCTAAGAAGCTCTTGCTGCCAGCTTAAGTGTCTGTGGGGGTCATGAGGTCTCCTGCTGCCAGGATTCCAGAAGTCTGTGGTGAGAGCAGGTTGCTGCTTTCCTGTTCAACTCATCCTTTCCCAGGAGTCACTGGGAGCCAGAAATGAGTCCCAGTTCATGGTAGCCCCATGCAGGGTTCCCAAGTTCCTCCCCATTCAGTGCTTCATCTTTGTCCTCCTTCTGTTCATTCTCAATGCATTCCCTGTGAAGATCTGCTTTTTGGCTTCCTTATTTTGAAGGATAAATGCCCCTTGGCCATTATATACTTTTAGTGGATCATTTAAAAATAGTACTGCATTTTCTTTGTCTTTAATATTTTAAATCTATATCCATGGTAAAATTGGTCACTATAGTGACCAAAATCTGACTATAGTCAGATTTTGATTTCAGCATTTGACTACTTTTTAAAAAATTGCTTAAGTGTTCCATCTTTTCTTAGAAACATGTCCTTTATTATTAGATATTTTTTTCTTTTTGAAAGTTTGGAATAACTTGCCTCTAAAATTATCCCAACTTACAGCCATTTGCTGAGAGGGCAAAATTTTTCGAAACTCTTTACAAATTATTCCCTTGTTATTGGTCTATTCTGGTTGTCTACTTCTTGAATTGAAGGGACATTACTTGCAGGAAGGGATCAAATTAGTTGGAGGAGAACAAAAAGGTTAATTGAAGGTATTATTAGGTGGTGCTGTCTCAGGGGGCCTCATATGCCATTTTTAAAGAATTGGCCTTATCCCATTACCAATATGGGCCATGGAAAGAAAGTTTTTGAGAAAGTAGGTCTTTATTATATTATAGCCAAATCTTATCACTCTGGCTCTAGGAATAGAGTAAAATAAGAGCCCAGGTGTGAGCTGATGAAGGTCTGAATTACTGACGAAGTTGAAACAAAAGAAGAAACAAATGCAAAAGTCAGTCTGTTTGAATGAATGAATGAATTAATTAATGGCATGCTACACAGAATATTACAAAAGGTTTATTCTGTAAAATTTTAAGTTCAGAAACATATATATGCTCAAAATTAATTAGTAATATTTTTTAGCAGTGAATACTAATTACAAATAAATACAAAGCTCTTCTACTTATTAGAAAATTAGTGAAACTTTTTTTCCTCAACTTTTAAGTTCAGGGGTACATATGCCAGATGTGCACATAGGCACATTTTTGTTACATAGGTAAATGTGTGCCTTGGTGGTTTGATACACAGATCATCCCATCACCTAGGTGTTAAGCCCAGTATCCATTAGCGATTCTTCCTGATGCTATCCCTCCCCTCACCCCTCTTCTGACAGGCCCCAGTGTGTGTTGTTCCCTTTCATGCATTCATGTGTTGTCATCATTCAGCTCCCATTTATAAGTGAGAACATGCAGTGTTTGGTTTTCTGTTCCTGTGTTAGTTTGCTGAGGATAATGGCTTCTAACTCCATACATGTCCCTGCGAAAGACATGTTCTCATTTTCTTTTATGGCTGTGTAGTATTCCATGGTATATATGTACCACATTTTCTTTTTTTAAATTATACTTTAAGTTCTGGGTTACATGTGCAGAATGTGCAGCTTTGTTACATAGGTATACATGTGCCATGGCGGTTTGCTGCACCCATCAGCCCATCACCTACATTAGATATTTCTCCTAATGTTATCCCATCCCTAGCCTCCCACCCACTACGGACCCCGGTGTGTGATGATCCCCTCCCTGTGTCCATGTGTTCTCATTGTTCATCTCCCACTTATGAGTGAGAATATGTAGTGTTTGGTTTTCTGATCTTGTGATAGTTTGCCAAGAATGATGATTTCCAGCTTCATCCATGTCCCTGCAAAGGATGTGAACTCATCCTTTTGTATGGCTGCATAGTATTCCATGGTGTATATGTGCCACATTTTCTTTTTTTTTTTTTTTCTTTTATTATTATTATTATTATACTTTAGGTTTTATGGTACATGTGCACAATGTGCAGGTAAGTTACATATGTATACATGTGCCATGCTGGTGCGCTGCACCCACCAACTCGTCATCTAGCATTAGGTATATCTCCCAATGCTATCCCTCCCCCCTCCCCCCACCCCACAACAGTCCCCAGAGTGTGATGTTCCCCTTCCTGTGTCCATGTGTTCTCATTGTTCAATTCCCACCTATGAGTGAGAATATGCGGTGTTTGGTTTTTTGTTCTTGCGATAGTTTACTGAGAATGATGATTTCCAATTTCATCCATGTCCCTACAAAGGACGTGAACTCATCATTTTTTATGGCTGCATAGTATTCCATGGTGTATATGTGCCACATTTTCTTAATCCAGTCTATCATTGTTGGACATTTGGGTTGGTTCCAAGTCTTTGCTATTGTGAATAATGCGGCAATAAACATACGTGTGCATGTGTCTTTATAGCAGCATGATTTATAGTCCTTTGGGTATATACCCAGTAATGGGATGGCTGGGTTGAATGGAATTTCTAGTTCTAGATCCCTGAGGAATCGCCACACTGACTTCCACAAGGGTTGAACTAGTTTACAGTCCCACCAACAGTGTAAAAGTGTTCCTATTTCTCCACATCCTCTCCAGCACCTGTTGTTTCCTGACTTTTTAATGATTGCCATTCTAACTGGTGTGAGATGGTATCTCATTGTGGTTTTGATTTGCATTTCTCTGATAGCCAGTGATGGTGAGCATTTTTTCATGTGTTTTTTGGCTGCATCAATGTCTTCTTTTGAGAAGTGTCTGTTCATGTCCTTTGCCCACTTTTTGATGGGGTTGTTTGTTTTTTTCTTGTAAATTTGTTGGAGTTCATTGTAGATTCTGGATATTAGCCCTTTGTCAGATGAGTAGGTTGCGAAAATTTTCTCCCATTTTGTAGGTTGCCTGTTCACTCTGATGGTAGTTTCTTTTGCTGTGCAGAAGCTCTTGAGTTTAATTAGATCCCATTTGTCAATTTTGGCTTTTGTTGCCATTGCTTTTGGTGTTTTAGACATGAAGTCCTTGCCCATGCCTATGTCCTGAATGGTAATGCCTAGGTTTTCTTCTAGGGTTTTTATGGTTTTAGGTCTAACATTTAAGTCTTTAATCCATCTTGAATTGATTTTTGTATAAGGTGTAAGGAAGGGATCCAGTTTCAGCTTTCTACATATGGCTAGCCAGTTTTCCCAGCACCATTTATTAAATAGGGAATCCTTTCCCCATTTCTTGTTTTTGTCAGGTTTGTCAAAGATCAAATACTTGTAGATATGTGGCATTATTTCTGACGGCTCTGTTCTGTTCCATTGATCTATATCTCTGTTTTGGTACCAGTACCATGCTGTTTTGGTTACTGTAGCCTTGTAGTATAGTTTGAAGTCAGGTAGTGTGATGCCTCCAGCTTTGTTCTTTTGGCTTAGGATTGACTTGGCGATGCGGGCTCTTTTTTGGTTCCATATGAACTTTAAAGTAGTTTTTTCCAATTCTGTGAAGAAAGTCATTGGTAGTTTGATGGGGATGGCATTGAATCTGTAAATTACCTTGGGAAGGATGGCCATTTTCATGATATTGATTCTTCCTACCCATGAGCATGGAATGTTCTTCCATTTGTTTGTATCCTCTTTTATTTCCTTGAGCAGTGGTTTGTAGTTCTCCTTGAAGAGGTCTTTCACATCCCTTGTAAGTTGGATTCCTAGGTATTTTATTCTCTTTGAAGCAATTGTGAATGGGAGTTCACTCATGATTTGGCTCTCTGTTTGTCTGTTATTGATGTATAAGAACGCTTGTGATTTTTGCACATTGATTTTGTATCCTGAGACTTTGCTGAAGTTGCTTATCAGCTTAAGGAGATTTTGGGCTGAGACAATGGGGTTTTCTAGATATACTATCATGTCATCTGCAAACAGGGACAATTTGACTTCCTCTTTTCCTAATTGAATACCCTTGATTTCCTTCTCCTGCCTAATTGCCCTGGCCAGAACTTCCAACACTATGTTGAATAGAAGTGGTGAGAGAGGGCATCCCTGTCTTGTGCCAGTTTTCAAAGGGAATGCTTCCAGTTTTTGCCCATTCAGTATGATATTGGCTGTGGGTTTGTCATAAATAGCTCTTATTATTTTGAGATACGTCCCATCAATTCCTAATTTATTGAGAGTTTTTAGCATGAAGGGTTGTTGAATTTTGTCAAAGGCCTTTTCTGCATCTATTGAGATAATCATGTGGTTTTTGTCTTTCGTTCTGTTTATATGCTGGATTACATTTATTGATTTGCGTATATTGAACCAGCCTTGCATCCCAGGGATGAAGCCCACTTGATCATGGTGGATAAGCTTTTTGATGTGCTGCTGGATTCGATTTGCCAGTATTTTATTGAGGATTTTTGCATCAATGTTCATCAAGGATATTGGTCTAAAATTCTCTTTTTTTGTTGTGTCTCTGCCAGGCTTTGGTATCAGGATGATGCTGGCCTCATAAAATGAGTTAGGGAGGATTCCCTCTTTTTCTATTGATTGGAATAGTTTCAGAAGGAATGGTACCAGCTCCTCCTTGTACCTCTGGTAGAATTCGGCTGTGAATCCATCTGGACCTGGACTTTTTTTGGTTGGTAAGCTATTGATTATTGCCCCAATTTCAGCTCCTGTTATTGGTCTATTCAGAGATTCAACTTCTTCCTGGTTTAGTCTTGGGAGGGTGTATGTGTTGAGGAATTTATCCATTTCTTCTAGATTTTCTAGTTTATTTGCATAGAGGTGTTTGTAATATTCTCTGATGGTAGTTTGTATTTCTGTGGGATCGGTGGTGATATCCCCTTTATCATTTTTTATTGCATCTATTTGATTCTTCTCTCTTTTTTTCTTTATTAATCTTGCTAGCGGTCTATCAATTTTGTTGATCCTTTCAAAAAACCAGCTCCTGGATTCATTTATTTTTTGAAGGGTTTTTTGTGTCTCTATTTCCTTCAGTTCTGCTCTGATTTTAGTTATTTCTTGCCTTCTGCTAGCTTTTGAATGTATTTGCTCTTGCTTTTCTAGTTCTTTTAATTGTGATGTTAGGGTGTCAATTTTGGATCTTTCCTGCTTTCTCTTGTGGGCATTTAGTGCTATAAATTTCCCTCTACACACTGCTTTGAATGCATCCCAGAGATTCTGGTATGTTGTGTCTTGGTTCTCGTTGGTTTCAAAGAACATCTTTATTTCTGCCTTCATTTCGTTATGTACCCAGTAGTCATTCAGGAGCAGGTTGTTCAGTTTCCACGTAGTTGAGCGGTTTTGAGTGAGATTCTTAATCCTGAGTTCTAGCTTGATTGCACTGTGATCTGAAAGACAGTTTGTTACAATTTCTGTTCTTTTACATTTATTGAGGAGAGCTTTACTTCCAAGTATATGGTCAATTTTGGAATAGGTGTGGTGTGGTGCCGAAAAAAATGTATATTCTGTTGATTTGGGGTGGAGAGTTCTGTAGATGTCTATTAGGTCTGCTTGGTGCAGAGCTGAGTTCAATTCCTGGGTATCCTTGTTGACTTTCTGTCTCGTTGATCTGTCTAATGTTGATAGTGGGGTGTTAAAGTCTCCCATTATTAATGTGTGGGAGTCTAAGTCTCTTTGTAGGTCACTCAGGACTTGCTTTATGAATCTGGGTGCTCCTGTATTGGGTGCATATATATTTAGGATAGTTAGCTCTTCTTGTTGAATTAATCCCTTTACCATTATGTAATGGCCTTCTTTGTCTCTTTTGATCTTTGTTGGTTTAAAGTCTGTTTTATCAGAGACTAGGATTGCAACCCCTGCCTTTTTTTGTTTTCCATTTGCTTGGTAGATCTTCCTCCATCCTTTTATTTTGAGCCTATGTGTGTCTCTGCACGTGAGATGGGTTTCCTGAATACAGCACACTGATGGGTCTTGAGTCTTTATCCAGTTTGCCAGTCTGTGTCTTTTAATTGGAGCATTTAGTCCATTTACATTTAAAGTTAATATTGTTATGTGTGAATTTGATCCTGTCATTATGATGTTAGCTGGATATTTTTCTCGTTAGTTGATGCAGTCTCTTCCTAGTCTCGATGTTCTTTACATTTCGGTATGATTTTGCAGTGGCTGGTACCAGTTGTGCCTTTCCATGTTTAGCGCTTCCTTCAGGAGCTCTTTTAGGGCAGGCCTGGTGGTGACAAAATCTCTCAGCATTTGCTTGTCTGTAAAGTATTTTATTTCTCCTTCACTTATGAAGCTTAGTTTGGCAGGATATGAAATTCTGGGTTGAAAATTCTTTTCTTTAAGAATGTTGAATATTGGCCCCCACTCTCTTCTGGCTTGTAGGGTTTCTGCCGAGAGATCCGCTGTTAGTCTGATGGGCTTCCCTTTGATGGTAACCCGACCTTTCTCTCTGGCTGCCCTTAACATTTTTTCCTTCATTTCAACTTTGGTGAATCTGACAATTATGTGTCTTGGAGTTGCTCTTCTCGAGGAGTATCTTTGTGGCGTTCTCTGTATTTCCTGAATCTGAATGTTGGCCTGCCTTGCTAGATTGGGGAAGTTCTCCTGGATAATATCCTGCAGAGTGTTTTCGAACTTGGTTCCATTCTCCCTGTCACTTTCAGGTACACCAATCAGACGTAGATTTGGTCTTTTCACATAGTCCCACATTTCTTGGAGGCTTTGCTCGTTTCTTTTTATTCTTTTTTCTCTAAACTTCCCTTCTCGCTTCATTTCATTCATTTCATCTTCCAGGGCTGATACCCTTTCTTCCATTTGATCGCATCGGCTCCTGAGGCTTCTGCATTCTTCACGTAGTTCTCGAGCCTTGGTTTTCAGCTCCATCAGCTCCTTTAAGCACTTCTCTGTATTGGTTATTCTAGTTATACATTCTTCTAAATTTTTTTCAAAGTTTTCAACTTCTTTGCCTTTGGTTTGAATATCCTCCCGTAGCTCGGAGTAATTTGATCGTCTGAAGCCTTCTTCTCTCAGCTCGTCAAAGTCATTCTCCGTCCAGCTTTGTTCCATTGCTGGTGAGGAACTGCGTTCCTTTGGAGGAGGAGAGGTACTCTGGTTTTTAGAGTTTCCAGTTTTTCTGCTCTGTTTTTTCCCCATCTTAGTGGTTTTATCTACTTTTGGTCTTTGATGATGGTGATGTACAGATGGGTTTTTGGTGTGGATGTCCTTTCTGTTAGTTTTCCTTCTAACAGACAGAACCCTCAGCTGCAGGTCTGTTGGAGTACCTGTCCGGCCGTGTGAGGTGTCAGTCTGCCCCTGCTGGGGGGTGCCTCCCAGTTAGGCTGCTCGGGGGTCAGGGGTCAGGGACCCACTTGAGGAGGCAGTCAGCCCATTCTCAGATCTCCAGCTGCGTGCTGGGAGAACCACTGCTCTCCTCACAGCTGTCAGACAGGGACATTTAAGTCTGCAGAGGTTACTGCTGTCTTTTTGTTTGTCTGTGTCCTGCCCCCAGAGGTGGAGCCTACAGAGGCAGGCAGGCCTCCTTGAGCTGTGGTGGGTTCCACCCAGTTCAAGCTTCCAGGCTGCTTTGTTTACCTAAGCGAGCCTGGGCAATGGCGGGCGCCCCTCCCCCAGCCTCGCTGCCGACTTGCTGTTTGATCTCAGACTGCTGTGCTAGCAATCAGCGAGACTCCGTGGGCGTAGGACCCTCTGAGCCAGGTGCGGGCTATACTCTCCTGGGGCACCGTTTCCTAAGCCCGTCGGAAAAGCACAGTATTCGGGTGGGAGTGGCCCGATTTTCCAGGTGCCGTCTGTCACCCCTGGAAGGGGAACTCCCTGACCCCTTGCGCTTCCCGAGTGAGGCAATGCCTCGCCCCTGCTTCGGCTGGCGCACGGTGCGCTCACCCACTGACCTGCGCCCACTGTCTGGCACTCCCTAGTGAGATGAACACGGTACCTCAGATGGAAATGCAGAAATCACCCGTCTTCTGCGTCGCTCGCGCTGGGAGCTGTAGACCGGAGCTGTTCCTATTCGGCCATCTTGGCTCCTCCCCCTGTGCCACATTTTCTTAATCCATTCTATCATTGATAGACATTTGAGTCAGTTCCAAGTCTTTGCTATTTTGAATAATGCCGTCATAAACATATGTGTGCATATGTCTTTATCATAAAATGATTTATAATCCTTTGTGTATATGCCCAGTAATGGGATTGCTGGATCAAATGGTATTTCTAGTTCTAGATCCTTGAGGAATCGCCACACTGTCTTCCACAATGGTTGAACTAATTTACACTCCCACCAACAGTGTAAAAGTGTTCCTATTTTTCCACAACCTCCCCAGCATCTGTTGTTTCCTGACTTTTTAATGATTGCCATTCTAACTGGAGTAAGATGGTATCTCATTGTGATTTTGATTTGCATTTCTCTAATGACCAGTGATGATGAGCATTTTTTCATATATCTGTTGGCTGCATAAATGTCTTTTTTTGAAAAGTGTCTGTTCGTATCCTTTGCCCATTTTTTGATGGAGTTGTTTGATTTTTCCTTGTAAATTTGTTTACATTCTTTGTAGATTCTGGTTATTAGCTGTTTGTCAGATGGGTAGATTACAAAAATTTTCTCCATTCTGTAGGTTGCCTGTTCACTCTGATGGTAGTTTCTTTTGCTGTGCAGAAGCTTTTTAGTTTAATTAGATCCCAGTTGTCAATTTTGGCTTTTGTTGCCATTACTTTTGGTGTTTTAGACATGAAGTCCTTGCCCATGCCTATGTCCTGAATGGTAATGCATAGGTTTTCTTCTAGGCTTTTTATGCTTTTAGGTCTGACATTTAAGTCTTTTATCCATCTTGTGTTAATTTTTGTATAAGGTGTAAGGAAGGGATCCAGTCTCAGCTTTCTACATATGGCTAGCCAGTTTTCCCAGCACCATTTATTAAATAGGGAATCCTTTCCCCATTGCTTGTTTTTGACAGGTTTGTCAAAGATCAGATAGTTGTAGATGTGCGGTGTTATTTCTGAGGCCTCTGTTCTGTTCCATTGGTCTACATATATGTTTTGGTACCAGAACCATGCTGTTTTGGTTATAGTAGCCTAGTACTATTGTTTGAAGTCAGGTAGTGTGATGCCTACAGCTTTGTTCTTTTGGCTTAGGATTGTCTTGGCGATGCGGGCTCTTTTTTGGTTCCATATGAACTTTAAAGTAGTTTTTTCTAGTTCTTTGAAGAAAGTCATTGGTAGCTTGATGGGGATGGCATTGAATCTATAAATTGCCTTGGGCAGTATGACCATTTTCACGATATTGATTCTTCCTATCCATGACCATGGAATGTTCTTCCATTTGTTTGTGTCTTCTTTTATTTCATTGAACAGTGGTTTGTAATTCTCCTTGAAGAGGTCCTTCACATCCC
Organism: Pongo pygmaeus; assembly: GCF_028885625.2. Classification (NCBI taxonomy): domain Eukaryota; kingdom Metazoa; phylum Chordata; class Mammalia; order Primates; family Hominidae; genus Pongo; species Pongo pygmaeus. Next base: position 36,129,865 of record NC_072388.2, read on the forward strand.
TTGTAAGTTGGATTCCTAGGTATTTTATTCTCTTTGAAGCAATTGTGAATGGGAGTTCACTCATGATTTGGCTCTCTGTTTATCTGTTATTGGTGTGTAGGAATGCATGTGATTTTTGCACATTGATTTTGTATCCTGAGACTTTGCCGAAGTTGCTTATCAGCTTAAGGAGATTTGGGGCTGAGACAATGGGGTTTTCTGAATATACAATCATGTCATCTGCAAACAGGGACAATTTGACTTCCTCTTTTCCTAGTTGAATGCCCTTTATTTCTTTCTCCTGCCTGATTGCCCTGGCCAGAACTTCCAACACTATGTTGAATAGGAGTGGTGAGAGAGGGCATCCCTGTCTTGTGCCAGTTTTCAAAGGGAATGCTTCCAGTTTTTGCCCATTCAGTATGATATTGGCTGTGGGTTTGTCGTAAATAGCTCTTATTATTTTGAGATACGTCCCATCAATATCTAATTTATTTAGGCGTTTTTAGCATGAAGGGCTGTTGAATTTTGTCAAAGGCCTTTTCTGCATCTATTGAGATAATCATGTGTTTTTTGTCTTTGGTTCTGTTTATATGCTGGATTACATTTATTGATTTGCATATGTTGAATCAGCCTTGCATCCCAGGGATGAAGCCCACTTGAACATGGTGGATAAGCTTTTCGATGTGCTGCTGGATTCGGTTTGCCAGTATTTTATTGGGGATTTTTGCATTGATGTTCATCAGGGATATTGGTCTAAAATTCTCTTTTTTTGTTGTGTCTCTGCCAGGCTTTGGTATGATGTTGGCCTCATAAAATGAGTTAGGGAGGATTCCCTCTTTTTCTATTGATTGGAATAGTTGTAGAAGGAATGGTACCAGCTCCTTTTTGTACCTCTGGTAGAATTCAACTGTGAATCCGTCTGGTCATAGAGTTTTTTGGTTTGGTAGGTTCTTAATTATTGCCTCAATTTCAGAGCCTGTTATTGGTCTATTCAGGGATTCAGTTTCTCCCTGGTTTAGTCTTGGGAGGGTGGATGTGTCCAGGAATTTATCCATTTCTTCTAGATTTTCTAGTTTATTTGCATTGAGGTGTTTATAGTATTCTCTGATGGTAGTTTGTATCTCTGTGGGATCGGTGGTGATATCTCCTTTATAATTTTTTATTGCGTCTATTTCATTCTTCTTCCTTTTTTTCTTTATTAGACTTGCTAGTGGTCTATCAATTTTGTTATTGTTTTCAGAAAACCAGCTCCTGGATTCATTGATTTTTTGAAGGGTTTTTTGTGTCTCTATCTCCTTCAGTTCTGCTCTGATCTTAGTTATTTCTTGCCTTCTGCTAGCTTTTGAATGTGTTTGCTCTTGCTTTTCTAGTTCTTTTAATTGTGATGTTAGGGTGCTAATTTTAGATCTTTCCTGCTTTCTCTTGTGGGCATTTAGTGCTATAAATTTCCCTCTGCACACTGCTTGAAATGTGTCCCAGAGATTCTGGGATGTTGTGTCTTTGTTCTCATTGGTTTCAAAGAACATCTTTATTTCTGCCTTCATTTTGTTGTGTACCCAGTAGTCATTCAGAAGCAGGTTGTTCAGCTTCCATGTAGTTGAGCAGTTTTGAGTGAGTTTCTTAATCCTGAGTTCTAGTTTGATTGCACTGTGGTCTGAGAGACAGTTTGTTATAATTTCTGTTTCTTTACATTTGCTGAGGAATGCTTTACTTCCAACTCTGTGGTCAATTTTGGAATAAGTGCAATGTGGTGCTGAGAAGAATGTATATTCTGTTGATTTGGGGTGGAGAGTTCTGTAGATGTCTATTATGTCCACTTGGTGCAGAGCTGAGTTCAATTCTTGTTAACTTTCTGTCTTGTGAATCTGTCTAATGTTGACAGTGGGGTGTTAAAGTCTCCCATTATTATTGTGTGGGAGTCTAAGTCTCTTTGTAGGTCTCTAAGAACTTGCTTTATGAATCTGGGTGCTCCTGTATTGGGTGCATATATATTTAGGATAGTTAGCTCTTCTTGTTGAATTGATCCCTTTACCATTATATAATGGCCTCCTTGTCTCTTTTGATCTTTGTTGGTTTAAAGATCTGTTTTAAGATCTGTTTTATCAGAGACCAGGATTACAACCCCCACTTTTTTTGTTTTACATGTGCTTGGTAGAGCTTCCTCCATCCCTTTATTTTGAGCCTATGTGTGTCTCTGCACGTGAGATGGGTCTCCCGAATACAGCACGTTGATGACTCTTGACTCTTTATCCAATTTGCCAGTCTTTGACTTTTAATTGGAGCATTTAGCCCATTTACATTTAAGGTTAATATTGTTATATGTGAATTTGATCCTGTCATTATGATGTTAGCTGGTTATTTTGCTTGTTAGTTGATGCAGTTTTTTCCTAGCATCAATGGTCTTCACAATTTGTCATGTTTTTGCAGTGGCTGGTACCGGTTGTTCATATCCATGTTTGGTGCTTCCTTCAGGAGCTCTTGTAAGGCAGGCCTGGTGGTGGCAAAATCTCTCAGCATTTGCTTGTCTTTAAAGGATTTTATTTCTCCTTCACCTTTGAAGCTTAGTTTGGCTGGATATGAAATTCTGGGTTGAAAATTCTTTTCTTTAAGAATGTTGAATATTGGCCCCCACTGTCTTCTGGCTTGTGGGGTTTCTGCCGAGAGATCTGCTGTTAGTCTGATGGGCTTCCCTTTGTGGGTAACCTGAACTTTCTCTTTGGCTGCACTTAAGATTTTTTCCTTTATTTCAACTTTGGTGAATCTGACAATTATGTGTCTTGGAGTTGCTCTTCTCAAGGATTATCTTTGTGGCATTCTCTGTGTTTCCTGAATTTGATGGTAGCCTGCCTTGCTAGGTTGGGGAAGTTCTCCTGGATAATATCCTGAAGAGTGTTTTCCAACTTGCTTTCATTCTCCCCATCACTTTCAGGTACACCAATCAGACATAGATTTGGTCTTTTCACATAGTCCCATATTTCTTGGAGGCTTTGTTAATTTCTTTTTATTCTTTTTTTCTCTAAACTTCTCACTTTATTTCATTCATTTGATCTTCAATCACTGATACCCTTTCTTCCAGTTGATCGAATTGGCTACTGAAGCTTGTACATGCATCACGTAGCTCTTGTGCCATTGTTTTGAGCTCCATCAGGTCATTTAAGGTCTTCTCTATGCTGTTTATTCTAGTTAGCCATTCGTCTAAACTTTTCTCAAGGTTTTTAGCTGCTTTGCGATGGGTTCGAATATCCTCCTTTAGCTCGGAGAAGTTTGTTATTACCGATCGTCTGAAGCCTTTTTCTCTCAACTCGTCGAAATCATTCCTCATCCAGCTTTGTTCTGTTGCTGGCGAGGAGCTGCGTCCCTTTGGAGGAGAAGAGGTGCTCTAATTTTTAGAATTTTCAGCTTTTCTGCTCTGGTTTCTCCCCATCTTTTTGGTTTTATCTATCTTTGGTCTTTGGTGATGGTGACCTACAGATGAGGTTTTGGTGTGGATGTCCTTTCTGTTTGTTAGTTTTCCTTCTAACAGTCAGGACCCTCAGCTGCAGGTCTGTTGGAGTTTGCTGGAGGTCCACTCCAGATGCTGTTTGCCTGGGTATCACCAGCGGAGGCTGCAGAACTACAAATATTGCAGAACGGCAAATGTTGCTGCCTGATCGTTCCTCTGGAAGCTTTGTCTCAGAGGGGCACCCAGCTGTATGAGGTGTCAGTTGGCCCCTACTGGGAGGTGCCTCCCAGTTAGGCTACTTGGGGGTCAGGGACTCACTTGAGGAGGCAGTCGGTCCATTCTCAGATCTCAAACTCCATGCTGGGAGAACCACTACTCTCTTCAAAGCTGTCAGACAGGGACGTTTAAGTCTGCAGAAGTTTCTGCTGCCTTTTGTTCAGCTATGCCCTGCCCACAGAGGTGGAGTCTACAGAGGCAGGCAGGCCTCCTTGAGCTGTGGTGGGCTCCACCCAGTTCGAGTTTCCCAGCCGCTTTGTTTACCTACTTAAGTGTCAGCAATGGCGGGCGCCCCTCCCCCAGCCTCGTTGCCACCTTGCAGTTTGATCTCAGACTGCTGTGCTAGCAGTGAGCAAGGCTCCATGGGCGTGGGACCCTCCTAGCCAGGTGCAGGATATAATCTCCTGGTGTGCCATTTGCTAAGACTGTTGGAAAAGCGCAGTATTAGGGTTGGAGTGACTCAATTTTCCAGGTGCCATCTGTCATGGCTTCCCTTGGCTAAGAAAGGGAATTCCTGGACCCCTTGCACTTCTTGGGTGAGGCCATGCCTGGCCCTGCTTTGGCTCACCGTCCATGGGCTGCACCCACTGTCCTGCACCAACTGTCCGACAAGCCCCAGTGAGATGAACCCATTACCTCAGTTGGAAATGCAGAAATCACCCATCTTCTGCATCGCTCATGCTGGGAGCTGTAGACTGGAGCTGTTCCTATTTGGCCATCTTGGAACCTCCCACTATTTTTATTTCTTCTAAGTACGCAACCTAGTAGCTTCTTTCTTCTGTTTTTCCTCGTCATCTTTATTTTATTTCTAAAAATGGATATGTTTCACGTTATAAACTAATTGAAGATGAGTTTTTCGGCATTGATCTAAGTCAGTGATAATTTCAAAATTGGAGTCAGAAGTTAATGATAAAGGAATCCAGTTTACACAGCTAATGCAATAGCTTTCATCTGTGAAAGAGCAGACTCTCATGTATTTGGATGTATCTTCAAGCGCCAGAGAAAAACCTCCTACAACTTCTACTCACTAGGGCCCATGTTCTGCAAAATGGATTATTTTGTTTTTCTAGGGAGCAATTTTGTATAAATTAGTGCTTAATACATTTTGGGGAATCAATAAAGAATAAATGTCATACTTATTTTATTGACATACCTCCTTGATAAATGTAAGAAATAAAATTAGTAAGCATATAATTAATATGTAGAATGTACCCAATAAGCATATAGTTATGTATACAATAAAGTATACTTCAATTTATAAAAAGTTTGTATCATTTTTGCTGTTAACATCATGACTAAACTCTCTTGTGAAGCAAGGAGAAACATTTACAAATTGTTATTCAAATATAAAATTAGTTGTACAGATTTACCAAAAAGAGAAAATATATACTTTACAGTACTTGTTACAACAGACTTTTTTTTCCTAGGACATACCGAGGGATTGCCTATGTTAAACGGAAATTTTATAAAGAAGCAACCCAAGATTTTTCTGCTGCAATTCACTTAGATCCTAATAACTGGTTAGCGTTGTATTATCGAGGTTGCTTATTCAGAAAGAGTAACCCTTTTAGAGCGCTACAGGATTATAGTGTTTCAGGTACTTTGCCTTCAATTACATGTGTATAGCAATCTGATCTGGGATTCAACAGCTCAGTTTCATAGTGGTGAATGGTAATGTGGGGTCACTAATGTAATATGTATACTACTATATACTAATATACATTATAAGTATATATTACATGAGCTTACACATTTTAATATTCTTATATAGGTATACAATATATGAATATATAGCTATAATGGTTTAGCTATAAGTGTTTCTAATATGCCCTTTGTGTGTGTGTGTGTGTGTGTGTGTGTGTGTGTGTGTTAACTGTGGCAAGGGGAGAATGTGACAGCAAAGAAATCTTTCTATAATATACTGGGTTCTGAAGATTTTTCTGGAAACCCAGTCCTGTTTCCTAGTCAGCTTGCTAAAATGGCAGTAAATTGTCCTGGTGGGCTGTGTCCTGCTCCATAGGCTCAGCCCAAGGGATTTGTCAAATTCAGAGTTTTTAACCCCTAAACTAAAAATGGGTTTTGAGAATCCTTAGTAGCTAAGGACACCAACAGCTAAAAATCACCATTTCTGTGTTACTCTCAATCAGCACACTCCTGGTTTATGCATGTGCCCAGCACAATTGTGAGCATAGAGTCAGTGCTCAGTAAACAGCCTCCAACAGAACGAATGAGTCCATCCTGACTGATGAAATGCAGCCTGAGTCTAACACTCCAGATATACCTGTGTTCACCTGGGTGCAAAGTTCTAGAATCCCATCATCCTAGATTAGACAGTGTCTAGAGATGAAGAGACAACTAGATTTCCACAGGGAAGAAGAGCTAAGGTGATAGTTACTTGATCGTCTTCAGTCCATTTGCCTTCTGAGGTCACCCTTCTAATTAATATTAAAAAAAATAACTCAAATTTCATTCTGTGTGTTGAGAGGAGTCTAGTGTCCTCCCCTCTATTTCCAGTGATTCTTGGGAAAGGGGACTGAGGATTTCTGTCTAATTCTTCCGTCATCTTTGAGTCCAATTTCAGCTTTTGGCTGGATTTCCCGTCTTTGCCCACCCTCACTTCTGTGGCTACTGTTCTCTCGGCTTTGCTTTTTCTCAGGTCTGTCCTTCATTCCCCAGTGTAACATCAACACAAACCTGTTATGTCTACTAATCTGTTACTGACTGCTTTAGGGTTCAGAGGATACATTTAGCACAGATAACTTAAATTTGAAGATCAAACCACCCCATTTCTAGAATTTTATCTGGCTCTATCAGCCCTATCCATCTGCCACTGGCCACATCCCTTTCTCTCTGATCTTCCTCTAAAGGCGTCTTTCTCATATTTCCCTCTTATACATAAGTTTTGGGCTTCTCATGCCCTCCTCTCCCCACTTCTAGGCTATCACAATAATTGAACACAATTCCTATTATTTAATTATCCAGAGCAGACAAACTTGATTTCAGCCTCAATCCTTTCCTACCAGACAGCCCAAGGGGTTTTATCACCCGCAACAAAAAAGGACTCTCAAGATATTTTGCTAAGCTAATAATAATAATAATGATATCTAACATTTATTGGGCATTTTGCTACTTGCAAAGTGCTGTTTAAAGTGCCAAATAAGAAGTATCTCAATATTCAGAGTAATGCTAGGAGCTCGGTACTATTTTCATTCGCATTTTACTGATGGGAAAGCCATAGCACAGAGAGGTTAAATAATATTTTTTTTCCTTTTTCCTTAAGAAGAGTTTTTTTTTTATTGTTTGTTAAGAGCAGCCACCCAAACTGCAGCTGATTTTTTAATTGCTAGCCAATCATACTGTGAACTGGGCAGTTAGATTTTCTTCAAGTGATAACAGTCATGCGCCACATAATGATGTTTCAGTCAAAAACGGACTGTATATACTATGGTTAAACCTGATATATGGCACTTGACACTGGCATTGTGGATCAAGTAGGGGAAACAATTGATATTCATTAATGGTGTTGGGACATTTGGTTTTCTCTATTTTTTATATATATATATTCTATATATATATTCTCTCTCTATGTATATTCTATATTCTCTATATATGTGTATATATAGAAATATAACATATACCATCTGGGTTTGTGAAAGTACACTCTATGATGTTTGCACAATAAAGAAATCCCCTAATAATGCATTTCTCAGAACATATCCCTACCATTAAGTGGTGCATGACTGTATTTATTTAATGTGTATGATCATTGCTGACACTGGCTATAGTTCCCTAAATCCAGTACTGTGAATATTTTTGTCCTAGACAGTAAACATTATGCATATTTTGGCAAAACTTTCCACCTTAAGGCAGAATGGCATGAGAAGCTTTAAAGATATCTGTCAAAACTTGTGGAAACCCCATCTAATTCACTAACATGTTTTGAAAGTGAAGGGGCAATCAGTAGGCGAGAGACATGAGATGACCTCTAGACTGGTTACTGATGAGAGTCACACACGTGGATTCTAAGAGGAGGTTATTTTTCTCCCTTCCATTATTAGGGATGTGCATCCTGGATAGCTGTCATTTGGGATGTGCATAGTCAAGCCATCCGCCTTACCTCCAAGCTCTGCTTGCCTTGCTGTAGCCTCTTTGCTTGTCCATCCCGGTTTGTGTGTAAGCCTGACCTCTGCTTTCTGCCTTCAGGACTAGTACCCAAGCCTGTTCCTTGGCCAGTAATGATGGCTTCCTGATAAAATCAGGCCATCAAGGCTGATGGCACCCTTCTGACTGGAGTTGGATTCTAGGCCAGTCTTTGCCATTGACTGGCATATCATGACCATGGTCAATGTACTTACCCCCTTTGGACTTTAATCTCCTCACCTATACGGTGAGTGGACTATGCTAGATTCCAATCAGGATTTAGTTCAGCTCTAATGAGTTTGTGAACCACAATTGCCACATTGTTACTAATAAATACATTTTAATATACAATACTATTATTTAACTTACCAAACAAGTACACTCATCATAGATATGTTTCTATTTTATGTAATGTTAAAAAATGAGAATAAGCAATAGGAAGGTTACAGACTAAAATATAATTTATATATGGTTATTTTAGAACCTGAATGAAATACATTTTTTTTAAAATTTTTAAGCACTCATAAATGATGGCTATGAGAATCTTGGTTGTTTTCTACATCGGGGAATAGTCTACGCACATCTAAAACTTTGGCTGCTGGCAATTTGTGACTTTGAAACTGTCATTTCTCTAGAAAGGTATGTTTTCCTTTTCATATTTATTGATTTCACTTTTGTAAAAAATTGAAAACCTGAAATGGGAGAAAAAGTTTCTTTCCTCTCATCATTGATAACCTAAAAAAAAGAGACACTTGTAAAGTCATCCTAGAATTAGAATACTACTTCTAAAAACAAGATTACTTCAAAAATAAAACCTGTTCTCAACATCTGTTTGCCTCGGGTGTTTTTGCAAATTTTAGCAGTTAAATGGGTTTGACAGGAGTTAAATCTATGGATAAGGAATCAATACTATTGAGGATTTTGGAGATGCCAAGGCTAGAGCTTTTTGAAATTAACTTCGTGGAAAACTGTCATTAAGTTTTAAAATAATGAAAAAATATTCTGCTTGGTATATGATTGTTATGGACAGCATACAACTCAATGGAAGGCAACCTTCTATTTAGAAATTCTGGCTTCATTTTGTTTAGTAAAGCAAAATAAAAACGCTAATACCATGTAGACCATATGTTCAGGAAGAAATACAGACTGAAAGTTAAATGTACTAGTCAGAAAGTCAAACTGTAAATCACAGAATTTAATTAAAAATTCCCCTTTTTTTTCCAATGAAGCATTTATGAAAAGGGAAGGTGTCAGAAAGAGTAACTAATCATGCCAATTCCTTGCCAACCAGCAGACTGTTTACTTAATCTATCCAAGGTAAACTTTGAACTTGACACAGGAAATTCATGGAGCATGGCTCCATAATGACCACAGTGGTTTTCCTTTGGACATTTTTGAGCCAGAAAGAAAAATAAAAGAGTGTCAGTTTCAAAGAGACAGAAAACAGGAAGTAGGAACTTTGGTGTCTAGGAAAGGGGTCAGGGATTCTGTGAGGTTGGATTATTGGATGGGTGGTTTTCTCATTTTGAAATAGAGGCATCAAACATGATAATTTCTAAGGTTATTTCTCTACTGAAAATCATTTGATTCTAAGAGAGATAAATAACATTTATTTGATACAGAAAAGCTGTGTTAATATGTATGTGGAGAGGATTTTAACCCCAAGCCACCAAATCCTTGAATATGACTGTTTCTCACTGTCACTTGTGGCCAATAGAACATAACCTGAGGTAAAGACTTTTTAGCTGAGAAAAACTAAGCTTGTGACTCAAGACAACGGAAAGGTAAATCAAAGAAGAGTAAAGTTTTGCTAAAAGTCTAGGAGACTTCAGGAATTCTGTTCCTAGCTCAGACCCTAAAAATGTTAATTCCCTACTAAGGGTTTCATAAAGGTGTTTATAGTTTTTCATAGAGAGCAGCTAACTAATTTACTTTCCTTTGTAAAACATTAAAAAATACTCTGATGAATACTGATGCATCTGTTTCATTCAGTTTATTCCTAATTGGAGAACATTTGGAATAATTAAAAATGTTTAACAAGATTTCACTTTCTCGTTTTTTTTTTAGAACTATTACTTTGGCTTATGTAAATATTGGCCTCATACATCTGCTACACCTGGATAACTACACGGAAGCCATTTGGCAATTTTCTGAGGCTATTAGAATTGATCCTTTATGTATTCAAAGCTATCTTTGTCGGGCAGAAACGTATTTTAAGGTATTTAAGGCTTGAGAACCTTGATTTTTTTAAAAAAACTTTAATTTTCTGAATATTTGTTCAACATAATTTTAATATATATACATATTTTAGCTAATTGTAGGGGCTAATGCATTTATAAACAATGTGTTAAGCTGATAGTTGACTCTAATTACTCATTTATAAAGACTCTACTTTCAAGGTGTGCATTTTTATGTCTTTCACTTTTGAAAATAATACCTTTTTTTCTTAATTACAAAAGCATTATATACTTATTGCAGGTAATATATGCATGCGATAAGAATAAACTAAAAACTATTATCTGTAATTTTATTCTCTAGGGATAGCTGCTATTAACAATTTGAGTCTATGGTCCAATGTTTTGTGTATGTGTGTGTGTGTGTGTGTGTGTGTGTGTACAGGTGAGTAAGTAGGTTCATACAATGGGATCCAGCCATAGAATGGGATACTGACTATTCATGCTTACCTTTAATTTTGTTTAAGTTTTATAAGTTGTTTATATTAAAAATAAATGTTATATGCCCCTGCTGTGACAAATTAAAACAGCACAATAAATACGAAAAATCCTCTCCAATTCCAGCCGGATCTGATTTTCAGAGATAACGCTGTTAACTCTTGTCTCTATCCTTCAAAGTAGACACCCATTTCCACCACTTCACCTCTAACTGCCCCGTCCAAATACTAGTTTCTCACCAGATGGATTTTCAAATAGCAGCCACAGTGATCTTGCCAAAACATGTCAGATTATTTCACTTCTTTGCTCAAGCCCTTCAATAGCGTCCCTTGTGTTTAGAATAAAAGCTTAATTCTACAAAAGCCAAAGGTCTACAAGACCCCACAGGAGCTAGCTCCTAATTGCTTTTCTACCTTTGTCTCCTGTCTATGCTGGTTTCAGCCAGGATAAGCTAGGCTATGCTGAGGTAAAAAAAAAACCCAAAAACCAAACCTTCAAAATTACTGTATTAAAACAAAGGTTTATTCCTTGCTCACACTGTATGTCCACGGAGGATTGCCTGGAGGCTCTGCCCTCCATTGTCTACATGTCAGGACCCAGTGTGACTACAGTCCCATTCAAAGTCCTTACTCTGCTGACAGTGGAGGTAGGGACCCAGGGCAGGTTCAGTGTTGCCACTAGGTCATGTTAGTTCTTGACTCTGTCGGGGAAAGGGTGGACATTCTCATAGTGTGTGGTTCTTTTGCTTAACCTAACCCTGGATGAAGCTGATGAACCTAATCCTGATGAAGCTAAGACCATCTGCGGAAGTTGGAGTTTCCCCTGAGCACATAGAGAAATGAAAACACTAGCATGATAGCAAGGTGTAAGGATATAGTCAAAGGCTGTTCTGAGAGACAAAAATCTCTATGCAGTAATGATTGAATAATTTGTGGTGCATTCACATCATAGAATGTAACAGAGATGGTGACAAGAATGAGTAGAACTATGCTAGCTGACTTGAAAGGTTTTCCATGAGATATTTTTAAGTAAGAAATGTAGGGCTCACAAAAGAGTGTGAAGTGTGTACAATACGATTCCATGTAAATAAAACAATTGTAAATAAACCCTTGTGTATGTATGTACAAGAATATATACTCCCATTATGTGTGTTCAGCCTCCAGGGTAAATCTAATCTAAGGCTACCTGGTAGTGGTCTAATGTCAGGGAAGCTTGTGAGATCTGCGAATGAGCCTCCATTTGTCTTAAGTCAGGATTTCCTCAATGCATAGACATGTATGGTTGGTAGAACAGGCGTAGCAATGTGAACATATGACTATATGATTTATTAATTACACCATCCTGAATAGGGTTAGCTTAGGAAGCATCAGGCATGAAGTTCCACAGAAATTTTCCAATTTGTTTAAACAAATCTCAAACTTCCTCCTTTTTTGTTTCCTCTTTTGAGTCCATCCACCATTTCCTCCAAACATTTATACCATCTCTACAGGTACTGCCTGCTTCCATCCACAAATTAGTTTTGTACATTTGCTTCTTTGCATCATTGTGGCGTAACAATGAAAGGATTGGTTGGTTGTCACAGGTTAATTTTGCTCTGGTCTGTAGAGTGCTCTTTTGGTAATATTTTCAATGATAGTTGATTTTGTCCCCAAATTTGTACAAATTCAGTTTCTGTGACCAGTATTAAGGGAATAATTAATGTTTACTTTTCATTACTTATTGATGGTAAGCAGATTAGTTTTTCATCTTTTTTTATTTTGTTATATTCATTCATTCATTTACTTAATTTTTGTGCAGGCCTGTTTTTCCTCCCTTATTTTTAAGTGGGATAGAGTTTTAGTTTTTATATTACCCTCCTTTGCATGCTACTTTATTTCTTAGTCTTTATTCCTATTACTGTTTTTGTCTAGATGGGGTCTCATTATGTTGACCAGGCTGGTCTTGACCTGGCCTCATCAAGCGATTCTCCTATCTCAGCCTCCCAAAGCGCTTGAATTAGAGGCCTGAGACCGCCCTGCATGCTACTTGATTAAGATGGATCAGGTTTGCTGAAAAAGTTGTTAAGGGTTGAGGGAGAAAAACTGAAATCTAAATGATAAAAGAGAACACAAACACGTACACAATCCAGAATGTGTTATATAATCACATTTATGTGAAATTGTATATGTAGATATGTATAATTATTATTTAAAATTAAAGATAGATGATTTTTAAAAACAAAGAATATATCATAAATTTTTCTTTTTACTTCTCTGTATCCCATTTGCTTTGTTGATTCTTAAGAAAAACATGTATGTTAGGAGATGTCCCTGCAAAATTTCTGTAGAAAGGGTGGGAGAGGATAAATATCAGAAAAGAAGCAATCGATGTTATTAGGAGCTAAGTTTCTGTTTCTCATTCAACAGTTGCATAAATTGAAAAAGGCAGTAAATGAATTGTCTCGTGCTATCCACCTTCAGCCAGATGGGATCCAATTATACATAAGAAGGTATGAGCATAGAAACTGAATTCTTCTTGGGATAACTTAGCATCAGAGAAATTGAATGGGGATCTTCAGTTCCCTCTTGAACCTTTCAGCCTCCCCATTTTACATTTAATCTCCCAGCAATTGCCATTTCCCCACCAGCAAGCCAGTTTGTTAAACTTTAAGATAGTTTATTATGTAAGATAACCAGATTTTTCCCTTTGCTCTACCCTTGCATCAAAATATACCTGTTTAGTGTTTATGTTCTTTGAGACCTTTTTAAGCGACTAGTCATATAGTTATCACATATCTCATAAGAGTAAGGTAACATATTTTGAACAGTTGTTTTGATTATGTCCACAGTCAAACATAAGCATGTGTACTAAATATAAACCTCTGCTAATTCAGTGAAAAGAAGTGACATATTGAATTGTATACCATTTCTACAGGTACTGCCTACTTCCATGCAGTATTTCAAATGTAGTAGAACTTTCTATAAAGATATCCTTTGCAAGTTATGAGTTATCACTATCAAAAATATAATCTTTTGAGGATTTATAGACCTGGGAAATAGAATGTGACAATGCTTTACTGATAAGGGCTTGCTTTGTCCCTGAACCACATTTTAGCAATTTATGTAGATACCTCCTTCCTTTTATATGCCTTGAACTTTATCTTTTAATAATTTCTCAGCAAAAAGTATAACATTTTAAATACAGATAATTGGAAAAAGAGATTTGTGTACTTTTCTTTCAGTGTTACATTTCCTAAGTTTTCTCATCACATCACTATGCTAATTGATATATTTAGATTATATAAAATGTCTATAATTTTCACTTTTTTATGCATACATAAGTAAATAAGAATGAATATATTGTAAAATTGTAAGTAACTGATTGTAAGAAACTTTATTTTAGAAAGTTTATTTTTAGCTGCTTAGAGTCAAAATCGATTATTTCTTCCAGAGGACAATATCTTCTTATGATGAAATGTTATGATCTTGCAAAGTTTACTATTTATCAAATAGCAGAAATGGACAAAGGTAAGTATAATTAATTATAACTTTTAAGAAATACCTCTTTAAAATTTTTATGCTATTTTGCAATAGTTATGTATAAATAGCATGAAGGATCCAATTGAAAGTCAAATTAGATTTTCAAACTTTAGTTTTATATGTACATTGCCAATTAGTAAAATGATTCATAGCAGTGAATTTTGTGAGAGAGATTTTTATGGAAAATATTAAGCTTACAATTTTTCTATTTTTTGTTTGTAATTTGAATGTCTTGTTGGTTACTGGTAGTAAATAGATCTTAGTATAATTTGTTAATTTTATAATTTATTGATTTGTTAATTCATATTATAAAGACAAATTATTGAATTACTCCCTTAGAATAATTATATTCAAAATCCTTGATACTTGGCAAAAATATTGATAAACTTTCCTTCCCTTTTAGGTCTCATCGAGTTGAGTCCTATGCAGCAAGCCCTCATTTATTCATTTTGTGAAAACCATGACAAGGCCATTGAGGTCTTGGACGGAATCAGCTGGAATAGAGCTGAGATGACCGTGTGTGCTGTATTAGCAAAAGTTCAAATGAAGGCCAAGAGAACCAAGGTGAAAAGTCCTCTGAGTAATGTTTACTAAACCTATTAATGAAGCGTATATATTGTGCTTAGTATACCACTTTACATATTTTTCACAAAATTAAGTCATACTATTTATTTATTTTTCTGTGAATTAACATTTGGGTTATTTTCACTCTTTTTTTTTGCCCCCTCTTAAGAATAGGGCTGCCCTAAATATTCTTTTTCATGTATTCAGTCAGCATGTGGAGTAGTTGTCCAGGATATATTTCAAGGAGTGCAATTGGTGGTATGTAGAGAATGTGAATGTTTAACTTTCAGGGAAATGACGTGTTGTTTCATAGGGTGGTACCAATTTATTCTCCTACCTGAAGTGTAGGTGTATTCCTGTTCCTGTTGATCTGCATCTTTTACAATAATTGATATTGTTAGGCTTTATTTTTGCCAATTTGGTGGATAAAAATTGATGTCTCATGGTCTTAATTCACACTTCTCAGTTTGAGCATCAGGTTGAGAATCTTTTTATGTTTATCAGCCACTCATATTTCCTGTTCTATCAATTTGCTATACACGTTTTTCATTTCCCTTGTTCTTACTGATTTTAGGCATTTAAGATGTAAATGCTGTATACTAATCCTTGATTGTATGCTGAGTATCTTCTTACAGTTTGTGCCATGTCTTTTGTCTCTATGGTGTCTTCAAAGACAGGAGAGAAAAAGGTGAAAGTGAATGAAGATATAGATTCATTGAAAAGTAGAAAGGGGGGAACTTGAGACAGTAATACACTTTTTCTAGGCAAGGTCGTGTGCTGAGAGTGAGGACAGAAGGAGGGATGTTGGGTGGCTTGCAAACATATAGCGCTAATGCTCAGTAGAAGCCATAAAGGACACTTAGGGTATCCAAGTGAAACCTTATTGTTTCTTTAGCAATTTAATACAATTAAGAAGATAGTATAACCAGTAACAAGTATTTGTCTTTCTATATACAGATATACAATGAGTAGTTAAGTATTAAATGGCCTTTCTATCTTTTTCATTAATGAGACTTTTGACTTTTTCATTCAATGAGACTTTTTCATTAATGAAACTCTTGACTATTTTGAACTTTTTCATTAATGAGAGTTTCAAACTTTTACATTAATGAGACTTTTGACTCCTTTGAATAAATAAATGAGTGAGTTTTGGAGGTAGTTTATTTTTTTGGTGCCAATAAAACCCTATTAGGAGGACAGCAGAACATGATAGAAATTGATTAAAATTATGTCAGATATTATCAGTGGAGATCTTTTACTACCTAGTAGCTTCCCAGTATTCTATTCAGAGAAATTATTAGGAAATTGTCAATAAATTTGTTCATAAATTTAAGCCTGACTTAAGCTTGAGTATAGCCTTCAGAATTTAGAAATTTTAGTTCCAAAAATCCATGTCCATAAGCCTGCCTAAGTACTGGCTTGTAGGATAGGCACCTGGGTGGGACTCATGAGGGTAAGGCTTCTGAACTGGGTTCTCTTCTTGTAGTGTACTGACAAGACCTGTAACTTCACCAGGTCTGTTTGTCCTCAGATAAAGTAAGAGTAGAGGTGTGTGCTCTGTGCTCCGTTTAACATATAAGGCTGTAATGTTAAATCAATAGTGGAAAGAAGCATTTATTGCCCCCTCCCTGCTTTTTTATCATTATAGGAAGCTGTGAAAATGCTTAAGAAGGTTTTGGATGCCATTTCTCATTTCGATAAAGGACCAAATGCCACAGCAATTTCAGCAGACTGTCTGTATAACTTGGGTCTTTGTTACATGGAGGAAGGCAATTTACAAATGGTATTTCGTGTATTTAGGAGTGTAGATTATTTGTGATTTTAGAGACTGGTTGCTTGTATGCAATTCTGTTTCTGAAGGCCACCTATACAGTGGGCAACTGGTCCAAAGCTGCTTATGAAGCTTGGCTCATTATAGTCAGTCTGCACCCTGCAGCACCTAGGATGTTGTTTTATTTAATCAACATGTTTTATTTGATGTTTGTTTGTCAACAATATTCTAAAGATTAATGTGCGTTTCCCGCCAGAACAATAAATCTAACTGCAGGAAATTATTACAGTAAAATAATTTTATCACATTAGTATGATTCACTTATTAAATTTTAAGTACTTTAAGTGCTTTAACATAATATAGAATAAATGGAAAAGATTAGGGCATTCTGGCTTTTCTTATTGATCATTGAACAATTCAAATCAGATTGAAACTGGTTGTTAAGATGGCCAGATTCACTGAAAAACAGTTGATTCAACTATTACATATTTATCCAGTCTTTGGTGATTTTAGGCAATTCTTTACTTCAAACTTGTCACTGATATGACAAATATGTAAAATAATTGATACTATCCAATGGCTAATGTTGGATATTCTACAAGTCTATCTCAAGACACACACAGACACACACACAAACACATACACATCATTCTAATTCTTATGTTCATGGGGTGGACAGTGTTTTAAACTGGTATTGGTATAAACAAAAAAAGAGGTGCACTTGATTAGTTGTTCTATTAAGAAATGCCAGTAAATATGAGACAAATTATAAATATTTTACATGTTGTTAGTCCTTTTGAACAACCAGAGCAAACTCAGCTTTGCTTTAAAATGTGGGGAAAAATTTTAGAGTTCCTTTGTTCTGAAGTGTTTTTTTTTTTTGAGATGGAGTCTCACTTTGTCTCCAGGCTGGAGTGCAGTGGCACAATCTCAGCTCACTGCAACCTCTGCCTCCCGGGTTCAAGTGATTCTCCTGCCTCAGCCTCCCGAGTAGCTGGGATTACAGGCTCATGCCACCACACCTGGCTAATTTTTGTGGTATTTAGTAGAGATGGAGTTTCACCGTGTTGGCCAGGATGGTCTTCATCTTTTCACCTTGTGATCTGCCCGCCTTGGCCTCCCAAAGTGCTGGGATTACAGGAATGAGCCGCTGTGCCTGGCGTGTTCTGAAGTTTTATAATGATGCATTTGCTGGATCCTAATGAAAAATAAATGTTCTGGTTGTGATTTCTTTGAAGAAATGAAATCTGAGGAATAATTAAAATTATACCACCTGAAATATTGTAATCTAACAATATGGATTATGTATACCTTAGTCTGCCTTTAATTATAATAACCAACCCTACTTGTTTCTAAATATTAGTTTTGTTTGTTCCATGAGGTCCATTAGGAGAAATGTATTTAAAATAATCCAAAAATAGAGTGAAACTTTTCAACAATAGTTATATACTGTAATTCGTTAACATTTTAAAACAATATACTATATATCACTAAATGGTTTGCATTTTGACAATATGCTCCTGTAGGCTTTTGATTCTTTTACAAAAGCTGTGAAAGCAAATCCAGATTTTGCAGAAAGCTTTTATCAGCGAGGGCTTTGTAAAGTGAAACTCCATAAGGATAGCTCGATTCTGGATTTTAATCGTGCAATTACCCTCAATCCAAAACATTACCAGGTATTTAAACAGATGTTTTTAGTGAGTTGGAAAGCGTTAATTTTGGTAAAACTATTAAATCTTTTATTTGCCATTGTTATCAATTAGCAACAATCAGTTTCTTATACCTACTTTTCACTTAACTCTATTTTGATAATCCAAATAGCTGTATTTCTCCTTAAACTAAAAGTATTATTTCCATCAGTGATATTATGATATATATATAAACATATCTGTGAAGGTGATATATGTAAATATTAATGTGGCTATTAATAATTTAAAGTTTGTATACTCATTAATTTTACTTACTTTTTGTTTTGATGTTACATAGATTCCTGCCTTTTAATAGACTGTAGAGGCAACACAAAATTCAATAGGTGAAGCTTGATTGCATCTTGATTTTAGGAATCTATGAAATTTGAATCAGGTCTAAATATTAAATTATTTTTGGAAATTTCTATCAATTATCTTGGATATGTAATGGCAGTGTGGTTATGTAGGAGAATGTCTTTTTTTCACAGGAGATGCATACTGGAGGACTTGGGGTAAAGTATTACCATATCTACAACTTGTTTTCCAATAGTGCAGAAAAAAAATAGATAAATATTGCAAAATGTTAATAATTATTAACTCCAGGTGATAGGTATTTATCATTCTTTCAATTATTCTGTGTCCTTTGAAATTTTTTTTCCAATAAAAGAAAAATTTTAAAAAGACTATATTTTATTACCCTCTTTGGGAGGCATAGATTTATTCCAAGTATCATATATTTTGGTAGAATTGGTGCTTTTACTAAAGCATCCATTCCTGCTTTCTCTCTCTCTCTCTCTCTCTCTCTGAATAGGCATATTTAAGCCGAGTAGCATTCTATGGTTTAAAAGGCAGGTATTCCAAAGCAATCTTGAATTGTAACAAGGCTATTAAAATTTACCCTGAAAGCGTACGTGCCTATCTCTACAGAGGAGTTCTGAAATACTACAACAAGGTAGGGCCATTTCCTGCCTGGTTTACTGAAATTTTAGGGTGGGCAGATTCTTTTATGCTAGGCAGGGGACTCATTTACTTTTTTTCTTTGTGGTTTCTATGATATGAAGGGCAGAACTACATAGAAAACTTTACACTTTCCCAATTCATATTTTTTTTCA
This sequence comes from Pongo pygmaeus, assembly GCF_028885625.2. Classification (NCBI taxonomy): domain Eukaryota; kingdom Metazoa; phylum Chordata; class Mammalia; order Primates; family Hominidae; genus Pongo; species Pongo pygmaeus. Next base: position 36,149,027 of record NC_072388.2, read on the forward strand.
CAAAATAATGGTATTTATTTTTGACATTTACGTTTTAAATAACATTTATTATTTATTTTTATTAAGAATGTAGCATATATTCATTGTAGACAATTTAGAAAAATACGGACGGGAATAAGGATTATTGTCTCACCATCAATGATAATTCCTGGGTGCATTTGGCATATTTGTATTTAGTCTTCTATTTTCCTTATAATATATGATGTATATTTTCCAAAATTTGGACTATGCTGCTTATATAACTTGTGTGGTGCCCTGCTTTTTACACTTAATCTTTGAAGATAATATTTTGCTGACTGCATAATATTCCACTGTAATTTATTTTAAATTACTTTATTGTTGAACTTTTTGATTGTTTTTAAAATTTTTACTATTGTACTATTTAAAATAATATAGTTATAGACAACTGAGAACAAAATTGCTGCTTGGGTTTATGATTGGTTCTTAAACAGAAGTTACTGGGTTAAAAGGTGTGAGCAGCACCATTGATATGTGATATTGCACTGAATACTTTATTTCTCTCTACTTTTCTTTTCTGATCTTTCTTTGTAGCTATTTTATATAAAATATTTCGCAAATAATACCTTAAAGCAAAGGTAAGACCTTGCATTATGTGTTAATTCTATGAAAATTACTATCTATAGAAATGGATAATATAAGGTATCAGAGAAGAATCAAAGAGGAAGCAAAAGAGAACGTGGGTAGAAAACATGACGATTATGTGATATGACAGTCAGAGTGACAGAAGCAAGCAAGCACTGGTGAATGTTTGCTGCATTAATATGGGTGGCTTTATTTTATTTTACCTAGAAGTATGGTTTTCTCCTTGCCATATACCAACATTGGTAATAAGATATTTGCCTAAATTAAAGTTGTTGATATGTTTAATTTTGTTTGCAGGTAAGACAAGCTATAATGATAATTTCTACCAGGAGATTTTGTTAATTAACTCTGTGAAAGATTAGCTTCAATGTCTTAATTTCACAGATGATACAAAGAATGGTTAAATGAGTGTTTCAAAAACTCTGATAGAAACAAGAATTTATTTTATGATTAAATTTCAGTCCATTATGATTTTCCTTTCTCACGTAATTACTTTTTTCTTTTTAGACTTATAAGCTAGCAATTACAGATTTAACTACAGCTATCAGCATGGACAAAAATAGTTATATAGCATTTTATAACAGAGCATTATGTTACACCAAGATAAGGGAACTTCAAATGGTAAGATGACCATTTTAGTAAACAGTGTGTTTAAAGTGTTTAATAAATAACATGCATTTAATAGCTTGTTGATTTCAATCAATAAACATTTAATAAACAATACGTTAAAGCATTTGTAAACTCATTTAAGGCACTTATAAAGTATTTTCTTATTACTTCTGCTAGAATTTTCAAAAGGAATTCCTAGGAAATACACACATATAAAACTTGAGAAACCAAAGAACCATTTCAAAGAATATTTAATTTCTTTGTTGGTGCTTACCAAATTTTCTTATATAATTTCTGAAAGAAGTCAAATGAAAAATTAAGTTGATAATGCTTATAGAAGCATTTAAAGGCATTTATAAATTAAATGCATTACATAATTATCATTTGAATAAATGTTTCTACCATATGCAGAATTTTTTTTTTTTTTTGAGGAGGAGTCTCGCTCTGTTGCCCAGGCTGGAGTGCAGTGGCGTGATCTCGGCTCACTGCAACCTCCGCCTCCCGGGTTCATGCCATTCTCCTGCCTCAGCCTCCCGAGTAGCTGGGACTACAGGCACCCCCAGCACGCCCTGCTAATTTTTTGTATTTTTAGTAGAGACAGCGTTTCACCATGTTAGCCAGAAGGGTCTCAATCTCCTGACCTCGTGACCCGCCTGCCTCAGCCTCCCAAAGTGCAGAATTTTTAAAGCAGTAGCAATCACTAGCAATATTGTGGTTTCAAAATTTTAATATTAGCTAGAGCAGTTTGTTTAGGCATTCTTTTGTTTGATCCTCAGACCACACATGTAGCAGGCAGGATGGAGTGATGGTTTTCAACTCTAGGGACCAGTGACCAGGTTTAGCCCATATTTTGAAGGCCTGTGGGCTGCAGCAAACCTTTTTTTCCATTTGTCTTGATCCAGCGTCTACCTGTGCAAACTCTTGTTTGTATTTTGTAATCTTACCTACTCTCTTCTCTCTTGTCGGTTTGGTCCCTTTTCAGTGAGGATTCCTCACTGGGGAGCGGCTCTAGTCTTGTGGTCTTTCAGTACAGTGTCCCATCCTCTTTCTCTGTTACTTGTTTCCCTCTCCTTATTCCTGCCCATGTCCACAGTAAATGACACATTCTCTTAAAAGGCTAGGTCACATTCCCGCTGTTCTGTGTTCACACACTCTCCATTCTGTGAAACGTGGACAGTGAAGTCTGTTTAAAACATTTAGTAATTTAGAAATGTGCAAGCTTCAGAAGGGAAATTGAGAAACATTGTCTCTACCTAAGAGGATGTAAAATTCCTGGTAACCAGACTATCAGGTTTCCTCCAGAAATGTTGATAAATGAATAGCTAATTTTTAACAAGGGGATTGTTAAGATGCTAGGAGCTGATTGAAAGATCATTTATTAGAGTGACCTGCACAACAGGGGCCTTTGAGGATTCCCTCCCCAACCCCATTCCTGCCAGAAAGGTAACCCTGAATAGGAAAACAACGGGCTGGGGTGAGGAGGGAACACCCATTGTTTTGTTATCTCAGATATGCGAAAGAGCCAGTGCCCTGTTAATAAAGAAAATGCGAAACTACCTAAATCAAGTAAAACTGAATTACGATAATAAAATATTGGTGATTTCAGAGCTGCCAGGACTCTGAAGCATTTCATCCAATCTGCTCACTTTACAGATGAGGAGATGGAAGTAGGGAGAGGTTTGAAAACCCATCCAAGTCACGCAGAGAGAGTTAGTGACCTGTATTGGTGTCCACAAATTTGTTTGCTTCTGGGTTAACAGTGTTTAGGTGGCTTTGTAAAACCGTCTGACCTCCAGCATGTGGACTGGATGTCATTAAGCACTGTGTCCTCCTCCCTTGCTGTTTCCCTCCACCTGTTTCTCAGCATTTCTGCCATCCCTAGCCTGAGAAAAAGCAAGTAACTTTCTGCAGAAAATTCACTTAGACATTCTCCAAAGATATAGTTTCATAAAAACTAAGGAAAGATGAATTCTAGTTCTAACACTTTATATTAATAAAAATACTGAACAGTTACTACTTATTTAGGGCTTATTGTGTGACAGGAACTGAGCTAAATGCTTCACTGACATACAATCAAAATATTTTTAAGTAGATCCTTACAATAATATGATGAATTTTTAACACCCCAATTTTGCAGATGAGGAAGCTAAGGCTTAGTGTTAAGTAATTTTCTCCAAATCGAGGAGCTAGTAATGATAACAGAGGCATGGCACAAATCCAGGAGAGGCCAAGGCCCTGACCCCTCCTCTTAATCAAAACCTATGTGCTCCCATCCCTACCCCTTACCCTTGTTGATCTTTACGAAATCTTGTTTCCCAGTTTTTATTTCCTCTTGTGTTGCAGACTCAGCTGCTTAGTGGATCTCCAAGGCATCATACTGGTTTCACATAATGTGACTTGGTAAAAGAAAAATGTTAGACAATTTGTGGATAATATTCTAGGTTTGGTTTTTTCTTTTTTGACAAATACTACTGATTATTTTTTATAGTCCTGGCAATTTTTATTTTTAATTATGCCACAACATACCTATAGGATCTTTAATTGCGCATTTTTTAAAGACACTTGAGCACGCAACATTAGGAAACACCAGAGGAGGGCAAATGAGCAAATATAAAATGCTGTTTGTGATTTTCAGTTGGCAGATGCTACAGGCATAATAAGATTTAGCCCTTTTCTGATCAGACCATATGGCTCTTTTGGACAGAATGTTCAGTAGGAAAATGATTTAAGAGATTCAGCTCCAGCCCAAGTTTAGGATGCTTCTAGTACCTGGTACAGAGTAGAAACCAGTAAAATCTTGTTTAGTCAGTGAATGTAAAAAAAAAACCAAAAAGGTAAAAGTAATGGAGAAGGGTCTGAGTTGATTCTCAGATTACACTATATGTCTTTTAAAAAATGAATATATTTATCAAAATATTTTGAGGTAGCTTTCCTACAAGTGCTTATTTGTTAGTTTTAAGATCTATTTTCATTGATTCATGATTTTTTCATTGGATACAAATTTATTGAATGCATGCTATGTGCAGGCTTGATTCTTGTTACTGGGCTTAAAACAGTGAACAAAATGGATAAGCTCTGGCCTCACAGAGCTTAGATTTCAGCAAGGAAAACAATACAACACTAAAAAGAAATAACATTTTTAGTGGTAATCACAGCAACAGTCATTTGATGAAACTACCGAGTCGAGGCAGAATGCTAAGTCCCTCCCTTCCAGCCTGTACACCAATGAAAATGTATAGGGTGACTTGCTGGTGAAACATGAAATACAAGCACAGTGTGCACTGCTTATTGGAAAGTATCAATGTCCATCATACTTTTTACCTAAGGGTACCCTTTAAATCTAACATATGATTATTTTGGCCATAAATTATAAAACAAATAGAAGAACTAACCACTGGGTCCTAGTATCGACATAAATACATTTGTCCATAGCCAATGAATTCAGGCTCTAAATAGTTGAATCTATGTTACAAATGATTATTTTTAGGCATTAACAGATTATGGAATTGTGCTGCTTCTTGATGCTACAGAAACTGTAAAACTAAACACTTTCCTTAATCGTGGACTCATCTACGTAGAACTAGACCAGTATGGCTTTGCACTAGAGGTAAGCCTTCCTGTTGTGTGACCCACTTGATTTTGCACATTGACTTCTGAGAACTAGTGAACAAGATTTTATTATTATCAACTGGCAATATTAATGAGTGGTAGCTCAACTTTAGCAAGAATTCTATTAAAATACTTGAAATGACTAATAGACTCTTTGAAAAAATGTATATTTTTGCTTTGTTTGGATTACAGATAAACAGCCAATACATTTTTAAACATTTCTAATTTGATCAAGACCATCACTTCTCTTAAGGGAGTACAGACAAAACTCAAGTTACTTAGTAAATAAAATGATTCCTGTAATGTGTACTCTGCTGTTTAGTGGTAACCTTCTCAAAATTTTCGTCTTTTCCCTTTGCAAATATAGCAAAATAAATCTGTTTCAAACAGGGCAGGAAATAGTTACTCAGAATGAGCTACTGGTAACAGGCTTTAAAGTGAGTGGTGACAGGCATTCAGAATTATACTAGAAAAAAGTATAGACAAGGTTTTCAAAAGAAACAGGTAGTTTAAAATGTATTTCATTAAAGAATAATTAAATAAAATTCATCATTCTCATTTTAACTTTTTATTTTTATTGTCTGTTTGTAACTCTTGGATTAAGAAACAGAAGGTAAAAATTAAATAGCAATTTGAGATATATAGTTAAATAATAACAGTTTTGCTTCTTTGTTTCTAAGGAACTGCAACGTAACATTATGGAGTGGAGTGCATCCTGTTCTTTTCACCTCCCAAGATGATTATTTTTCTATTTCTGGAGTCATTTTTTTGAGATTCTGTCCAAATAATCATTTACCTTTGAGGAAGTTTACACTATGAATAGATGTAATCCCAATGTTTGAATACCTTTAAGCTTTTTGATATATTAAAAATATTTTTGAGCTGTATCACTAGGTATACCCTCAGGTAGATGGAGTAAAGAACCTCCCTGTTTGTAGTAGGCAAGAAAACGATGGGCAACAGTGTTGAGGAGAAGAAAGTGAGATAATGGAGGTGGGGAACAAGGGACTGCAGCTGTTAGAGAATTAAATGCAAGGCCCATGTTATTCTCTGAATAAAGATTTATTTAGTACTAAGCAACCACTAAACAACTATTGCACAGTTGCTACACACCGGGTCCTCAACAATGCTGCCCAATTTATAATTGTAACTTACAGAGGAAGAAACTGGTATTCAAAAGAGGTTAAATAAGGTCTTTCCACAGTAAGTACTGGGGTAAGATCTGAACTCAGAACTCACTCGATTCCAAATTCTGTCTTCTTTCAGGCAAGGCGCTGGCATTAATATATGGAGATAAATAAGACAGAGTTCCAGTCTTTGAGGAGCTGATGGTCTAGGGAGAGTCATTCTTGTCCCCTCTTTCCTCACACCCTACATCTGACCCATTAGCAAGTCCAGTCAGCTCTACCACTAAAGTATATTTTGAATTAAATCATTTCTTATAATTGCCACTGCTATCTTCCTTTCAACCAGTAAGTACTGGGGCAAGAGCAGAACTCAGGTTTCAGAACCGAACCATCTCTCTCCTGGACTACTGTAGTAACTTCCCAACTGGCTTAAGGTTCTACTCTTGCCCCTCTACATGCTATTCTCTAAACAGATGCTAGAGAAATCTCTTAAAAATATAAAGTAGATCAAGTTATTCCTTGCTCAAAACCCTCTGATGGCTTCCCATCACACTTAGAATAAAATCTGAACCCTTGACTGTGACCGAGCAAGACCTTACTTGATATGACTGCTGCTCACCTCTGATCTCATTGTCAAACATTCTCTTCTCTCCACTAGTCATGCCACCCTGGCCTTTTCTTACTCCTTGGAAATGCTGGGCTCCCTTGCTGCCCCAGGACCTTTACACGAGCGAGTCCCCATGCATATAGCACTCTTCCTCGTGATCTGTGTATGATCCATGCCCTTGTTTCATTTAGGTTTCTGCTGAAATGTGACCTCTTCAGTCAAAAAGGTAGAAAATAAACTAAAATGGAATATAAAAAAATGTTAAAAGAATCCCAAATAAGTCTAGGAAGAGGAAGCAGAGGAACAGAAATGGAGGAAACCAGCAGAAAAGAAATAATAAAATAGTAGACCAAAATCCAGCCACACCAGTGGTTATATTAAATGGAAATAGTCAAAATACAACAATGAAAGTCATGAAAATGTCCGATTGGAATTTTGTAAAAGTGCCAACTATATTTTGGCAACCAAAAACACATTTTAAATATAGTGTTATAGATAGGTAACAACAAAAAGCTGGAAAAGATATACCACAGAAACGCAAATTGAAAGCAAAAAATTCAATTTTTCTCTATGTGAAGTTAAAAAATTAAAACAACTAAAAAAAGATGTGGGCAGGGGAAGAAGCAATGAAATATATAAGACTGAGTAATTAGAGGTCTGCATGAAAAACCAAGAGAAAGCAGAATCTTTAAAAACAGTTTTAGTGGGAAAGATTGATTAACAGAGAAGCTGACTAGCTTGAGTGCTGAAAACATTAGTTATTTGAGAGCTGTATGCCCTTCATAGGAACACTTTGTTCAGGAAGCATTTTGACTGGGCTTGTTTGTGAAGTTAATGGCTAAGTTAACCAGAAGTGAATGGGTTAAGAACACTTGTTTTCCTCTTTTCCCTCTGAAAACCTACCAAGATAATAGTAAAGGAATAAAAAAAGATATAATGCTGCAAGTTTACAGATAGTAGAGAAGAGATGTTCAGGCACCTCAAACCGCCATTCTCAATCTAAATGCCTCAAACTTAAATATAAATGGGTAGCCAAGGATCAAAGCTTAAGGGAAATGAAATAGAGACTAAAACAAACAAACAAGTTATCATAAGTGTATAGCAGTGGTCCCCAACCTTTTTGGTACCAGGGACCAGTTTCATGGGAGATAATTTTTTCAGGGGATTCAGGCGGCAGGGTGGCGGAGTAATGGTTTCGGGATGAAACTGTTCCATCTCAGATCATGGGGCATTAGATTCTCATAAGGGGCACACAACCTAGATCCTCACATGCAGAGTTCACAATAAGGTTTGCACTCCTATGAGAATCCAGTGCTGCTGCTGATCTGACAGGAGGCAGAGCTCAGGCAATAATGCTTACCTGTGGCTCACCTCCTACTGTGATTGAGATGTAAGATTGAGATGTAGATTGAGACTGAGATGTAGATCTACATCTCATATACCAGGGGTCCCCAACCCCTGGTATACAGAGCTGATGGGAGAAGAGGAGGCATGTGAAGTGGTAGTATGAGACAGCTAAATTCTATTCTATGTGGTACACGTTAGTGGCTGTGTGGTTTGTTATTTATCATCCTTATATTAGAGAGAGAATTAATGCAGAAGAGAAAAATTATAATATTAAATAACAGTGGCTAACTTTATTCTAAGTAATGCTAATAGTCATCTTTTATGTCTATTGTTGATAATTACTGCCTAATTACCATGTAGTATAATAATGATTATATATAGAGAGTCAAGTTCACTTTTGTAAGTTTCATCTGATTACAAAACTAAATTTATTTTAGCCTTTTAAGTTACATGGTCATCCTTGAAACTTCCCAAAATTAATGGGAATGTTTGTAATAAAGCTCACTTACACTTGTAAGTTTGCCTTAATTTTAGCAAAAAAAAAAAAAAAAAAAATCCTCCTAGAGAGATGTCTGGAAGCATTTTATTAGATTATATTTGATCAGACAATAATTAAAAAAAATTTCTTCCAAATAGTTCCATTTGGAAGCATAGTATCAAATATGCTTCTTGACTCAATGTGGGGTGTCCACATCTACAGATTGAACTGTGACTAATACTGCGTCCTCCAGCAGGATCTCTGAGTGCTCAGATTAACCTTAATACTCCCTCTTCCACCCCCAATAACAGCAGAAAATTTATCCTACCTTTCAAAGACAGCCTCTTCCCTCTGACATAGCCAGGGAGGGTTTGTGGAAGGGAGGAGGAGGGGGAGGGAAAGGGAGAGTGTGGGCTTTGATTAGCTCCTTTCTGGCTGGGTAGTGTCCTTTGGGGCTGCAGATTTCTGATGTCTGGCTTCCAGGAAGGAAGCCTGGAGGGATTTCCTTTTGCCACTCCACAGAAGAGTGTAATATTCCCCACTGCTCTGCTTGATCAAGTGAAATCACAACAAATACTGTCCGGGAAGATTCCTGCTGAAGCAGTCTTCTGGGGAAAAAGCAGTGCTATTTTCATTCCTTCATAGATTCAGGACTCTTTCAGAAGCCCTTCCTATATTATAGCAATCAGTAAAATCAATCTACATCTCATATATAAAGCATAGGTAAATATCATGCAGTTGACATGATATAATATTTTGTTTTGCTGTTATATATTTAAATATTTTCTTAATTTAAACGTAGCGATGTTCTTATTTTACTTTAGGCCTCAAATATTTCTGTAGGACTTTGAAAAGCCATGAGCTTCAGACACTGTCCCTGGGGCCTGATAAAGGAAAGAGCTCTGGGCTACCATGGCAGGATCTCTTGTGGACTTAGCCCTTCCAGTGCTTTGAAACAGCCTCTTCCTAGGGGCCACTGGGATCCTTCCCAGCTGACTTCCCTAACTTCAGATCTGGGGATTAGAGTTTCCATTTCTCCCTTGCAGGAGAGCTTATGGATCCTTGACAAGAGACAATTTCTCACCAGAAGTGTGGATTCCAAAGGCAGGAGCAGCCCCAGCTCATCCACACAGACCCTTTCCCCAACCTGGATGCCTGTTTGTCCTATAGTCATATAACATCAAAGGTTCTCTCCCGGTGCATTTCCTTTTCTGTCTAGATAGAGAAGTCTCCAGAGGAGTTCACTGGGAATAAACAATAGAAGGAAAGTAAATGAGATAGATACCTCATTACCCATTGCAGGTCAAAACCATAGGAAAAAATCCCCATTCTTGAGTAGAGACCAGTAGTACAAGATTCTGAGTGAGTCTACAATAATAGGTTTCCTTTGTTTCATCTGTTCTTATTTGATGTGATACTACAAGGAAAATATAAAGTTTTAGAAAGATGTGTATTTTAATGCTTGTGTCACATGTATTTAGGAAGATGTATATCTTAATGCTTGTGTCATTGTGGAATCACAGTTAGAAGGAAGTTTAAGATAGCACATAAAATAATGTTGCAAAATTAACAAAAGCTTATAACATTATTTCAGGATTTTAAACAAGCTGCACTGATAAGCCAGACTAACGGGAGCCTTTGTCACGCCACTGCCATGTGCCATCACAGGTATGGAGTGCAATTGATGTCAAAGTGGAATCAAGCAGGACCATCAGACTTATCTAATTATCACCCCATAAACAAGCCAGGAGAGAATGGAAGAAACTGGGAGAAACTGTGAATGCGATAGAGTACAAAAATGGGGAGGGACACAGAGAGTTCCCTGTGTAGATGCGGGGACCACACTTAGTGTTCCTCAGTACCCTTCTGCCTTCTAATAGACTGTTTTACACAAATTAGCAGGCAAATGCTTCCATCATGGCACTGGGCAGAGTTCATCTGATCCAAGCGTAGGTGCTGGGAAAGGATCATGGCAATATATGGAATAAAATTATGCATAGCTCAAAATATCTAAGCATAAAATAATTTATTTTGTTTGTAAAGTGGGGCTGACTTTTATAAAGTCTCTTTCCTGGAAGAAAGGGTGATTTTTAAAAATTATTCATTTTTAAGATAATTTTGCATTTAAAAATATAACTGAATCTAATACTAAGTAAAAAACGCCGGCAAATATCTATAAAAAACACAATACTTAAAGCAAAATTACTTCTTCCTGGGTTTATTATAAAAATAAGTTATAGAAGAAGAGATGAAAACACTTACATAAGGTTAAAATATGGAAGATAATCAGCTTAAAATATACTCTGAAATAATATTATAGTATATAGACTTTGCTAGCCATAATGTTTATGTTTCTACATATACATTTTACATCATAAAATTAACTTTTGGTAATTTTGTTTTTACAATTATAGAGATTCAGCCTGCGAGGATTTTAATATGTGATGAAATGTATTTGGTTAAATAATAGTTTATAGCTTTTTTTCCCCTAAGAAACAAATAATACCAGTTAATTTGGAGGATTAAGTTAGAATAGTTCCAAATTATGTAGACTAGGCTGTATAAATACCCAGTTTAGAGAGTAAACATAGTTTGAATTATTTAGGAAATTGACATCCTTTTCTCTTTGAGGACATATATAGTACAGCTACATTTTCCTATGAAAGTTTTTTTTTTTTAATTTTATGAGCAGAGTAATACCATAACTGGAACTTCTGAAGGTGTCTTTGTGTTAAAAGGCCAAACTGGTCTTAGACCTTTCATTTTGTACAGACAGCAAAACCCGGTCATACCATTGTCTATTTTAATCCAGCAACTTTTGTACAATCTATCTCTTTAAGTAATTGTCATTCTTAAGAAGAGATGGAATAACGATGACTGATGTGTTTGTTTTGGTGTGTGGGTGAAGACCAAAAGTGTCCGAGCTCGTTGCATTCTGTTAAAACTGAAAACAGGCTCCAAAACTACTCTCTACCTCACTCCTATGTTTAGCAACCATTAGAGCCAGTAAATTTCTCTGTATGTCAGTTCGCAATCTCTTTTATGAAATGTAATCACTGGGTATATATGGGAGAGCCTCCTTAAGCTGATACTGCTTTGCAATTCCAAATAACCAACTTTCATAACCCAACTAGAATCTCTATTGTTCTTTAATAAAAGTAGAATTTAAATCAACTGTAAACCTCTGAAAACTCAGAGTCCCAGTTCCACGTGTTTTGAGTTCTAAGTTTTGCTGAATTTAACAATATGGAGTGTTTAGTGATTGGTTATATTTATTTCAGGAAAAATATTTTTTGCTTTTCTAGGTGAGATATAACAACCTTATACCACAGATGCATGGACTGTAACTATGGGGATTCATTCCTGATGTGTCTTACAGTAGGGAAAGTAAACATTTTCTCATTAGGAAAAATTCTTTAAATAAATAAATTTTTAAATTTTAAGGCTTTGATCTTTGATCTCGTGGGGTTGCAGACTTTTGAAGTATCCTTTGTATATCTCTGGTTCTCACTCTTGTGGTTGCTAGGAGACAACATTCCTTAGGCTTGAATATCCTACTTGTTGCCCAATTTAGTCACCACGAGTGTTACGGTAGAATTAATTTTTAGAACTGAGAATGCCACTTTCATATTTCAAAAAATAATACCATAGAGGGAGATTACTCAGAGTCATATATCCTATCTACTTTTTACTTCAGCACATTTATTTTACTATTCTTACATATTGGGGCATAAAATATTTTTGAGTCTTTAACTCTTCAAGCCAGATTCTTTAGTTTGGGGAGGGATTTGTGATTTATTTATACAACTCAGTAGGGCACATCTGGTCACGTATGTGATTCATTTGGAAAATGCAGTGGGCCTTTGTGTCTGTGGCCTAGTGGACAAGCTCAGCACACAGTCTCTTGTTCACAGAATGCTGTAAGTAGAATCATGCACCTCCAGTAAGTGATCACATTGCTCTAGGTTTATGTGAACACATTTTATTTTAGAAAAACTCATTTAACATACCTTTACACTTGTGGTAACTGATGCTTAACGATTTATATCTCATTGAACGTGTAACCTGACAAGAACATAGATATTCTGCCACATTTTCCCATTGGCTAACTGCCATGCAGTTACTTAACAAGGGCTTCAACCTTTAGGACACTGTGACAGAAACATATTCAGAGATGTAATTACAGTGGCATCTGCTGATTTTTTTTTTCCTGGTCTATTGGTGCAGGAGGCCGGGAATCCTCTGATTTTCAGCACTTTCACCTCCCTGGACTTGATTTTAGTCACTCTCGGCTTTGAGGAGCTTGCTAGATGTCTTTCAAGATCTCTTTTCAGCTTTAAGATTTAATGATTATTTACTTGGTCTGAACAGACTAGCTGCTCATTAAACATTTGTGCTGATAACTTGATGGGTACAGAAAAATAGCTTCAATCACTGCCATTTGGTAATTCACAACTTATATGACATGGTGGTGAGCTTCAGTTTGCTGCCTCATTTTTCTAATTGGTTAGGCTATACAGGAGGGAAGATTGTATTTCATAAACCATATATTAGAATATGTACTCACAAAGGATTCTTAATTTCACTGGGTAAGAGGGGCCAGGGTGTATGATGCAATTTGGATGTCAATATTACATTGAAATATTCATTTCAATGAATTTGGTGGAGAATATGAGAGAAGGGGATTTCCCTGGAAATGTCCATTGACATGGTCACCATAGATATGCATCATAAGTAAATGCTTCACTACCCACAGATAGAAATACTAAACACAACAAAACCTGTCAACTAAATGCATTTTACACAGAATGACTATTATTCCTGATAAGGAATTTGTTATGCTATGTTTAGAATTATTGTTATACTACAGTGAGAAGGCACTTGGAAAGGCAAAGTGGGCTTCTCCTTCTTCTTCTTCTTCTTCTTCTTCTTCTTCCTCTTCCTCTTCTTCTTCTTCCTCTTCTTCTTCCTCTTCTTCCTCTTCTTTCTTCTTCTTTTTTCTTTTCTTTTTTTTTTTGAGATGGAGTCTTACTCTGTTGCCCCGGCTGGAGTGCAATGGTATGACCTCGGCTCACTGCAACCTCTGCCTCCCGGGTTCAAGCAATTCTCATGACTCAGCCTTCTAAGTAGTTGGGACTAGAGGTGCATACCACCATGCCTGGCTAGTTTTTTGTACTTTTAGTAGAGAGGGGGTTTCACCATGTTGGCCAAGCTGGTCTTGAACTCCTGACCCCAGATGATCCACCTGTCCCGGCCTCCCAAAGTGCTGGGATGACAGACATGAGCTACCGTGCCTGGCCCAACTTTTACTTCTTAAATAGTGCCAATTATCAGGAAAAAGAGCACAATTTCATTGTATACTACTTGAGGAAAGTGACCTTGTGTTTTCTGAGTAACTCAAAAGGCAGCATCTGATTCCCATATGTGGACGTTAACCTTTGCTTGCTTGTAACATCATAAGCAAGCTTTCTTAAAGCTTCACTGTGGATTGTTGTGTGATCTTCTAGAAGAACACCTGTTGCACCACATTTGGGAAAACATGGAGCAAGTATCGCAAGTACCTGTTATTTTTCATGGCCTGGACAAGCATTAAAAAAATACTGTATCACATTGTGAGAAACTGAATTGCCTTTCAGTTTCAAAATGAATTCTTTATCAAACCTTCTGAACACATCAAGGAGAATGTGTCAGCTAAGAGCTAGCCTTTTTTTTTTTTTTTTTTTTTTTTTGAGACGGAGTTTCGCTTTTGTTGCCCGGGCTGGAGTGCAGTGGCACGATCTCGGCTCACTGCAACCTTTGCCTTCCAGTTTCAAGCGATTCTCCTGTCTTAGCCTCCCGAGTAGCTGGGACTACAGGGGCCTGCCACCACACTTGGCTAATTTTTGTATCTTTAGTAGAGACGGGGTGTCACCATGTTGGCCAGGCTGGTTTCGAACTCCTGACCTCGTGATCCACCTACCTCGGCCTCCCAAAGTGCTGTGATTACAGGCGTGAGCCACCGCGCCCGGCCAGAGCTAGTCTTTAAAAACTTTGTTTGTAATCGATGGTGCAGCACTCAGGCTGTTTTCTGCAGAGTAAAGTATCCAGCTCCAAGCTTATTATTTTTGCTTATTATTTTATTTATGGCATGAGATAATTTTTCAACTTATGGTATTTAAATTAATTTGCTTTTAAAAATAAATTTAGTTAAGTAAAAAAAGTGAGTTGACTTAAAAGAAAATATTTAGTAAATGATAGTGTAGGTGGAACCTGGGGCAACTTTCATGAAGGAAGGGGTAGTTTGGGAATCACTGGTTTAAGAGATACTCTTGAGTAACCTCTAGAAGATGATAATTTCTGGAACAGTTTATCCTGGGTTCCATGTATTTTATAAAGGAAAAATTGGCAAAGTAGTGATACATCTTATTAAAATTTGAAACCTGTTTGAGAAGTAATGAAGAGAATGGAAGGGAGATATAATCTTTATTGGGTGAAGGTTTCTGTGCTAGGTGTTCTTCACATGTTGTCATCTGATCCTTGTAACAACCTTGAAAAATTAATATTAATTTGCATGTTCAGGCTCAAATCTAAACTCCAAGACTTTCTTCTGGCTACCTTGTTGAGATACCAGCTCACTGGTTCTTGTGCACCAACCACAGGTATATAATAGGTGCAGAATGTGTGGTAGAGGTGGCTGTGTGGAAAAGCATGGATTTTGAAGTAAGGCTTACCTGAATCTCAGATATTTTCTCTGTGCAAACATAGTATGTTAGTTACTATGCTGTTACCTATGTGCAAACTTTTCTGTGCCATAATTTTCCTTTCATCTGTAAAATGTAGATAATTATAACTAGCTTACAGAATTGTTGGAAGTATTAAAGGAAATACCATATGTTAAGTACTTAGCACAGTACCTGGTAAGTAAACAGTGCTAGTTACTAGTTTCCTTATTCCATTCCATTTTCAAAAATCCTAGACTCTCTCCATGTTAATTGAAACTAAATATTATTATTAGATATGCATATGAAATGGAGAAGTGCCTTTATATGCCCATGAACAAATATTTGATGCCTTTAACAGCCTTAACCTCCACCACAAGAGAGTAATTAGGGAGGACAGAGAGAGTTATCATTTAGCCAAATACATTCACAAGTTGATAAATAAAATGCATTTTACTTTTTTCTCTCCCCTCGTCTCCTGGTGTCCACAGTGAAATGGCCTGCCTTTATAGGAGATCTGATGTAAGGACTCCCATGTGATGAAAATCTGGCTGTTTTCATTGTATAAGGAAATATTAAATACATATAAATAAGTTTAATCTAATTTTGAAAGTACATTTCATCAATAGTAGCATATGTTTTTCTATACTAGTAATTGATACCTGTTAAAAACAGATATAAGAATGCCATGTGGACTTTGATAACTTGAAAAAGATCCAGAATATCATCCCATCACATTCTGCTATGAAAATGACCCTTTCTTGCTGTCTTTCCTTTTACCAAAATCTTCAAAGGACCTGTCACACTTCCTTAGGTCATATGGACTTATGTGCCTACCTCCTACAATGGATAATAGAAATGGAGATTTTTTAATGAGTCAATTCAAATCTTTATGGAAAAGTCAGTTACAGGAAAACATTGTATATGTCACCAGAATGCATCAGTTCACCAGAAGGCATCAATATTTTTATTTATCTGCAGAATTAATGAATTTGAAGAAGCTGTCAATTTCTTTACCTGGGCTCTTAAAATTAACCCATGTTTTCTGGATGCTTATGTTGGACGGGGAAATTCTTACATGGAATACGGTCATGATGAAGCCACCAAGCAAGCACAGAAAGACTTTCTGAAAGCACTGCATATTAATCCAGCATACATGAAAGCCAGAATTAGTTTTGGCTATAATTTGCAGGTAATATAGCAACATTTTGAGCATTAAAAGCATCTTTTGGGGAGAAAGAATATATTTGGCTCTTTCCTGGCAATGGGAGTATATGTTATTTCTTTGGTTATGAACATTTACCTTTTCCTTACTTTTAGGTTACAGAGTAGCAGTGGGAGCAGGAGTTTAGTTAGTTATAGAGAGACTGCCTGGATCTGGATCAGCCTGGGGAGCTGGTAGGCTGGTTAGATGAAAATCTTTTGAACCTGAGCTTCGTTTATGTCTGCACCCCTCCCTACCTTCCTTCTCACTTACAAACAACTTTTAAAATTTGCCTGATGAAGTTCATCTATAAAAACCTGGGTAACATTTATTTTACTAGCTTATATACCTAGGCCCCACAGGTTTTGTCCTATTGCATTAGTGGAAAGCTAAAGGGAAGAAAATTAGCCATTACTGGATCACAGTAGAAATTTGCAAAGTCCATTTAAAGAGAGGGATTTCCAAGGCAGCTAGAGCTGACTGCAATCCAGTGAAATGTGTTAAGATCATCATCATTCATTGCATTCGACAGACATTAACTGAGCACTACATATAGAACGGAAACTGCTCTAGGCCTAGGGGTATAGCAATGAACAAGATTATACTTCCTTCTTCTTGCAGAGTTTACTACCCAGTGGAGAGATAGGCATCAAACAATTAATCGTATGAATAATTGATTATAATCTTGATAAGTGCAACAAAGGAAAAGGATGAGTTTTAGTATAACTTGTAGAAAAATAACCTAGCTTTGTTTGAGAGGTGAGAGAAAGCTTTTTGAGAAATTAACAATGTTGAGGTGTGAAAGCAGGGGCTGTGGCTAGGATACAGTGTTCCGTAGAGTGAAACCCGCCCATCAGAAAGTCTTGTAAGAAGGAGACAAGAGGGCCCAAGTGAATGGAATGTTATGGGCAAAGGGAGCAGGGCATGAGATGAGATGAAGCTGGAGTTAAAGGCCTTATGGTCCAGTTAAAAATGTGAATTGCATTAATAGGAGAAGTGACATCAAATTTGCATTTTATGATGATCTCACTGGGTGTATAGCAACCTGAAAAAGAATTGAAAAGCACAGCAGTGTAAAGAATTGAGTCAGGAAGGAGGACTGCAAAAGGAGAGTTAGTCCCATCTGAGTTCTGTCTGGGGAAAGAGCAACAGTTTGTTCAACAAATACTTACAGATTCCTTTACTATTTGCCTAGCACTAGAAATATAGAAATGAGCACAACAGATGTGGTCTGGAGCAGATGACAGAGATCTTACTGTGAGGCAGTTTGCTATTTAATATCCTAATAATCTAATCTCAATTTGCCTGATTCCTTGTTTATTAAATGAGCTTGTGTTGACAGTGTGGATTTACAAATGGTTTACCCAGAGAGAGAAGATTTGATGATCAGGAAACAGGGTCTTGTTCCCTTAACAGTTGTATTTCTTTTTACTTTTATATGAGAGTCCCTAGGCTCAGCTTGGTTAAAGTGAGTCAGCTTCCGAGATCCTGGCAAGATGGGTTTTTTTAGCCCATCAGAAAAAAAGACAGACTCCAGACTGTACTGAATTTATTAACTCACTGCCTTCCTGTGGAGGCATTTAGTTGCCAGCTGGTCTTCTCTAGGAAGCACTCTGACATCGTTCTGTTAACAATGCCCCTCTCCTGACCTTTTTCTTTCTTTTCCATTTGGTATAAACAGAAGCTTGGTAGATTTACATGTATTTTCCATGGAATACGTATAATGATTCTAAAACTCCAGATGCTGGCGTGATTTATCAGAATATGTTTTACACCATTAGTTTATTAATTTATTATTCAATACATATTGATTTTATTATGTATATTATGTATATATTATCTATAACTGGAGATTCAGTGCCTACCAGATAAATACAATCCCTCCTTATGTGTGTGCAGCTCAATGCAAATTTTTCTGTGTTGGTAAAAACCACTGGCGTTTCACATGGTGGCTATGATTTTATGTTGTCCAGGATTAGTACGGGAGATGACTCTGAAGTTAAATTTATTTTAATTAATTAAAATTTCGTCATAAATACTCAGAGGTAATGAGTCAACTGAATGCAGCCACAGTATGCATTCAGTATGCCTACTTTCTGGTTTGAAAGAACTTAGATTTAGCATGGCATAAATATACCCTTAGTAAAGGTTTTATTTGATTGAGTCAGAATCATAAACGTTTGTCATGTTATGGACTATTTCCTACTTCGTGTAATTGGAAAATTATTTTAGGCCCAAGGAAAATTCCAGAAAGCTTGGAACCACTTTACCATTGCCATAGATATTGATCCAAAGAACTACCTAGCCTATGAAGGAAGAGCTGTGGTCTGTCTTCAGATGGGTAATAATTTTGCTGCAATGCAGGATATTAATGCTGCCATGAAGGTAAAACCATCTTAGATTATATTATTATTAGCATAAATTAACACTGTCAATGAATAGGTTCAAGTAAGAAGTTCTCTGTTAGCTTTTTAAAGCGACTTATGGAGAAAATAATGTTTTGTGTTTTTTTTTAACCCAAGTGATCCCTAGGGTAAAGAGTTATGGCTTGCCAATTTTATAATCTAAATGCACTAAAACCCCAAAGTCCTGATAAATGTTGGTCGCTTTCAGTAAATACGCTTTATACTTTCATGGGACATCAATATTATTTTGTAATACAGAGTGAATGCATAACATAAAATAGTGTTCTAGGTTTGAAGGGACTAAAGAGAGAACAATGTAAATCCCCAGAATCTTCCTGTAGTGAAATGACAAGTAAAAATCTTATGTTGAATGCACTGACAGAAACTCTTCTTTACTTCTAGCTTTTGGGTTTTGATTCTGTAGATTTGGGCAGATGTTGTAGTGTTTGAGATGAGAAAAAGGAAAGAACTGAAAGATAATTACTACTACATAGGACAAATAAGCCTGTTAACTATGCAATTTAATTTCTTCTCTAGCTTAACAGCTAAGCAGATAAACTTTTCCACTTTGTCTATTCCTTGGAAAGGAACTGAGTGAAAAAACGCTAAGATTATTTGTTTTATTGCAACCAAATCAACAAAGTGTTGACACTAAACCAACTTCATACCAACTCCTTTCTCAAAATATTTGTTCTACTGGGGTTTTACATGCACTATAAAATTACTCATTTCCCACAAGTAGATTCCCTAATGTTCATTTTGGCAGACATGACATCAGAGGTAAATACTATTCCCCCATGTTAAATAATCATAATATTATACTGCAGATCAACACTACAGCAGAATTCTTAACAAATCGTGGGGTGATTCATGAGTTTATGGGCCACAAACAGAATGCAATGAAAGACTACCAAGATGCAATTTCTCTAAACCCCAAGTACTCGCTGGCTTACTTTAATGCAGGAAATATCTACTTTCACCACAGGCAGTTTTCCCAGGTAATGTGAGTTTTACTTAATGCTTTCTTTTTGACATGAAATGCTTTCTTTATTATATATAGCTTCAAAATATAATTCATACAATCTCAGGCTAATAATGCATTGGCTATTAGCTCTTTTATTTAAAATGCTATCTTTCATAAGAATGTTTATAATTTATCCATTAAATATGTATGCCTCTATGGATTTATTCTCCTCATTATCATCAACAACACTTGTAAACACTTTTTTCTTTTATATTTTATCATAATAAATGTCTTGCTAGAATCTTATTGAGACATAATTGACGTACAACAAATCGCACATATTTAAAATGTACAATTTGATGTCTTGACATGTGTAAACCTGCAAAATCATCACTACAATAAAGATAATAAACATATCTATCAGCACCAAAAGTTTTCTCATGCTCCTTGATATTTTATCCTTCTTTCCCTGAAACATATGAAATGCTTCATGAATTTGCATGTCATCCTTGCACAGGGGGCATGCTAATCCTCTCTGTATTTTTCCAATTTTAGTGTATATGTTGCCGAAGTGAGCATCCAGTAAACATTCTTTTGGACTTCCCCAAGTGTGAGGACTTGCCTTGGGATATCTATTGTCACTAGCTTCCAGCCTGGAATCCTCTGTTCTTTCCCCCACTTAGACTTCCTTGAAGACGCTCCTTATGATTATCTAACTCACCTTAATTTATACTTTTTCCAAATTTCTGCCATGGGAACACTGGACTGGGAGTAAGAAGACTTGGATTTTAGTTCTGGTTTTGTGTGACACCTTAATCTCTTTGAACTTCAATTCATAATATCTGAAACAAAAATGTTGGGTCATTAGATGATGATATTTTCTATTTTTTGAATTTATTTCATTTGAATCATAATGCATTTACATGATTCAAACTCTTAATTTTGAAATTTTTGCTTTTTATTTATAATCACTCTTTTTTCTGCTTTCCTTCAATTTATCTTGTTATTCTTTATCTTTTTGAGTTGGAAGCTTAATTAATTTATTTTCACCCTTTTCATGAGGGTGAAACTTTATGAGGATAAACTTTTTTAAAAAAATTACTAAAATTGAATAATGAATGAGAGAGAGGAGGAGTTTACAGGGTAGTTTTATTGTTGTTCATAGTAGAGAAACTAAACTAAGAGTATTAACATTAATACTACAGCAAAACTGTAAACCTTCCTAAATATCACAAAAACTGAAAAAAGCCAAAAAATAACCAGAGAGTTAAATACTTTCAAAATACCTTTAACATAAACACACTTGCATTACATAAAATAACAGAACTAAGATCAAATGTATTGATCATGCCAAAATTAAATGGGCTTAACTTGCCTATTAAAAGAAAAATATTTTCAAATTAGCTCTCAAAGTAAAATCCGATTCTATATAGTATAAAAGAGACATACCAAAAACAAAGGATTTTAAAAGTTGAAAATAAAGGAAAAGCAAAGGAATACCAGGCAAAGCAAATCAGAAGGCCTCAGAGGTCATGATCCTCATATCACACAAAGGAGAATTTGTTCCACAGAGTATTAAAAGAAACAAAGGAGGAAATCTGTAGTGCTGAAGGCTATAATTCATAATGCATATATAATAGGTATAAATATCTATACATGAAATAGTGTAGCAGCAATTTTCACAAAGCAGACATTACAAGAGATGTAAAAAGAAATATATAGGAACCCCCTAATAACAGGATACTTGAATAAATCTCTCAGTCCAAGATAAACCATAGTTACTGTGGGTTCACTTGGGCAACACATAAATTAATTCTCCCATTTTGTTGTAAGTTTTATTATTTCTACACTACCTGAAGATTTAATATTTATGTATTGTTTTTTTACCCTTATTGCACACTTTAGTCTTAGTTCTTCGGTTAAATATATTCATTCAGTTCTCATCACCAGACTATTTGCCAAACTCCCCTTCCCGCAATAATTTCTTGGTTGTCTGAAATTAGTCCTTTGGTAGAGTTCTAAGGAGGGGCTCCTGAGAACAATATTCCTTGGAGTTTTGCATGTTGATAGCTGTTTGCCTGTAGCCTATTTTATACCTTAAGACATCATGGCTCCTTGACTCATTTTTCTTTCCTTGAGTGTCTTGTAAGTGCTGCTTTCTTTTTTGGTGGTATATGTTGGTGTCAAGAAGCATGATGCAAACCAGATTTTCTTTTTCTTAAAAGCAATTTAATCTTTTTTGTCAAGATAACCACATTTTTTTTTTAAGGGAAAAGTTTTACCAAGGTATGCCTTAGAGTTGACCACTGCAGGTTAAATTTATCGAGTACACAGTATATGTTTTCAGTACATAGATTTCAGATAAGTGTTGTTGAATTCAGTTAACGTGTTTTTTTTCTGTTTCATTGTTCTGATTTTCTTCACAGGGGATACCAATTATATAGATGTCATATATTCCTTAATTTTGATTTATTCTAAATTTTTTTTATTTCTTAATGTCTGTTTCATTTTCTTTGTCTTTCTTTTGCATTTTTTCTAAATCTTCATACTGTTTCCTGAGATACCTGTTATCCCTGCGGACCTTATAAGTCAGGTTTCCTTTTTATTTTATTTTTCTAGTTCTATCCTATTTCCATGCCATCCTTTCCTGGTCACCTCTTTTCTGGGTTCCTGTATTTCTGATTCATTTTTTCTTGACAGCAATTGCTTCCTTAAAAATTTTTTTCTAAAATAAATTTTTTAAATGAATTTTTAAAAAATCACTTTATTTCAGAATGTTATATTTTTTATTGATACATACTAATTGTACATATTTATGGGGCACATGTGATATTTTGATACGTGCATACAATGTGTAATGATGAAATCAAAGTAATCGGAATATGCATCACCTCAAACATTTATCATTTCTTTATGATGAGAATATTTCAAATCTTCTAGCCATTTTGAAATATACAATAAATTATAACTATAGTCACCCTGCTGTGCTATCAAATACTAGAACTTATTTCTTCCATATAACTGTATTTTTGTTCCCATTAACCAACCTGTCTTCATCCCCGCGTCCACCCGTCCCAGCCAATTGTAACCATCATTCTACTCTCTCTGTTTATGAGACGAAGTTGTGTTTTTTAAGCCTCCAAATATGAGCAAGAACATGTGTTGTCTTTCTGTACCTGGCTTATTTCGCTTAACATAATGTCCCCTATGCTCACCCATGTTGCTGCAGATAATAGGATTTTATTCTTTTTAATGACATAATAGTATTCCATTGCATATATGTAACACATTTTCTTTATTCATCCGCTGATGGACACTTAGGGTGATTCCATATCTTGGCTGTTGTGAATACTTCTGGGACAAACCTGGGAGTGCAAATATTTCTTCAATATACTGATTTCCTTTGTTTTAGATATATACCCAGCAATGGAATTGCTGGATCATATGATAGTTCTATTGTTTTGAGGAACCTTCATACAGTTTTCCATAATAGCTCTACTAATTTACATTCTCACCATTAGTGTACTAGAGCTCCCATTGTCTGTATTCTTGCCAGATGTATTTTTTTTGTGTGTGTTTTTCTTTGTTTGCTTTTTTCTGGACAATAGCCATTTTAACTAAGGTGAGATAATATCTTATTGTGGTTTTAATTTGTACTTCTCTGATGGTTAGTGATGTTCAACTTTTTTTTATAGATCTGTTGGCTGTATGTCTTTTCAGATCATTTGCCCACTTTTTAATGGGAATGAGATTTTTTTTGTTGCTGTTGTTTGAGTTCTTTATATATTCTGGTTATTAATTCCTCATTGGATGAATAATTTGCAAATACTTTCTCCTATTCTGTAGGTTTTCTCTACACCCTGTTGATTATTGCCATTCCTATGCAGAAGCTTTTTTAGCTTGATATAAACCCACTTGTCTGTTTTTGCTTTGTTGCCTGTGCTTTTGTGGTCTTAACTCTCGAAAAATCTGTGCCATATTAATCAATGTCTTGAACCATCTCCACAATGTTTTCTTCTAGTAGTTTTATAATTTCAGGTTTTACAGTTAAGTCTAATCCATTTTGATTTGATTTTTGTACATAGGGAGAGACGGGTCTAGTTTCTTTCTTCTGCAAATGGATACCCAGTTTTCTCAGTTTTGTTTATTTGGGTCTTTTCTCTCATTTTTTAGTTAGTCTAGCTATCAGTTTTGTTTATCTTTACCAAAATATAACTTCATTTTATTGATGTTTTGTATTTTTTAAGTCTTTATTTCTGCTCTGATATTTATTATTTCTTTTCTTTTTTTTTCTTTCTTTTTTTTTTTTTTTTTTACTAATTTTGGGCTTGGCTTGTTCTTACTTTTCCAGTTTTATGAGGTGCATTATTACATTGTTTATTTGAAATCATTCTACTTTTTTGATGTAGGCATTCAACTCTATAAACGTCCCTCTTAGGTTTGCTGCATTTTGTAGGTTTTGGTATGTTGTGTTTCCATTTTCATTTGTTTCAAGAATTGTTTTGATTTCCTTCTGAATTTCTTTATTGACCCAATGGTTGTTCAGGAGCATATTATTTAATTTTCATTTGCTTACTTAATTTCCAAAGCTTCTCTTGTTGTTAATGTTTTATTCCCTTGTGGTCTGAGAAGATACTTGATGTGATTTTGATTTTTAATATTTGTTGAGACTTGTTTTGTGTTTTAACATGTGGCCTATCCTGGAGAATATTCCATGTACTGATAAGAATGGGTATTCTGGCCAGGCGTGGTGGCTTATGCCTATAATCCCAGCACTTTGGGAGGCCAAGGTGGGCAGATCATGAGGTCAAGAGATCAAGACCATCCTGGCCAATATGGTGAAACCCCGCCTCTACTAAAAATACAAAAATTAGCTGTGTGTGGTGGTGCGTACCTGTAGTCCCAGCTACTCAGGAGGCTGAGGCAGAAGAATCACTTGAACCTGGGAGGCAGAGGTTGCAGTGAGCTGAGACTGTGTCACTGCACTCTGGCCTGGTGATAGAGTGAGACTCCATCAAAAAAAAAAAAAAAAAAAAAAAAAGAATGAGTATTCTGCAGCTGTTGGATGAAATGTACCATAAATGTCTGTAAGGTTCATTTGGTCTATAGTGCAGTTTAAGTCTGCTGTCTCTTTGTTGATTTTCTGTCGAGATAATCTGTCCAATGCCGAGTGAGGTGTTCAAGTCCCCAACTATTGTTTTATTATTAATGGGTCTAGCTCTCTCTTTTTACCTATAATAATTGCTTTATATATCTGGGTGTTCAAGTGTTTGATGCATATATGTTTACAATTGTTATATTTCTTGCTGAACTGATCTCTTTATTATTATATAATGACATTGTTTGTCTCTTCTTATGTTTTTTGACTTGAAGTCTATTTTGTCTGATATAACTCCTTCTTTTGGGTTCTGTTTTGTAGGAAATATCTTTTTACATCTCTTAACTTTCAGTCATGTGTGTCCTTAATGGGTGAAATGTGTTTCTTGTAGCCAGCATATAGCTGGGTCTTGTTTTATTATCCATTCAGTCAGTCTATATCTTTTAATTGGGAAATTTAAACTGGTTACATTCTGAGTTCTTTCGATAGGTAAGGACTTATTTCTGTCAATTTGTTGTTTTCTTATTGTTTTCTATATTTGTTCCTTTTTTTCTTTCTTATTGCTTATCTTTGATAATAAAATTTCGCAGCTTTCTATAATGATACCATTTGATTCCTTTCACCTTCTCCTTTGTGTGTCTGTTGTTTCAGTAAGTTTTATATTTTAGTGTATTTTTTATGATGGTGGATATTGTCTTTTGGCTGCCAGATGTAAAAATCTCTTAAGCAGTTCATGTAGGACTGGTCTCATGGTGATGAATTTCCTCAGTCTTTGTCTGGGAAACACTATTTCTCCATCATTTTTGAGCAATAACTTTGATGGGTATAGTATTCTTGCCTAAGAGTTCTTCTCCCCCACCCCCCAGAACTTTGAATATATCATCTAATTCTCTCCTGGTTTATAGGATTTCTGTGGAGAAATCAGCTATTAGTCTGACAGAAATTCCTTCATATGTGACTTGATGCTTTTGGTGTTTTTAAAACTCTCTCTTTGTCTTAGACTTTTGACAGCTTGATGATAATGTGCCTTGGAGAGGGCGTTTTTGGGTTGAATCTGTCTGGGGACATTTGAGCTTCCTGTATCTATATGTATATCTCTTCCAATATTTGAGAACTTTTCAGTTATTATTTTACTGAATAGGTTTTCTATGACTTTTTCTTTTCTTTTGAACTCCCAAAATTGAATATTTGTTCACTCAATGGTATCCTATATATGATGTAAGCTTTCTTCATTCGTTTTTATTCTTTTTATTATTGTTGTCTGACTAGGTCATTTCTAAAGACCTGTCTTCAAGTTTAGGAATTATTTCTCCTATTTTACCTAGTCTATTGTTGAATGTCTTGATTGTATTTTTTTATTGCATTCGTTGAATTCTTCAGTTCCAGTATTTCTCTTTGGTTATTTTCTTATGATATGTATCTTTGTTCGATTTCTCATCTAAATCATGAATTTTTTTTATTTCTTTGTATTGTTTATCTGTGTTCTTTTGTTTTAAATTTCTTTAAGGTCAATATTTTGAATTCTTTTTCAAACATTTCACAAAATTTCTTTTCTTTGGGGTCTGCTATTGGAGATTTATTGCACTCCTTTTGAGGTGTATTTCTTTGCTTTTTCATGTTTCTTGTGTCCTTACATTGATACCTGCTCATCTGGTGTAACCATCACTTCTTCCAATTTTATTAAGTAGCTTCCATAGGGAAAGACTTTTTTCTGTAGATATATCTATAAAGTGAGTTGAATAGGGTATTTTGGCTTTGGTTATGGGTGGGCACCATAGAGTACTATAGTCTCCATATGATTACTTCATCTGTAATCAACATCAGTGATGTCTGTGAGTTCCTTGGTGGCTTAGGCTGTGGTTGTTTGTGGACACTGTGGTGAAGCTTCGCTGGAGATAGTGATGCCAGGCATTCCAGTCCTCAGGCCCTGAGGTAGCACATGGGGGCCATTGCAGGCAGTGGTTTTCCCTGGGTGGCCAGTCTTTGCACTCCTAGCAGGGCACATAGGCACTGGCAGTTAGGGCAGTAGGCTGGGAAGGTCAATCTTTGGGCCCCTGGGCTGGGTGTGTAAGCACCAGTGGTGTCTGTGGCAGGGTGAGTGTGGTGTGAAATGTTATAATTTTACTTTTCATTGTAGAAATACTATTTTTTCCTGGTGATTTTTTTTTATTGTCTTTGAGACTTTGAGGGTAAGAGGTTTTTTTGTGTGTGTGTGTCTTTAAGATGAGAGATACCAATTTATGCTCCAATGTTAATAAGAATAAACTAGTAAATTGTTGGTAAATGAGAGTGTCAGGGATAATTAGCATCAAAATCTTTGAGAATTTGATGAAGTTAAGAGTTTGGAAGTTGCAGATATGGCCCTTGATGGGAGCAGAACACACTACCCATTATGTCATTAGGGAAGGCAGAGGGTTTGGGCACAGTTGAATGTAGATTTTGATAGTATGTAATCCTATCTATTGATTTTACCTTCTCCATGGATACAAGTATTAGTCACCAGTTAACAGTGGGAGTGAACGGTTAAGAAAGAAAGACAAGGTGGCTAGAAGTTTTAAAGAGAAGAGAGAAAATGTTAAATAATTGTGTTAGAAAGTGGTAAGATGAACATATTAGAGTGTAACAACATTAAGTCCTCATTTGAGGTTTGTAGTTTTAAATTTCAAAATGAGATCTTGAGTCTTTCTTGCTTTGTATATAATTCTCTCTATACAGATTCAATATTGCTTTATGTCATGCAGTTGTTTCTGTGTTGATCTCTATCTCCTTACTCTGTAAGATTCTTGTTAAGGGGCAGGAATCACACCCTGCCCTCTTATCTCTACATTTCTCTGCTCAGAAAGTCCATTTATTCTCATGACTTACACTACTTGAAACCCTCCTTTCTTCTGAGCTCCTAACCCATATTTAAGAGTTGCTAAAACTGGATATTTTACAAGTTCATTAAAGCCCATTCTGAATTGATCTCTCCATCCATTATCCTCAGCCGAGCTTTCTTCATATAAATCCTCTCTCAATTTGAGTTGTCATCTTCCATAAAGTCACTTGAATAGAAATGTCAGAGTCAACCATAACTTTCTCTTTCTTACGTCCTTAAGCTAATGTCATCTAATCCTGTCAGTTTTACATCTATCCTGTCAGCAAAGACAATTGCTCAAAGATCAATTGTCTCTAACTTAACCAAACTCAGATCAGTCTCTGGCTGGATCCTAGAAATATTTATGTGCATTGTAGTTAGTTAATGTGATTACGGCAAATAAAATTCCCAGGGCAATTTTCTATTTCCATAGATGTTTAAGATCTGCATGAAAGGGAGATCTCCACCTTTTTCACTCATTTGTCTTTGATTACTATATGGGCATCATGTAGGAAAGTATTTGGTTAGATCTAAAGTGTAGTTTAAATTTTTTTTTAAAAGTATAACTCTATTCCCTCCAAAGTATAGACAAATTATCTGGGCATATATTTCATATAAAATATGTCCCATCCTTTGACTTGATATACTGTATGCCTGAGCTTTACAGTGCACACTCCCTCCAGAGACTAGCAGACTTTGGGAACAGGTATTCAGCTATTCTAGTATGCTTTGAGCCTCCTTTGTAGAGAAAATGGCTTCTATTCCCTGTCACCCTCTACCCTCATCCCCTTATTTCTGACTATAATGGAGGTAAGACTTAGGCTAGGAGGAAGTGTCCCTCAGTTGATCTAATACACTCTAGAGGGTTAAAAAATGTATGTGATCTGGCTTCTTTTATCTTTAGTGACTTAATGATAACCACTTAATGTGATTTAATGATCTTAAACCACAGTTGGATGTACTACTTGCATACATTATGAACTACAGGTGACATTAAAAAATAACTGGATCTGCTTTTTAATTAATTACAACATAAGGGCATTAGACCAATTATTAAAAAATCAAGACCATCTGTTGTGGTAGATACCTTTAGCCTCTAATTGCTTCATAGTTAATATTCTGATACTTCAAGTAACCTCATTAAGTTTATAGGTTTCATTTTCTAAGTAATATATTTGGAAGCTATAGTAGAAAGTTGCACAGTTCAAAGTTCTTTTCTCTTACATGAGAAAAAGAATTTGCTTTTACATGATTGAAGGTATGCCTTGTGATGTATAATTGTGTCTTCTTTATTGATAATTTATTGGTGAATTAAAATGAAGTCTAAATTACTTCAGGAAGAAAGTCTTGGCCTGGCTTGGAGTTTTTCCCTTGACTCATTTCTGAGAACTGGGGGTGCAGCCTTCTCTTCAGGAGTGAATCCTCTTCAAGCTCTTCACAGAAGGATGTCAGTTCTCTCCTCCCTCCCCCCAACCTGTCCCAGGGATGAGATGGATTTTACATCTTGAGCTAATTACCTAATTAAGAGGAAGCAAAGTTCATGGAGTATTGCCTAAAGGTGATGTTCCCTCTCCATGTATGGACACTGGGAAAAACATGATATATAAGTAATAATTGATTGAGTCCTTACTACTTTCTGCATATTGTTCTCAGTACGTTACATATTAGTTCACTTAACCCTCACATCAACACTGGAAGTGGAGTTTTATTTGTTACCTTTGTTTTATAGATGAGGAAACTGATGCAAATAGAGTTTTAGTAACTCACCCAAAGAAGAGGCAGGATGTAAACCCAGCAATCTGACTCTATGGTCTGGGCTCCCAGCCACTTGCAATCAGTGTTCCATATTATCCATGATGGAAGTGAATAGAGGACAGATCTTCGGGAAACATAGAGGAAAATAGTTCAGTGACAGAGAGAATTTTAAGAAGGAAGGAGAGACCAAAGGTGTCCATGCCACAGAAATGTCATGGAAGACAAGAACTAGAATGTGTCCATTAGGCTTGAGGACATCTGCAACTTTAGCAACAACAGAATTCATGGAATAAGGGGAAATATAAGCCAGATTGTGTTTGGTTGGGAAAAAGTTGAGTGTTAAGTAATTGGCGAGTGGCAAGCTATACTGTGAAAAGTGACTCTGTCTTTAAGGTAGGTTTTAAAGTAGGAGCCAGGTTTTCATCCATCACAGAGTTAGAGATTTCTAAGTTGACTGGCAGGATGTCTAATCAGCATCTCAACTATTTGTGGTGAAAGGCCAGTTAAAAAAATTCTAGTATATTGTAAATCAATATACATTGCTAAAACCCAATAAAAACGAATTACTAGAAATGTGATCAAGTGCTGGGATGTCATAGCCATGTCAAAATGCTATAAAAGCTACTTATTGTTTATTCTCAATTTTGGTACTTGCAGAGCTCTAGCAAATGGTTCTTGGACCAGGACTCCAATGCTGTTTTGCAGACTAACTTGAGGGTCCCTTTCAGATTGATGATGAGTTGTGAATAATCTTGAGTCTTTGGTCTTTTCAACAAGCTGATATTTCCTCTCTCTTTCTTATACCTTTTTATGGTGTAACTGAGTTTTTATCTCTCTTTGTATGTCTTAGAACCTTATTTTGAAAATTCCCTTGTGGTTGAGCTCTTACTTTGTTTTTGTACACAAAATGTTACTTTTCTTTCTTCTTTTTTTTGTTGTTTACTTTTTTTTAAAATTATACTTTAAGTTCTGGGGTACATGTGCACAACGTGCAGGTTTGTTACATAGGTGTAAATGTGCCATGTCGGTTTGCTACACCCATCAACTCATCATTTACATATCCTTCCCCCACCCACTGACAATCCCTGGTGTGTGATGTTCCTCTCCCTGTGTCCATGTATTCTCATTGTTCAACTCCCACTTATGAGTGAGAACATGCAGTGCTTGGTTTTCTCTTCTTGTGTTACTTTGCTGAGAATGATGGTTTCCAGCTTCATCCATGTCCCTGCAAAAGGACATGAACCCATCATTTTTCATGGCTGCATAGTATTCCATGGTATATATGTGCCACATTTTCTTTACCCAATCTATTATTGTTGGGCATTTGGGTTGGTCTTTGCTATTGTGAACAGTGCTACAATAAACATATGTGCGCATGTGTCTTTGTAGTAGAATGATTTATAATCCTTTGGGTATATACCCAGTAATGGGATTGCTGGGTCACATGGTATTTCTGGTTCTAGATCCTTGAGGAATCACCACACTGTCTTCCACAATGGTTGAACTAATTTATACTCCCACCAACAGTGTAAAAGCATTCCTGTTTCTCCACATCCTCTCCAGCATCTGTTGTTTCCTGACTTTTTAATGATCACCATTCTAACTGACATTAGATAGTATCTCATTGTGGTTTTGATTTGCATTTCTCTAAAGACCAGTGATGATGAGCAGTTTTTCATAAGTTTGTTGGCTGCATAAATGTCTTCTTTTGAGAAGTGTCTGTTCATATCCTTCACCAATTTTTTGATGGGGTTGTTTGTTTTTTTCTTGTAAATTTGTTTAAGTTCTTTGTAGATTCTGGATATTAGCCGTTTGTCAGATGGATAGATTGCAAAAATTTTCTCCCGTTCTATAAGTTGCCTGTTCACTCTGATGATAGTTTCTTTTGCTGTGCAGACACTCTTTAGTTTAATTAGGTCCCATTTATCTATTTTGGCTTTTGTTGCCATTGCTTTTGGTGTTTTAGTCATGAAGTCTTTGTCCATGTCTATGTCCTGTATGGTATTGCCCAGGTTTTCTTCTAGGGTTTTTATGGTTTTAGGTCTTATGATTAAGTCTTTAATCCATCTTGAGTTAATTTTTGTATAAGGTGTAAGGAAGGGATCCAGTCTCAGCTTTCTACATATGGCTAGCCAGTTTTCCCAGCACCACTTATTAAATAGGGAATCCTTTCCCCATTTCTTGTTTTTGTCAGGTTTGTCAAAGATCAGATGGTTGTAACATGTGTGGTGTTATTTCTGAGGCCTCTGTTCTGTTCCATTGGTCTATATATCTGTTTTGGTACCAGTACCATGCCTGGTTACTGTAGCCTTGGAATATAGTTTGAAGTCAGGTAGCGTGATGCCTCCAGCTAGCCAGACTAATAAACAAGAAAAGAGAGAAGAATCAAATAGACGCAGTAAGAAAAATGATAAAGGGGATAACACCACCGATCCCACAGAAATGCAAACTACCATCAGAGAATACTATAAACACCTCTATGCAAATAAACTAGAAAATCTAGAAGAAATGGATAAATTCCTGGACACATACACCCTCCCAAGACTAAACCAGGAAGAAGCTGAATCTCTGAATAGACCAAGAACAAGTTCTGAAATTGAGGCAGTAATTAATAGCCTACCAACCAAAAAAAATCCAGGACCAGATAGATTCACAGCTGAATTCTACCAGAGGTACAAAGAGGAGCTGGTACCATTCCTTCTGAAACTGTTCCAATCAATAGAAAGAGAGGGAATCCTCCCTAACTCACCTTATGAGGCCAGCATCATCCTGATATCAAAACCTGGCAGAGACACAACAGAAAAAAAAAAAAGGAAATTTTAAGGCCAATATCCCTGATGTACATCGATGCGACAATCCTCAATAAAATACTGGCAAACTGAATCCAGCAGCACATCAAAAAACTTATCCACCATGATCAAGTTGGCTTCATTCTTGGGATGCAAGGCTGGTTCAACATATGCAAATCAATAAATGTAATCCATCACATAAACAGAACCAATGACAAAAACCAAAGTGTTACTTTTCTAATTTGTATTTTATCCTGTTGTTGTGGCCTTCTTTTCTATTTTATGCTTTAACATTTTGTAGCTCTATACAGGGATCTGGGATTTGGGGTAACAGGCAGTGGGAG
The DNA here is from genome assembly GCF_028885625.2 of Pongo pygmaeus. Lineage (NCBI taxonomy): Eukaryota > Metazoa > Chordata > Mammalia > Primates > Hominidae > Pongo > Pongo pygmaeus. The sequence continues at coordinate 36,181,521 of NC_072388.2, forward strand.
GATTTTTTTTTTTTTTTTTGAGATGGAGTCTTGCTCTGTCACCCAGGCTGGAGTGCATTGGTGCGACCTCCACTCACTGCAACTTCCACCTCCCAGGTTCAAGCAATTCTCCTGCTTCAGCCTCCCGAGTAGCTGGGATTACAGGCGCCTGCCACCATGCCCAGCTAGTTTTTGTATTTTTAGTAGAGATGGGGTTTCCCCTTGTTGGCTAGGCTGGTCTCGAACTCCTGACCTCAGGTGATTCACCCGCCTCGGCCTCCCAAAGTGCTGGGATTACAGACGTGAGCCACCGCACCTGGCCAGTGGGAGCATTTTAACCCAGCCAGCAGGAGTGTTATGTCGTTGACATTGTCTAGAATTGCTGACACATGGTAATAACAAAAAGCAGATCAACTTTTGGTTGGGTTTAGCTTTTTACATTCTCTGCAGACAATGCACCTCTGTACCTGGGATGAAATGCTTCTATTGCCCCCTTGGTATGCCACTGGCCTTAATTTAAAATTAAGAGTAAAAGTGCTTCAAATTTCTGTATAGTAAGTTGCCAATTAAAATATATCATTATCTTCATATTTTGTAGGCCAGTGACTACTTCTCAAAAGCTTTAAAATTTGATCCAGAAAATGAATATGTTCTCATGAATCGAGCTATTACAAATACAATATTAAAGAAATATGAAGAAGCCAAAGAAGATTTTGCAAATGTAATTGAAAGCTGTCCCCTTTGGGCTGCAGTATATTTTAATAGAGCACATTTCTACTACTGCTTAAAGCAGTATGAACTAGCTGAGGAAGACCTTAATAAAGGTACACTTTTGGTAATTATTTTGTTAAGATTACAGTGGTTGAAGTGATTATTTTTAGGCTACAAAAGAAGAAAATCATTAGGTCTATTTATTTAGATAAACTTACATAAGAATTAGTGTTTTAGATATCATGTGCTTAATATAATCGATATAGGTTCCTTTATGTAATGTCTTAACTTAAAACTTAAATGCAGGTAAACTGAGATATAGGGAATTATTATAAAACTATACACAAACAATGCCAACCTTTCAAAGAAAGACATTGTACTGTGTTTCCCCAAGTTAGTTTGCTTAGAAAAATTCAATATTTTTAATTTAACTAAATAGTTCTGTTTGAAGAAAAATGTTTTCAAATTAAAAGTATTAAAGTTCTTGATTTCATCCATTGAGTTAATTTTTAAAAGTTCTTATCCAATTTTTTTTTTGTAAAAAAAGAGACTATTTTTTGAGTGCTGACTTAAACATATCTTGATTTTTTTTCTTTTGCAGCCCTGTCTTTGAAACCTAATGATGCTCTAGTATATAATTTTAGAGCAAAAGTTCGTGGTAAAATAGGTCTGATTGAGGAAGCTATGGCTGACTATAACCAAGCACTTGATCTTGAAGACTATGCCTCAGTTATATGATTACATAGACTGTGGTTGCTATAGTAGTTTACACAGCTGTTCTCTCTGAAACGGAAACATATTTGTTGTCTAAAAGGTTTTACCGTTTTCATTATTGTATTCATTATGCTTAGTCTTCCATATAACCTTCTATGCATTTTAATAAAATGTTTGTTATACATTAATTATAAAACATATATCATTTTCTGCATATTTGGAATACCTCGATAATTGAATTTTTCCAAGGTTGCAGAATCTAAAGGAAAATGTTTCTTAAGGAATTAAATAGGAATGTTTCTTAACATTTAAGATATTTTCTTTAATTCTTTTTGAAATAATACTATGCATTGTAGAAAAAGTGCCATCGACCTTTTCATCAGTCCTTGCTGACAATGTATTAAACAGTATACAGATTAAAAAATAAACAAACTGATGACTATAAAAAACTGAATTCAAGTACAACCCTTCTCTTTTCCTTTAAATAATGTCTATACTGGTCAATATTCTTCCTGATACCTATATTCTTCCAACAGACAAACGTGTTTCTCTTTTACATGTGGCCTGCCTTCTAGGACAGTACCTATAAAAATTTTGGACATCGTGTTTCCTTGAGATAGTTCCCTCTGCCTCTTTAATGCAGCTATCATAAACACATGTAAAATTTGTATATATTTATAATTCATGCATTGCAGGAGTTGATGAGTGAAAATAAAACAACTAAAAATTATTTATAGAGTGTCTCTGAGGAATCTTTGAATTAACCAGAGAACTCTTTCCCTTTGCCTCACTGATAACAGAAAGGCTTACTTTTTTTTTTTTGGAGACGGAATCTCACTCTTGCCCAGACTGGAGTGCAGTGGTGCTATCCTGGCTCACTGCAACCTCCACCTCCTGGGTTCAAGTGATTCTCCTGCCTCAGCCTCATGAGTAGCTGGGATTACAGGCGTGTGCCACCACACCCAGCTAACTTTGTATATTTAGTAGAGATGGGGTTTCACCATTTTAGCCAGGCTGATCTCGAACTCCCGACCTAGGGCGATTGGCCCGCCTCCGCCTCCCAAAGTGCTGGGATTACAGGCATGAGACACTGCACCAGGCCCGGCTTCCTAACTTTTAATTTACTCATATTTGCCTCATTTGGTTTGTTTTCCTTCTTGGTTTTATTCTTCTAGTACATCTCCATCTCCTCAGAGACCTGTGTTCACTGTGAGCAGGCGTTTGGAAAGAATACTTCTCTCCACTCAGCTTTCTTTGTTTTTAGTTTGATGTACCAGATTTTCACAATAGAATGTTGATTTTTATTTAATTAGTTAATTAAGTAATTCTTTTTAAGAGGCAGGATCTTTCTCTGTCGCCCAGGCTGGAATGCAGTGGCATGACCATAGCTCACTGTAGCCTGGATCTCCTCGGCTCAAGTGATCACCCTGCTTCAGCCTCCCAAGTAGCTAGGACTACAGGCATGCAATACCATGCTTGGCTAAATTTTTATTTTTTGTAGAGGCGGGGTCTTGCTGTATTGCCAGGCTTGTTTCGAACTCCCGGGCTTAAGTGATTCTCCCATCTTGGCTTCCTAAAATGTTGGGATTACAGGCGTGAGCCACTGTGCTTAGCCAGAATGTTGATTGTCATTTGTAAACCACTGTGGGATGCTTCACACTATTTCAGGAAAATTTTCTTGGTATGGTGTGTGGGTCCATGTGAGGATTAGGTCATCCCTGGTGAGTTATTTCACTTGGTAAATCAGATTAATTTAATAAGCTGCTTCATATCCTCTTGCTCTCACTTATTTTCAGGCCCTTTCATCTCTGCCCCAGCCACAGATGAGATTCAGACAAACCACATGCAGCCACAGACAGCCCCTCGCCTCCCGCCTGTGCCACACATCACTCGCCGACTGCCCTGGGGCTTCTCTGTTGAATGAGGTGATGAGGCTGTGGGATTCTCAATGCCTGCCCCTATGCACTGTGGATGTGCAGGGGACAGTACCTGTCCAATGAACCTTTTTGGTGATCGGAGAAAGGAACTGGTAGATAAATTCTAACCCCTACCATCTCTTCTTGGTGGAGTGTCCCAAGACACTGAGTGTACACATCTCCTTGGAGGATAGTCCTGAGTGATTATGCAATCAGTTGCACTTACTGGTGACCACTTTCAAAACACACCTCATGCTGGTGCTTCTGTCTTCCCTGCCTCACCCTCCCTTCTCAGTGACTCTGCTTTCCTGGGATAGAACTTCTCGATAAAGTAGTAACACAGAAGCATTTGCCTCGGGGTCTACTTTCTGGGGGGAGCCCAGGCTAAGACAGTTAGTAATTTAATATTTTCTTCTAATTGTACACAAATACCTGTAACATGAGGCAGGATGTGATAACTATTGGGGAAATGATACAGTCCAAGGGTCATGAGAGCAGAGTGGGACAAAACATGTCTAACTTTTCAAAATGCCATATGTCCCCTGGCTCATATCCCCTTGGCACCCACAGTTTCTGCATGCACTGACAGAATCCTATTGCAAGCACCTGTGATTTTCCATGGGAGGCATTTCTTTCTCTCAGTCCATGCCCAGGCCAGGCCTTCTGAAGAGGAGCTAATGACACTAGGAGGAACCTTCAGCTAATGACAGAGGGGAATTAAAGGATAAACTCTCAGCTCCCTTGTCGTTTGAAGGGATAGCTCTCCCTGACTTCCCCAGTGGGATTAAACCCCAGTGGCCCACTGTATAATTTTCTCTATAGCCACACCTTTTGTTGGCTTTTTCCCTTCCCTGTCTTACCTCCCTCTCCCCTGGCAAAGGCAAAAGCATGCTAGGATCTCCTCCCAAGTAAACTACTTGCACTTAAATAAATAAAACCTGTCTCAGGATCTAAGATGGTGGCACTGAGGAAGAGGCATTTCAGCTGGTCCTGAGCAGGGGTAAATGCCCATGGGCAGAGGTGTTGAATAGTAAGACCCTCCATACAGACTGAACGTCAGGACAGAGATACAGCAGTGAGAAAATAAGAAGCATATTTTGGAGAGGGGCTGGAGCAGAGTTTTTATGAGTAAATGATAGTAGGAAAATAAAGCTACGTAGTCAGAAGGAGATAGAGAAAGAGGGGTTTTTTTCTTAGTCATTTTTTCTCCCTCTGTCTTCACATTAGTAGACTGCGGATATTTTAGCATCACCAATAAAATTGGACTTATGAAAATTGATCAGTACTCTATGGAAAAAGGTTTACCTTGACCCATATGTGCTCCACTCTGACAGTTGGAAGATCCAGGGCAGATAAAGGGAAGGATAGCAGGATGAAGGAAGACAAGGAAGAAAGTAACTTCAGGAGATCACAGGATCTAAATGAGGCACTCATACCCTAAGGGAAAAGGAAAAAGATGCCTAGATTTCATCTTTTCTAATTAGCTTTGCTTGGGTTTGATCCCTTCAGCAGGTTCCCTGAGTCTACATGCTTCTCACTTTTGTAGGACTTACTGGTTGGGTTTCATTTATTTACAATAAGTACACAAACACACAGGACTTCGACTGATGATTATCTCTGGGAGGTAAAATTGGAGGGAGAATGGAGAAAGGGAGCAGAAGATTTTTTACTTTGTTTTATTAAAATTTTTTTACACATCAAGATGAAAGAGGAGTGGTGGAATTATAGATGACTTTTTCAATTGTATGCACTTCTGTAATTTTTAGTGTTTTTTTTTTTTGGTTGTGTTTTTTTTTTTTTTTTTTTACTGGAATATAAGCTTTATAAACACAGGAATTTTGTCTGTTTTGTTAAGTGCTGTATCTCCCATGCCTGTAGTGCCTGGCAGCTAATTTATGCTCACCAAATATTTGTTAAATAATACACAAATTACAAATACCAGGGATCACCATTATTGTATAGATATTGTGGTGTGAATTATTTGCTTGTCATATGCCCTTCGGACTTCTTGCATGCCTTCCATAAGACAGAGACTGAAAGCTAAAAGTTTTGTCTCCCAAATCTCATTGCAGCCAGCAGAGTTCCTGATGTGATTTAGTTTCTGCCAGTTTGATGCAGTCTGATGAGGCTGAATTGAGGCAGTATCATCCAAAGCACCGTTCTGCTCATGCTAAAACAATTGGCTAGAGTTGAGTTGTCAGATTTAGCAAATAGAAATATAGAATGCCTGTAGTATGGTTTGGATTTGTCCCCTCCAAATCTTATGTTGAAATGTGATCCCCAATGTTGGAGGTGGGACCTGGTGGGAGGTAATTGGGTCATGGGTACAGATCCCTCACGAAGGGTTTGGCACCACCTTTTTGGTGATGAGTGAGTTCTACCTCAGTTAGTTTGCTGGAGAGTTGATTGTTTAAAAGAAACTGGCTCCTCCTCCTCCCTTTCCTGTTCCTGCTCTCACCGTGTGCCTGCTTGCACTTCACCTTCCCTGATGATTGTAAAGTTTCCTAAGGCCCTCACTAGAAGCTGAGCAAATGTTGGCACCCTGCTTGTAAAGCCTGCAGAACTGTGGGCTGATTAAATCTCTTTGTAAGTTATCCAGTATCAGGCATTCTTTGTAATAACACAAAAAACTGACTAATACAATCTAGTTAAATTAGAATTTCAGACAAATTATGAATAATTCAGGGCTCCCAGTTAAACACAGAGCACTCAGTTAAATTTGAATTTCAAATCAACAAGATTTTTTTTGTATAAGTATATCGTATTATATGGGACATACTTATACTAAAACTTATTCTGAAATTTAGTTTCAGAAAAACATTTCCAAAAGAAAATGTTGTTGATCAGAAATTCAAATTCAAATGGGTATCCTGTGTCTTATCTGGCAATCCTGCTCTGGAGCCAGCCATCTGGCCATAGCTTCTGACCCTAGGTGGATCCTATGTTTCCCTGGAGCCTACAGTTGCTGTGCCCATTTCTTTATTTTCAAGCTTCCTCTCTGGCAGAGCAGCAGCTCCCCCAGTTTGGCCAGTCTTGTGTTGCTCTTCTGGGGGCCAAGCCTAGACCCTGCTTCTCTAGATTTTCCAAAGATGTGAGCACCCATGGCCTTGCAGGAAACCCCTTTCTTTGTAAAAGAACTAGATTGCCTTTTGTTATCTATAGCTGAACTCCCACTGATACTTTTCTGTTTCCAAGATGTTTTTTTTTTTTTTTCTAATTTAGAGCTTTATTTTTCATTTGACGTGGATGAGAGTCTCTTTTCTGCAATTTGGCATTTCTATAGTTTGGTCATGGGCAGAAGAATATATTAGAACTAAAAACTTATAATCACAATATTTAGCACTTAGAGGTATAGCATTCCATGCCTCACCTATGTTGCCTCTACTTTCTCTGTAGCCTTGTAAGGTAGGTAGGTATCATTTGATGAGGAGACTAAGGCTCAGAAAGATTGAGTTGTATGGTTGGGGTCACATAGCTAGTGAGTGGTGGGGTTGAGGTTGAAATCCTGTTCTAGTGCCTGCTCTGCACTTCCTGCTCCTGTTCACCTGGAAAAAAACCAAGGCAAGATAAATGCATGTTCTATTAAACAATCTTTATTATAATGATATTAAAGCTCTTTGGCTTCCTAATGATTTTTTTGTGAAGAAAAAGGATTTCCAGTCTTTCACACTTTTTTTTTGTACTGGCTTATATTCATATATTTATGCCTGTGTCTGTCTATCTATCTCTTCATTTATCCATACATCCTAAAATTAGATAAATGCACAATAGTAATAAGGTTATCTCAAGCTTTTAATGTGAAATACAGTCAATGTGCAATGTCTTATATTTCATCTTTAACAATGAAGGCAAGATAGGAATTGACACCATAAAGTTCAACATGCAGGCAGTAAGAAAGGGAGAAAGAGGAAACCATTATTTGTTAAAAAACAACTATATACCAAACGCCCAACTGTGGCTTAAGGTTCATTTTGCCCTTACCAGTGAGTCAGTATTATTATTCCCATTTGACAGAGGGAAAAAAATGAAGCCCCACAATGGTTGAATCAGTTTCGAGTACCCATAGTATAACAATGCTACCCAAACTTCATTTCACTTTTATTTACTCTCTTTCTCTCTCTCATATATATATATATATATATGTATGTATATATGTATGTGTGTGTATATATCTATATCTCTCTCTCTCTCTCTATTTTTTTTTTTTTGAGACAGAGTTTCACTCTTGTTGCCCAGGCTGGAGTGCAATGGTGCGATCTCAGCTCACCACAACCTCCACCTCCTGGGTTCAAGCGATTATCCTGCCTCAGCCTCCTGAGTAGCTGGGATTACTGGCATGTGCCACCATGCCTGGCTAATTTTGTATTTTTAGTAGAGATAGGGTTTCTCCATGTTGGTCAGGCTGGTCTCGAACTCCCAACCTCAGGTAATCCGCCTGCCTTGGCCTCCCAAAGTGCTGGGATTACAGGCATGAGCCACCATGCCCAGCCAATGTATTTTCTTAAATTGACTTGCTAGTATTAATTGAATTTATTTTCAAAGAAGGAATTTATAAAAGTAAATGCATGACTATTAAAAATTTGTCATTCTACCTAAAATCATCTCATTTTATTCCAGTCATATTATATTTTGGGAAACATTGTACTTCACAGTATTATTGTTTGATGGGTATAGCTAGAAGAGTAATCAGAGTGCGGGAGGGAAGAACATCAAATGCCAGCTGAGATGGGTGAGGGAAAGAGAACGAACAAGAAACATAAGGTGACTGCCAGGGCAGACAGGTCAGAGTCAGAAGCAATAATAGCCTTTAAATTTGAGAGTCCCAGTCTACTACATTCTTAGTGTGTTGTAATAGTAAGATCTTACTCCCAGAGCTTCTCCAATGTCACAAAAAAGTTTTGTTAGTCAAAGCCTTAGACTCATTGATTTCCAAAAATAACAGGAATCTTAATGACCATTCACAATGAGGTACCAGACTTTGTTCAAAATCTCTTCCTCTTTTCACTCATCTTTGCCTGGCTAATTTATTCTCAAGAAGGGTCTTATTTCCTCATCTAGGAGGGTGGCTTAGATCTTTTGTTATATATTCCCACAGCACTGTCACCTTCTCTTTCGGAATGCCCTTCACATCTGTGTATCCTTGTTTAATGGTTGTCTTCCTCACCAGACTGGAAACTCTTTCTCACCAGATTGGAAACTCACATTATGTATATCTGTTCACCACTGCATCACCAATGCTTATCACAGTTCCTGGCATATAGCAGGTGCTTCATAAATATTTGATGTGTTTATTTAAGGAAAAGACAGGTATGGACACTCACACAGGACTTTGTGACCCAATACACTACAGATATATGTTTTACTATTCATTTATACAGTAAAGTGAGCATCCTGCGAGATTTCAGGCAAGCCTTGACAAAGCAGTGACTGCCTGCATCCTCAGTACTTTTATTTAACAGTTCATCCTTAGTGTCCACATAGCTTTAACTGTGCCTAACTTACACACACACACACACACACACACACACACACACACACACGGCATCCTTAGGATCAGAAGATAAGATTAACCTTGAAAAATGAAGTTTCAAGGAAAATCAAGACGTAATGCGTGAGATCAACCTGCTATAAAAACACTCAAAGGATTAGTCAACCAGTAGTAGCTGAAAACAAAACTCTGTCAAGGTGACAAGGTTGTAATGTCTGAAACATGATGTATCAGCATCTCAACCTAATCATTGTACTCTTTATAATTGGATGATGACATAACATAATCAAGTTGTAACCCAATAAAGTCAAGTGCATATGAGACCATGCAAATTTTTAATTTCTATGCTTTCTTAAGAAAGGTTGTACTAATCAAAGGGGCATGGTGGGTGTGGAACTTAGAATAGGAGGAGGAGGTAATGATCAGAGTGTAAACATTTATATGCACATTTCTGGCTCTGTCTGCTGAACAGATTCTCTAAACAGTGCACAGGAACATTCTGATATTTTGACCTCTTCCCAGTTGGTAAATTTCCATCAAGTATATGGAACATACCATTGTCATAGCTTTAATTCACTAAACAAATAAGGCAATTCAACAACTTCTTTTCCTGATTCTGTTCTATCCAACAAGTCTCCCAATGATAATTTGGTTTTCCATATGGATATGCAGAACAGTATGTATAGTGTAGTAAGCTTCCATTTTATTGTAAAATAAAATCATACATATGCAGAATATATTACATTTTCATATAAAGCCTTAAATGAGTTTCATACATCAGACTTTAACAATGAGTGCCTGTCGAGAATGGGATTGAAGGTGTAGAGTTCATTGGTAGAAGCTGCATGAGAATTTTAAGAAATCCTCAGTTTGATTTTTTTTTAAACTTTTGACACTTCTGAATTCTCTGATTTATGTATTTTTAAATCATTGAGCACAACTTAGTTTTATAATAGGAAAAATATAAAATTATCCCCCTCCCAAGTTAAAATAGCTTATTTGAGGCAACATATCAGACTCTAGAAGTCCCGCATTGCCTTTTTCCATGTATGCCTGCAGTAGACTGAGCTAGAGCTGGCAGAGCAGGAGTCGTTCAGAGGTCCCACTGGTCTAGGAAGGTTCTATCCACAAAGCATCTCAGGTCCATGTTTGCATGATGACCATCTCTTGGGAAGAACCTAGCCTTAAAAATATTTTTCTAAAACACATAGGGTAATGACCATAGTCACTTGCGTTTCTAAGGAAAATATGAAACTTACTACCTAAACCTGTGAGTCAATTGAGGTCTTTTATCTTCCCAGGACTACAATTTTAATTTATCTGCAAAATGATCTGTTCATTTGCATGTGCTCATGTGATGATTTTGCTTTGCTTTAGAGCTGTTACTTCTCTGAAAATAAAAAGATCTACAAAAAAAAAAAAAAAAAGATCTCCAAAGCCTCTGATAAAAAGAAAAAAGGATAATCACTGAAAACTTTGTCTTAACGTATCTATCAACTTTATGACACAAATTTTAAAAGAGAAAAGAATCTTGGGAGGCCGGTGGTTTATGCTGATAATACCTGTAATTTTTCAACGTGACTTAAAAGCAGTAAATCACTAAGTAGAAAAAGCATCATTTACATTTCAAATACAAATATACTCCTTAATCTTACTTCCATTGGTTAATAGGTTAGACAATTCAATTTATTGCATATATATAAAGTTAAACATTTATTATTCTTACTCATATGTGGAAGCTAAGAAAAGTTGATCTCATAGAAGTAAAAAGTATAACAGAGGATACGAGAGGCTGAGGAAGGTAATGAAAAAGAAGAGAGAGGTGGAGATTTGTTAAAAGATACAAAATTACAACGATAGGAACACTTTTTAGTGTTCTGTGCCACAGTAATATATCATATAATATCAAATTGCTAGAAGAAGGATATTGAACATTCCCAATAAAAATAAATGACAAATGTTTTAGATGATGGATACACCAGTTATCCAGATATGGTCATCATACATTGTACATACCAAAAACATCACTATATACCCCATGGACATAGGTAAACATTATTTGTCAATAAAATAAAATAATAAATTTTAAAAATATTTAAAAAAATAAAGTATCATATTATTTTATATATAAAGTATGTGATTTTATGTATATATTATATAAAACCACATGACACTTTAAAGTACAATTTGTACTTATATGGTTGTAAGACTTAAGGGAAAGATTCCTTATTGTTTTGTATGAAGCATTGCTTTTTTTCTGTAACCTTCCCATAGAAGACCTATGTAAGTCTACAAATCAACTTGACTTATATTTAAAGAAAGAAAAAGTGGGAATTTAACTTAATATTTATGTCATTCTTGCATTTATGTCATTCTTCTGTTATTAGTATTGATGTCATTATTACTCTTACCCAGTAGTAATTTTGTTAAAAAGCTTGTTATAAACCACTAAATGCTGAATTTATTAGACTGGGAGAGCATCATTTAGGAATGTTTGCTTTATAAGTCAGGAACAAATCTCTCTTTTGAATGTGAAGACCAAGATAAGAATTTTAGCATCTAAGTTAAGGTGTTTTATTCTGCAAAAAATAGAGATGAGGTCTTCTTTCCCTAAAAATGATAGAGCAATGATTTTTATTAAAGTCTTGGAGTCCTGTTCAGAAAATTGACAAATTCTGTAGTAGAACTCTGTGCCTTTGAAACGTGGGAGACATCTCACCACAACTTCTCCGTGTATAATTTATCCTGAATAATGTATGAGTTGTGTAATAGCCCTGCAGTGTGTTCTCATCTTCACAGAATACTGACTTCTCTAGTATTGCATCTTCTGCTTTCCATTCCTATGCTGTGTGTTTACTATATTAAGTCTTTGATGGCGAGCAGAAAAGGTGGGAGAAGAATATTTGAGAACTGAAAATCCTTGGCAATCCAGGAAATAGTTTAATATACTAGACTTCTCATTGTAGCTTGGTTATGAAAATGTGATTTTTGCATAGAACTTGCCTCTAGAGTTTTGGAAACTGGATTTCTTTACAACTCAGGAAATAAGTGAGTAGACAAAGAGTATCAACTTTACTTCAGGAATGTTAAAGGGGGAATTGGCATAGGGCACTGGGAGGGTTGAGAGGGAAGAGAAATTTAAGTTATTTAACTGGAAAGTAATTTAAAATATTTTTACATCAAAAGATACAGCTATGTCGTGGGATAGAATTTTAAAAATTCACATGAATCTTAGTGGTAAAGCACAGGACTTTGTAGACATTTCTCCTTTTTGGGTGGCTGCTTTGGGATATGCCACAGACCCACAGGCTGGCATTCACTCCGAATGCCATGAGACAACAGCATGAGACCATGAGACAACAGCAGCCTCTGCCACCCCAGTCCCACATCAGCACTGTTTTCTGAAGCCCCTTCAACAGCAAGTGCCCACCGGATCCTCCCAACGAGCTGTTAGCCCATTTTGCAGATGAGAAAAACTTGAGTACAGAAAGATTAGGTGGCTTGTTGAGGTCCCGCATGTAAGGACAGAGCCACAATACAATCCAGGCTACCTGCAAAACACCATTTCAGGAAAGCTTTGGAATGGAAAATACCAATAAAGCAAGATTAAAAAACTCTGAAGCCCTCTCTTGCAAGTTTTTATTTAAACGATTCTAATAGAATGCATTCTTGACTAGATGTAGAGTAATTCATTTCTCAAAGTACTTTCAATGATACATGTATTTTTTAATTAGTATTTTAAGTGCCATCTTCATATCTACTTAGATTCATTCTATGCTGTATAAAATATGGGAAATAATAAAACCATTTAGGCACTTATTAAATGTCAAGACCTTTTCTAAATGCTGTATGTGTACTATCTCTTTAATTACTGCAACCACTCCATGAAGTTGTCATGATTAATATCCCCATTTCATAGATGAGAAAATGGCAGTGGAGAGAGACGGGTTTATTTGCCTCAAGTAAAATGTGTAGTAAGAGGTGAGGTGGAACAGTTTGACTCCAGGACCTCTGCTTTACCACGATCCTAAACGGCATAAGGAGAAAAAGGACCGAGGCCCCCGTCCTGTACAAAGGAGGTGACTGTCAGTGGCCTCCAGGCCTCAAGGAAATCTGTGCCCTGGAAATATGCACCTCAGAAATTTTATGTCTCCTTGAGGACTTCAGGAACTTTATGTTTTATCCTATGTTTGAAATAGCCTAAACCCAAAGTGGCCGATTCAATTTTGCTTTAAAATGAGGAAGATTAGAGGATAAAACACAACCTTAAAACCTAATAATTAATTTCACAATGCTGTAGGGTTATAGTTACTGCTAAGCCAGAACTTTATTTTCTAGATGCTAAGTCACTCTGAGATTTATCCCTGAAAGTTTATAGGAAAAAGAAAGGAATCTCTGAGAGGAAATAGCTAATGCTGACTGGGTGCTCAAACAGGACAGGGGTTTAAGAATAATTTTTGCCATTAAGCTCTCCTGTAACGCACAAGCAATAAATGACAGTCTTTTAAGAATGACAACGGCTTATCTAATTCTTGGGCACCACACAGGAAAGAACTCGATCAATTTCTCTACACTTATAATGTCAAGAGGAGTCATACTCTAGACCTCTGTTATAAAAGAGGAATTGTTTATGGCTATTGAAAAATCCTTGTGGAACTGTCCATCAAACTTTATGAAATATGTGAGTTACTTAGGTATCAGCTTTCTGGATCTAATTTTCTTTCCAGAGCATTTGGAATCAAACCTTTTTCTTACTGGCTGGTTTCACACTGATAAACATTGAGCAGTTTTACTCTTTTCTCTCCTCTCCTACCTGTTTTTATTGACTCTCTTCCTATCCTTTTTTCTTCATCTCCTATTCTGAGATGAAGAAACTCTTAGTTTTTCTCAAAATGGAGTCTGTGGTCCACCTGTGTCAGAGAAGGCTGGGATGCTTACTAAAATTTCAAATTTCAGGCCTTACCTCAACTGTACTAACTCAGATTTTTTGGGAGTGGTACACAAGAAACTGAATTTCAGTAAGCTCCCAAGGAGATTCCTATTCACATTGAAATAGAGAAGGTCTGGTTTAGTGGTTTTCAAACTTAATTGTTGTGGAGGGCTTGTTAAAAACACAGATGTCTAGGCCTTGCCCCAGAGTTTCTGATTCAGGAGGTCCTGGGTAGACCTGGGACTTGCATTTCTATCGGGTTCCTGGGTGATGCTAATGCCGCTGCTGTTTTGAAAACCCCACTTTAAGAACTCTAGAACTTTGAGAACCTCTAGTCTAAACTTTGAAGTTCTGAAAAAACTTTTAAATAAAACATACCCTAAAATGTTGAATGTTAATTATTTTAGTTGTAAAAATAAAAACATTACAAAAACACCTACATTTCTATCTGTACCTCTGTGTGTATCATTCCTCACTCTCCATCTCTACATACTGAACCCTACTCATCTCAGAGGGTGATGGTCCTTGATATGGGTTGGCTCTGTGTCCCCACCTGAATGTTATCACGAATAGTAATCCCCACGTGCTGAGGGAGGGAGGTGATTGGATTGTGGGTGTGGTTTTCCCCATGCTGTTCTCCTGATAGTGAGTGAATTCTTATGAGATCTGATGGTTTAAAAGTGGCAGTCCTCTCCTTTCACACTGTCTCTCCTGCTGCCTTGTGAAGAAGGTGCTTGCTTCCCCTTCATCTTCCAGCATGATTGTAAGTTTCCTGAGGCTTCCCCAGCCATGTGGAATTGTGGGCCAATTAAAACTCTTTCCTTTATAAATTACCTTGTCTCAGGAAGTTTTTTATAGTGGTGTGAAAGTGGACTAATAGAGTCCTCCTCCAGGAGACCATCCTTGATTCGTACAACAAATGTGTGTCATCTCTCTCCTCAGCCCCAACCCCTACACTGGCTTTCTACTTCTTTGTGGACACTGATTCCCTTCTACATGGGTGTGCAGTTGTTTGTGTTTGGGGGAAGATGTTTCATCTTTCCTACCATATTGCAAGCTCCTAAACACAAGGTTTGTGCCTTTTTAATTCTGTTTTGCCCTGCAGTATATAGAGTAGTCCTAGGCACTTTGGTGATGCTCAACAGATGTTTGAGTAATAATAAATGAGTGCTTTAGTGGGTGAAAGATGCATTTAATTCCTTTAAATTAGAGCTAGACTATTAAGGTTTCATATCTTCCACCTGAAGGATCCTTCCACCTGCAGGATCTTTCTTCACAAGAGTGATGGCCATTCTTTTCTTTCATTTGACTGAGAAGGTAGGTAGTGTTTGGGATGAGCCCCTTTGTAGAAAAACTTATTAAACTCCAAGGAACTCTCCAATAAGGTGTTGAGGCCTTGTTCTGGTATCTTAGAAAGATTTTCCTACTCTCTATGTAAAGTGTGTTTCCTGCCTCACCTGAGAGCATGTTACAAATGCAGCATCCGAGGTCCTACCCCAGACCTCCTGAATGAGAATCTGCATGTGACGTGTATGTGCATTCATGTTTGAGAAGCGGTGCACTAAGAAGTTTCCTTCTTTGATTGAAAAAAGTACTTAAATAGTACTCAAGTCAGTACTTGACATTTTTGGTGATTATAAGTTTGTTAATTTTTTTTTGTTTGTTTTACAAGACACTCTGTGGTAACTGGGAGTTCTGCCGAGGGTTTGTAACCATCATCAAACATTCTTATTAAATGGGCATCATTTTATGTTAGACATATTAAAGAAACATAATTAATCTGAGCTTTGCCACAAAACCAGATATCATTGATGTGGGCAAGCATATATTAAGACATAATTAAACATACGAAGCATATAGATGCAGCATCAATACAACATGGGTGGATTTGTTTTTCAAATTTTTGTTATTCATCCTCTGTAATCTGTATTTCTTTGATTTCAGAGTGTTCAAAACAATATATTTTTAGCTACTTGTCTATAAAAATTTGGTATTAAACTAAACAGAAATTTAGTAACCTGGGCTGGTTTTATAAAGATTGATATTCCTGAGTACCTTTTGAATCTATCTCAATTTGTAATGAAAAAGAATAAAAATTCTGTCATATGGAAAACTAGTTATGCTATGTGGTACCCATTTTTGACTTTAATTTATAGTATAACTCATGTATAATGGATCGGGCATCAAATGCATAATTAACAGTTTGAAGTAAATTCTCAAAAATAATGAAAAGTGCTTATATGCTTTGTATTAAAATGTTTACTCATAATTTAGAGTTCAGAGTATGCCATTATTATACAAATATAAAAACATTCATTTAAGCTTATTTGATATTCCTGTGCTTAGAATATTGATCCTTCCTGCTTTTCAGTGCATGGATTATGCAATATTTAATGTGTGAGGCTTACGTGGGATATAAACTTTCTTGGTTAATAAGATCTCTTTCCTTTTATGACAGTTGTGATTCTGGTAATATGCTCATTAGAAAGGTCAGAGTGGCTGCTTTGAAAATGTGTTCAGTACTGGAATGAATATATTGGCAAGTCTTTTGAATGAGTTTGGGAACTTTATATGTCTTGTTCATAACTGTGCTCTTTTTCATTTCTCTGGGAGGTTTTATGTGACATAATTTAGCCAAAGAAGAGCAGTGTCATTAAAAAGCCATTTAAGATATGGATAGTATTACCAGCTGTAAACATTCTGCTCTCATAGGCCCAAAAGCTTTAGAATAAGTGAGCATAGCAGTTAATTATAAGCATATCTTTTTCCATTTTACATAATATTATAGGATTTGGATGAGTTATTTCTTTACTGTTGAAGACTGTACTTTTAGATGTCCTACTTCCTAGCTATATCATTGCTGTTAAACTTCCAGCACATAATAATCAATATATTATTCACATTAATAATAATTTTGTTTCACTGAAACTGTCTTTGAGATTGAAAACAACCAATGCATGCTATAATTTCAGAATACAATAAAATGACCATGTTCATTATGAACAGATACAAAACAATACCCATCTCTTCTTAATGGGAGCATAAAATCCTTTTCAAATTTGATATGTACTTTTCTAAGTTATATGAAGATTAGCATTGTAAACAGTCAAGTTTCTTATAAGCTTTATTTCCCCTTGGGGAATTTCACTTTCTTTTTCTTCTTCCTTTCCTCGACAAAAATCCCAGTAATTTCTAAATCAATAATGGAGTGGCCAGCTCATAGTAGGCATTTGATGTGTGTTTGTTGAAATTTATATTTGGGGAAAAATTTTGATCCTTTAAAAGAGAAAGGTTTTAAAATGCAGACATGGGTTTCAGCAAATCGCAACAAAAAGTCAATGCTAACAGCCAGGATATGGAAGGTAGTTATGTATGTTTTATATCAGTAATAACTAACATGCCTTTTAGCTTTGTATTATTGTGCTTTAATGTTTAGAATAATAAACTTCTACATAAATGCATGTAAGTATGTAAGTTCCTTGATCTCCCTGTATGTCAGTTTTCTGAATCGAAGCAAATTAGCAGTAAAATAACGCTGTTTCCAGAGATGAAATAGTTCAAAAGACTAAGGCACTTATTTATTATTATTTTTTTTTTGTAAAATGCGTATCTGGACTTAGGTTTAGAATTGCATGTCTGAAAAAACTATTCATAATCTGCTTTTCTCTCCTTTTCTTTTATTTTTGCCTGTATTTATTTTGGCCAGCTGGTGAGACAGATCTTTTTCAGGGCTCAGCCTTCCAGTCTGAGCGTGGTTCTCCAAAACCAATCTTTGGATTAAATTCCTGTTTTATTCTCTCTGGTGTCTGAACAGTGTTGATGTCAGGGGGCCACGGTGACCCAGTTGTCTGTCCCAAGTGGCTGGTGGCTTGCCAAGTAAAGAGCTTAGCTAGGCGGCCACACACTGTTGCATAGTATTGCACCTTAGCTAAGCGGCGGCCACACACTCTTGCACCTGGGGAGGGAGGTTGGGGTAGAATCCTTGGGCAATCTGTCTTACCTTTGTGTCTCTCATGTCAGTTGTCTCATATGAAGGTAGACACAGAGGTCTCCTGATAAAATAAATGGTCCTTTACTCCCTTCCTAGTGTGGCTTTCACCTTGTCTCTAGTCTTGTCAGTACATCTGATGGGCTTACACAAAGATTGATCTGAGGAGGCTGGGGCTTAAAAGTTATCCTTGTCCTGAAAATATTCCATGTCTTTGATTCTGGGGGAAAATGGTAAAATTTGGTTCCATTCTACGTATAATTTGTTCTAATATGGTTTTAAGATTTTTAGTTAAGTTTGGGCTGTAAGCATCACAGTCAGCCTGAGAAATGACCTTTCTTCTCAGAGGTTCTGGAATTCCAGACCTAGGCATCCCCTGACAAAATCAGATGGGGTGTATTGACTGGGAACCAATTTTCATTTGGGATTGGGCAGGCTTAACAAGTGGCTAGTTCACTTCTCTGTCAGCTGTAACACTGGCACATGAACACAGAAGATTTAAAGGGGTCTATACCTCACAGTCCTATAACCTTGAATGTGACGGTCTCAGCTGATGTTGTCACAAAACAGAGACATGCTACAGTTGAAATCCTTGAGCACCTCTCCCCTTCCTCTTATCCTCCCTCCGCCTCCTTCCTCCCTCCCTTCCTCCCTTTTACCCTTACTCTCTTCCTCCCTTCCTCCGCCTCCTTCCTCCCTCCCTTCCTCCCTTTTACCCTTACTCTCTTCCTCCCTTCCTCCTTTCCCTTCTCCCTTCCTCCTTTCCTTCCTTCTTCCCTGCCTCCCTTCTTCCCTTCCTCCCTTCCTTCCTCCCATGTGCTCACTACACACAAAATGGCCACTTTCAGCTTCCCCTACTTGGGATCAGTGAGGCAACCTGGTATGGTAGAAAGGCAACAGAAAGGTCTGGGTGTCAGAATGAGGCTTCGTAGTCATGTCTCTACTAGCTACGTGACTTCAGTTAACTGCTCTGAACCTATTTTCTTATCTGCAGAATAGGCCTTCTAGCCTTAAGGTCTATGGGTTTGATGGGAATAATATTACCTGCCTACCCAACTGAGTTGTTGTGGGAATTAAAGGAGATCGTATTTATGAAACTACTCTTTAAACCCTCTACAAAAGATTAAGCAATATGATACTACTAATTCCCTCTGAAGAATCAAAATAGCTTGCAATTTACTTTTAATCTTCAAGACTGTGTATATATATCTTTTGTATTTAGACCTTTAATGATGTACCATAATGCAGGACAAATGAACAGACTAATCTCTCTCTCACTAGATGTTACTCCAAGTCACATTCTAAAGCAGTGGGTTGGAGGGAGGAACGATTTTTATTTTTTTGAAACCAGAGATAAAATTAATCCCAGGTACACAGGGTTCTGGACTTTTTTTCCTACTCCTTTCAAAGTTCTGAGAAGCAGTTTACTGTTTCACACTAGAGATTGTTTAAATAGAGCTGGGGACTCAACATTGTTGGGGAGGAATATGCTGTAGTCCAGAACTGCCCACAGCCAGGGAACCCAGTTAGAAGTGAGGGACGGTGAGTGGTGGCTGCAGGCAAGACACACTCAGAGCCCAAAGGGAAGTAATGGTAACCTTTGTACCTGGCTGTCACTGTTGAGACACAGCAGCAGCATCATATTAGGTCCTCTATCCTCTTGTGATAGTAAAAGAGTATTTTTTATAGTTCCAGTTCAAAGAGTGACAAAGAAACTAAAATGTCCCAAATATTTTAAATCTCTCTCTCTCTCTCTATCTATCTATCTATCTATCTATCTATCTATCTATCTATCTAATCTATCGTATGTATGTATCTATCTAGTCTGTCCATCTATCAAGTCTGTCTGTCTACCTACCTACCTATTTGTCTACCTACCTAATTTGGATGTAGCTGAGAGTAGCATAGAAAAAAATAAGACTGCTCGAGGCTCTGAATTTTTCCATAATTCCGCATGCTTCCGAGTCATCTTTCCATCTAGATTGTATGTTCCTTGAGGGCAGGAACTATGTCTTAGGCTCTGTTCATGTCCCTCCCTTACCCTAATAGCATTGGACTCAGTCCTCAGCTCATCACAGGTGTTTGATAACTCCTATTGATGAAGAAGAGGTGGCTGGCAGACAGAAAGAGAGGGGAAGTGGGAACTCCCATTCTTCCTCTCGTTCTCTGTGTCCTTGAGTTTTGAGCTCATGGTTAAAGCTGAGGGTTAAGCACTGCCCTTACAACTGCTAGGTAAGCTCAGTAAGGTGTTGCAAGGTGGTGCAAAGGGCCGTGGGAGGAGGGTCCCAGTTGCCCACCCTTTGTCCACTGCTTTGTGATGAATTCTAGATCACCTTGTGGTTACCTGCCTACTAGGAGGTGCTGTTGAAAAGTGACTTTAAAAAAATAGGACTTTGGGAGAGTGGGGCAGATCAAATGAAGGGGACCAGCAGTGTTCATAATGGTGCTGAAATTTAATTTCAGTGCTGACCTTTTATTTGACATTTTAGATAATGCTATGGATGTGCTCAGCTATTTGTTCTTAACATATTTTCCATCTTTTGGGGGCACTAATCTACTTAAATTCAAAGTCAACAAAAGAATAGAGTAAATTTTTTGGCTTTAAAAATCACCCTTTTGAAAAAAGAGTTCATTCACAATAGCAACAAAATATGCAACGTGTATGAATTAACTTAAATGTTCACAAGTATGAAAGAGTGCAAAACTATGAAGGGGCAAAAAAATTAGAAAGATCATATTCTGAGGTGGGAACAGTGCTAATTATTATATGATTAATATATAGGTGCTAATTATTCCACATTAATATGTGGAGTTTAAAATTCTATTAAAAATCTTAATGAGTTACATTTTTTAGAACTTGACAACAGAATTCAAAAGTCTGCCTAGACGAATAAATTGATCAGATTGAAAAATGCTTAAAAGCTTGAAAACACTAAAAACTGATGAGGCCGTGGAGTGATAGAAACCCTGCTTATAGGAAGGTAAATGTGCAAGCACTTTGGAGAACAACTGGGCAATACCTACTATGGAGTTGAAGATGTATACATCCGACAGCCCAGCGAGTTACTCAAGAGATCTTTCTACATGTTTATGGAGATAGGAACAAGAATGTTTTACAGCAAAAGAAATCACATAAAACCTTTTATACAAGGCTATGGGCAAATAATTTAAACAATACATTCCATTCATACAATGGAATATTATAAAGCAGTGAAAATGAAGGAACTGGAGCTACATATATAAATTGCACAAACATTGAACAACAACATAAAATAGGAAACAGGATATTTTCATTCACTTATAAGAAGTTTTTAAAAATGCTAAACAAGTGTATATATTGTTTAGAAATATGTATGTAGTCAGGGTATAAATAAACTCGAGAATGATAAATGTCAAGGACAGTGACAGGATAGTAAGAAGCTCTTTTTTACTGGGGGAAGTGATTTGTTAAGTGTACACAAAGACATCAACTGTACTGCTAATGCTGAGGAATGGAATTCTGATTAACAGAAAAAATAGAAAATCTTCGATCTGATTCATATCATCTATAAATTTTGGTATACAATTAAATGGAGGAAACAGTAAAAAGGGATGGAATTTTTGCTAAGTAGTGTGGGGACAACTGGATAGCTATTTGCAAAACACATAGGGAAAAACCATTACTTTATCATCACATAACAAAATAAATTTCAAGTGGATTAAAGAAATTTACATGCCAAATTCATAAGAACAGTATAAAAAACTTTGAGAATATTTATATAATCTTGAGCATGCTAGATTTTAAAAACTTGACACCAAATCCAGAAATTAAAAAAGATAAAGGTGGATTGATTTGACCATGTACAAATTTATTTTTTTGTATCAAAATGCTACAAAAATAGTAAAAACAGATATTAGAAAGTATACATTTGCAGCATATGTATAAAGAGTTGTCAAGAATGAAAAAGCCCAAATATCAAATACATGAATTTTATGGTGAAGGCTGTAACTCACAAAGGAAGAAATCACATGAATAATATGCATTATAAAAATTTTAAAATCAGTGATTAAAGACAAATTAAACCATAACTTTCACCTAGCAAATTAGCAAATAATAAAACATAATCATAATATCCAGTGTTCAAGAAAATCACCTCCTGATCGTTGCAGAAAGGATATTAAATTGGTCTTAGGATTTTCACAAGCTTTGTCAGTATTCATCAAAAACCTTTAAAATATGCCTCCTGTTTGACCTAAGAATTATACTTCTATAAATTTGTCCTAAGAAAATTAAAAATTTAAGCAAATATTTAGATATTGTCATGCTCATCAAGTTCTGTTTTTAAAATTGAAACATTGGGAGCCATCTAAAGGTACAAAAGCATACAGGTTAAATGAATTATAGAATATTTATCAAATGAAATGTTATTTTTCTAGTAAAAAGTACATTATCTCTGAATGGTGGAATTAAGATGTTTATTTTTCTTAATTTTGTTTATATATTTAAAAAAATAATATGCTAAAATAAAGATGTTTTCTATAATTTTGAAAAGACAAAAAGCCTTACACTTAATTTTTAAGTCCCTCTTTTTATTGTTAAACTATAAAGCAATTCTGAAGCTAAAAACAAATATTCATGAACTGCTGTAAGAGCCATAGAAGCATTTTCTATAGATAGAGATTATTATGTTACAGTACAACTAATATATGTTGGCTAGATTTCATGGAGTAGTGA
This sequence comes from Pongo pygmaeus, assembly GCF_028885625.2. Taxonomy (NCBI): domain Eukaryota; kingdom Metazoa; phylum Chordata; class Mammalia; order Primates; family Hominidae; genus Pongo; species Pongo pygmaeus. The sequence continues at coordinate 36,203,961 of NC_072388.2, forward strand.
CTACCATTACCATTTCATATTCTTAAGAAGCATGTGAAATATAGTATATTGAGTTTATTGCATGTTTAATGCCTCAAAATAAGACTCACAGTGTCTGTGTGCTACTATTATTAGTTTTACATAATTAACAAGGAAAATAGCCCTATAGAAGAAAAAGATATTTTGATGATGTCATAAGTTATTTGAGTAAATTAAGAATATACACCTGGAGTTGTAGGCTATGAAAGATGGCCCCTACCCAGTGCATCTGAGATGAGAAGAGATTGTGGGGCCATCAGAAAGGCTCCCTGGAGGTCATTCTCCTTGGTAAGAGTGTTTGGGAGGCATTTTATTCTGCCCCGCCCCTCCCTCTAGCAGGCAGACTTTCTTAATTATGATTGATGTAGGTGTTATTTATGTGAACTTTTACTCTCTGAGCACACAACACAGCTGGTAGGCTGAGAGAGTATTCTGGGCAGTGGGAAGAATTACCTTTGGGATTAAAAACCAGATTTTCTTCCTTGTTCATGCTACTGAATATTACTGTTGATAAGAGTTACTATAAAGTGTGATTGTGAACTCGGCCCTGCTGACAAGAGTTTTCTTGGCCATTAAGCAAGGATTAATCTTCCTGAAGTAACTATCTGATCAAGTCACCCTTCTGCTAAGGAATTTTTCATGATTTCCATTACTTTATGATCTGAAAGTCAGATTCCTTGATCTGGCACCCTTGGCCCTCCATTTCCTGACCATCCCACTTTCTGACCACATTTTCCACTATTTCCTATACACCATTGCCCAGGCACATGGAACCATCTACTTTCTTTAAAATGTAGGTCCAGTGTTTTTTTCCTCCTCAATATCATTACTCACACTGTTTCTCCTTGAAAATACCTTCTGCACCATCTTTGCGTGTACTAGTTTTATCTCAATCCTGAGCTCCTACCCAAAATCTTTTTAATTCCGCAATTTGGAGATCATCTCTCTTCCTCACCAAGAACCAAATGAAGGTTTGATCTTTAACTACATGATGAAACTTTTTTTAACCTGTATTATAGATACCGTGTATTAATACTTAGTGATTACGGTAAGCTTTTCAGTGGAAGGACCTGGTTTATTTTTGTTTTGCAAAGCATTTAACCCAGTGCTTTGGAGTATAAATATCTGTTGAGTGAGTGAATGAATGAAATGCCTGACTACAACCCTAGCCACCAAATCTTTGAGTTCATCTACTAATGCTTGTTCCCTGGGCTATACAAGCCAGAGGTAAGGGCTGGCGGTCCTGTTTACAATATAGGCATTTACTTTTGGTTCTTGCCTTCATCATGGCTGTGAGGCTTTAAAGTCTCACAGTAAGCTCAGGGGGGTCACTGGGTACCATGTCAGTGGGCTTCATGAACAAACCCTGGCTGCCGTTATGTCAGCAGCTGCCATCTGTTCCTCTCAAGCTCTGCCTTCCTTTGGTGACTTCTGTGTTGCTGATTAAAGCCACTTGGGGGACCTCACTAATGCTCACCCCTCCTATGGGTCTCCTCTACTGATCTCATCATGGGGCTGACTCCACAGGTAAGCAGTACTTGCTACTTGTTCCTAGGAAGTTAGGGAAGAGGGGAAGGAGGCGCCGGATTGCCGCTTTTCGCCTCATCAACTATGGGATCCCGCCTATTGGCTGCTTTCATTGATCCTTTTATTCTCTATGGATTTTTGTTATGAGATCTTTGTGTTCACAATGAGGAGTCCTAAAAATAAAAAAAGAAGTTGATGTCATCCATTTAAGTAATCTGTACAGCATTTTAGAAGCAACCAAAATATTCTGCGACAAGCATTTTCATTAAAAAACATCCAATGTGAGAGGCTTACTATAAACTATGCAAAGTGTTGTGGTCTTCTAACGGGTGCAAACATGGCATCCTCATAATCACTCTCTTTTGCAGTTTGAGCCTATTGTTTTTTGTCCTTCCTGCACTGGATAGGAGCCACCTTTGTCACCTCTGGAAACTTTGGCTTTAGGGCAGCCCCAAGACTGACTGAGGTGAATATGGAACACGTCCCTCCAGTATCTGGATTGAGCAAGTGAAAGATCTCTCTGGGGGCAGAGGAGTGCCTGCCTGCAGGGACAGGGGAGGACAGGGGACAGAGGAAGGGTATCCACATCTGCAGCCAGGCCAGCACAACAAGGCCTTGTTTCTCCTCCACTGCAAAAAGACTGGATGCTTCACTGTTTTGTACTTCATTTCCTTTGAGCTGCTTCCCTCTCTCCTCCTCTGCCAAGTGCATGAGTTTGGCAGGGAGATTGGCAAGCATTTCACAAGACAGTAAAGGTTAAGGTACAGTGGAGATTGTTTAGTGCAGAATTGTAAATATTTGTTAAAAGGTTTGTGGAGCTGCTTCTTTTGATACCTCTAATCCACCGAGACAGAAATAACTTCAAAGCCATGCCTAGTCTGACTTGGTCTTCAACCAAAGGAAAAAATCAGCTACTGCTAAAATATGTTTTCACTCACAGTCAGGCAGCCTGCCTTAGCAGGCGTCCTGAAGGATGAATCATAGTGTAATTGTCTTTGGGCACTTGCACATCTGCTTAGGAACGTCAACAGGGCAGGAGCTGAGCTGCATGAATAAATGTGAAGAAGCCTTTAGTTTACTCGGTTCCATGCTGTCAACAGCAGAACGAGAAGTCCGTTCAGAAGGATGGGCTGAGCCAGCTCGCCTGCCCACATAGAAGGAAGGCTTCCGAATGTGCTACTTGGAATGTAGGGAGAACAACATTTCTCTACAATTTGGGGCTTCTCCAGGGATTTCAGAGTAAGGATTTCCAAATCATCTCATGAGACCTGAGTATCTGAGTTCTTAGGTGGAAAACAGGAGAGGGAATTGGAAGTTATTGCACAATTGCAGGGGGGTTTTAAGAATTTTGGTAGTTTTAAAAATTACTGTAAACTTCTGTGAATAATTACTGTTGAATCCAATTCCTTTATTTTCTTCCATTTCCAAAGTATACTCTTATTTTTATCTCATAGGATTTCATTTGTTCCCCAAAGCAATAAAGAACAGACAAGAGTGAGTAGTATTCTGGGTATCATCTACAGAGAGAAAATTGATTACATAAACTTGATTTAACAGTTGAAGAGGCTTTAGAACTTTGCAAGGCCTCTGGACTGAGGTTGGCTTATTTCTCAGTCAGTGCTTCGTGGCTTTGAGGTTGAGATTTGAGGCCTGACCACAGTCTCCCTACTACTCTTAACTAGAAGATTGTAGTATGCATTTTCATGCAAGCAAGAGCTGACTCTACTGCTTAAAGTGAACATTGTTGGTTGCATCCAAACCCTTGGATCATTTTCTGATAGATAATGGGCCTTACTTGCTCACTGCAAGAACTCCTACAGCAGTGGATCATGGCTTGCCACATTTTAGAATCACTGAGAGCAGTACAGAGGCAGGAATGTCTTTGCCTGCCACCAGAACTTCCGATTCTATTGGTCTGGGATGGCTCACAGGCAGGAAATAATGTTTAATGCTCCCACATGATTCTAATGTAAAGCTAGGGTTGAGGATCTGTGTTCTGTGTTAGGTGACTGCCCAGAACAAAGAGATAAAACAATGCCCCATCCTCTCCTTATTTTCTGATTTGTTTCCTATTTTGGCAAAGAGTGAAGATGGTCGAGGAGAGAAAATATTGTCATGATCTTTGGCCTGAGACTTCATTTTTTTCCCCAGACAATAATTTTGTGTGCCTATTCCTAGCCCTATGAAGATACCAAAAAAATACAAAAATTGATAAGGAAACAGTGTTTGCTGAGTGAAATAAGTCGGGGCATTTAGAGACCTGGGTTAAGAATCCTGACTCTTAAACTCTCAAACTTTGTGATACAGGGCCAGGAATTTGAATTTTCTTCAACCTTGGTTTGTTCCTCTTATAAAAAGTGAATAATGATGTATATATCTCGTAGTGTTATTACGAGAGTTAAAATGATGATAAATATAACATCTAGCACCTATGCACTCAGTAACAACTATTCTAATATGGTTGAGTTGGCAACAAAAACTGTTACTGAGAATCCATGAAGTTTTATTAAGAAATGAATTTTATGGTTCAGTAATAATTTCCAAAATAATTTGTTCAGTAATTTATTTACAAAATCTTTATTGAGTCAGTATTATGTACTAACAAATGTGCTGGGGATATGGGACCAGGCACAGTCTCTAGACTGATGGGACTTACAGTCTAGTGGGTAAGTTAGAATAGAGAAGAAGGAAAGGGAAATAATGGTGTCAAGACTTTTACCTGAAAAGGTTGAATTCTTTTCTATTTGACTAAGAAACGCATCTACTGAGAACACCTATTTTGTAGGCAAGCTGAACAGTTAGATACCCAAGTTATGTTATTACTGTGTAACTAACCATCCCAAAACTTAGTGGCTTATAACAAACATTTTGCATTATCTCTCATGGTTCTAGGGGTCGATGGGGACTCACTCAGCTGGGCTGTCCTCAGGATTTCTCACACACTTGCAGGCAAGTGGTGGCTGGGGCTAGAGTCATTGGAAGTCTCTGCTGGGTTCACTGACATGGCTTGCATGTGCTGCTTGCTGCTGGCTGGGAGCATGGGTGGGGCTGTCAACCAAGATGCCCCCATGAATCTTGGGCTTCTCACAACACAATGAGTGTTCCAAGAATGGGCGTTCAGAGAGACCTCGGTGGAAGCATCATGGATTATTACTACCCTCAGCTTTGGAAACCACAGCATCTCACTTCTGACTTAACACATAAACAGGCGGCCCCAGATTGAAGGGGTAAGGGATACCCAGGGCGTGGATTCAAAGAGGGGTAGTTCACTGGGGAGGGAGTGATAGGTATCCTTGGATCTGTGGAGATGAGCTACCACAGAAATCCTGCAGATAGCTGGAATCGTGGCTGTGGAGTAGGGATGAGTGATTGTGAGACAGGATTCAGATTTGGAAGACATCAGTGTAGAGGTTACAGTTAGAGCAAATGGAAGACCATTTTTAGAGGAGTGGAGACTTAAAGTTATTCAATGGAAGAAAAAACTGAACCAAAAATAGGTCTCGTAGGGGAAGAATGAAGAAAGTCTAAACTCAGGGGTGTTAATGTAGGGAAGTGTTTCATCAAGAAGCATGCTATCAAATTTAAATATCTCAGAGTCTGAGAAGAAAGAGATCTAGAAATGTATGTGATTTAACAAAAAGGAGGTCAATGAGTCAGAGCATAGTATAATAAATACGTGCCAGGAGTTTGAGTTTATAGTAAAAGATTATCAGTTAGATTGCTCCAGAAGGACTTCATGAATGGAACGAGGCCTTAGCTGGCATTTGAAGGGTGTATCTGGGAATACATCCTGGAAAATACATTCTGGTTGTGTGTTTGGGCTGGTTGCATAGGGAGCCAACTGTTCACCAAACCCGTCCTCATCTTGCTGGATATTCCACTGGACTACATTAGATGTTATATGACTCTGAGCTCTGATATGTGCCTATAACAACCGTCCGCGTGTGATTCTCCATGTTCTCTCTCCTTTTGAAGTAACCCTGGAAGTCATATGTTAAGGATGGCAGAGCTGAAAGATGGAAGAATCCTGAATCCCTGAACCACCCACTGTAGGAGAGTCACCTGCCAAGTAGGAACACCTGTTTTGGTTTTAAGTAAGCAATAAATAAACTTTTGTATTAAGTCACTGACAGTTTGGTTAATCTATTCCAATGACTAGCAATAGCTAGAAGTGAAAGCCTCCTTTAAAGGGCAAGAAACAGACTGATGAGGCTAGGGAGGAGGACTGGGAATGGGAATAATTGGAGAAAAAATTGAAAAAGTTGGTGGTGGCCAGATTATGGAGGACTTCTTACAACATTGCCTCTTACATTTGTATTTTCAAATTTGAAAAACATGTCATATTATCTTTTTCTTACATAGCCTTATGAGGCAGATATTAATATTACATTTTAAAGATGATGAAATTTAGGCTTAAAGCCAGTGATTGTATCCTAAAGTTATGCAAGCACAGAGCTAAGGTTTGAATGCAGATTGACAGAGTTGGAGGCTACTACTCTCTCCAGTAAATGACAACTAACTCGTATGGCCAATTGAAAGTTGGAAACTATTACAAACAGTCTATGTGTTCAAGGCAGAGTCTAAGGATTATTATTTTGGTAGCAGCTTTTAGGATGAATGAGCAGTGATTCTAATTAATGGGCTTTGGAGGCAGCAAGGAGCAAAGTGATAAGCTTGAATTAAGGTGGTGGCAGATGAGAAGGAAAGGAAGGGTCAAAGTAAAGTTTTATGAAGAAAAAATTTACGGGGCCTGGATCCTGCATGTGAGATACAAGAGTGAGGCAGGATTAGATGCTACCTACTGTTAAGGTTCAAGTATGTCTGGGCATGTTTAGCAAAATGGTAGGGAAGGCCCCAGAAGAGTTAATTTGCATGGGGACTTCAATTTATCTTGAAAAGAGAACTTTTGTACCTGTCTGGGGGAATGGAAGAGAGGTGCTTATTCAATTCCCAGGGCCCTGGTCTAGATCTGAGACAGGCAGAGAGAGGCACAGAAGGCAAAAGCAGATGAATATGGTTTCATAAAAGATTTGTGAAATGTGGGGCAAAAGACTGTTTCGGAGCTCAAGGAACAAACATGTTATGACATGGTGCTGGAATAACAGGTCCTCTTGCCTTTTTCTCATAGGACCTGCATGGCTCTGACCTGATGCGGCTTGAAGGGGATGTGCATTTTTTTGGAATTGAGTGCACTCTGCACATTTGGGAGCCTGGGGATAGCACAGGGGTAAGAATGGCATTTGGGAATTGTATCCCCTCAGAAGGTGCCAGTGGGGCAGCAGCACCTGTGCTCCTGTGGAGTAAGCAGGCAAGGGCTTCTCATCTGCATAAGTGGGACACTCACAGGGGGCTCAGGAACACCTGGTTGGGGTGAGGGGAGGGCCTTGTAGCACATGGGGACAATGGGTGAGCAAAATTTGAATTATTGCTATTGATGTAGTTATTTGCCTCTAACAATTGGTGAGCCCTGGGGAAATTCTGGATCCCACTGGGACCCATGCTGAGAATATTAATGTATAATTTAATGAGGAGACACCTTCCACACACAAGTTGGGATCATTTAAGGATTGAGACCTGAACAACAAAAACCGGCTTACTTATACAAATGTAACCTAATCCTAACCATTTTTAAGCTTCTTATTGTGCTCTTTTACTTGATGAGACTTGGTCTGGCAGCATCCTTGGTGTTTAAGAGGTTATATTTTCAGAAAAAAAGAATTTTTTTTTTTTACTTGAATGTTTCAAAATGCTTTCATGGTATGTGAAGAAAGCCACTTGATTAAAGCGTCTGTAGTTTACATTAAATCCCTTTCTTCTTTCCAAAGAATGTAAAGTTCTGGCACATACTAAAAGGGTTAAACTACACCTGGCCCTTTCACTGTGTCATTGTGAATATTGTGAGTAAAGTCCAAAATATGAGTCTTCATGTGAATATTTGGTAATTTCTCCCTGCCCCGCCCCCGCACCCGGAGCCCCGCCCCATGCATCTCACGCTGTAAATATGTTACTCATTTATCAAGTACTGTGTGGTGAGCAAGCAAATTGGCACTTTTGACACCCCCTCCAGTAGTAAGGGGAGAAAACCTGTAGAGACTAAACCTTTGCTCATTCATCTGTTCATTGTACCACCCTTCTCTTACAGAACCCACTAACTAGAAGCCTCCTGGTACTGGTTCTGCATCTGTTTGCTCCTTCTTCCGTGTTTTTGAGATGCAGAGCTGCTTGTTTAAACACACAAAACCCATCTACACGTTGAGTTTAGATGAGACCATCCTAAGCCACAGGCTATTATTTTTCCTGCTTTGAGTATCACTACCTCACTCGCATTTGTTATCCTCCAAGAAATGGCTCCCAAGGGCGAGGGAGCAGCCCTGTACCTTCCTTCTCCCCTTCTCAGCGGCCCTGCTTATTTGATAGATTGCTCCATTAAAACAAATCTATTTACTTAAAGACGGACTGCCAGACTTCCATAAACACTTGTGAGAGTAAGACAGTCCAGTTCGTTGTTCTCTGCCCAGCCATTATCCACGTTGTTTCAAGCCTTCTGTATTTTGGCCTGGAGGACAGAGACTTGGAGGTCGGTGTGGCCACATTTTCTGCAGGAGCTGTTTCTGGCACTCCGGGTGTTGCTCATTCCCTTAGCTGCAGCAGGGGAGCCAGTGTCACTTGTAGGCAAGAATACAAAGCAAACTGAAATGCTAAAGAAATAAGTTGGCAGAGCATGTTCCACAGGCCCAATCCAACAACAACCTAGTACCCATTTAACTTTTGCCCATTTGTTTTATTTGTTGCATAATATGCTTTAAGTCAAAGTTAGCACAAACAACTCATTCATCCAGTATTTATTGAATGTCTGTGATGTGGCAGGTACATCATAGGCATTGAGGCAATGAGGATATAGCATCGAACTAAATCAGACAATAATCACTGCTCTTCTGAAGCAAACATTCTGGTGGGAAAAGAAAACAATTATTAATATTGCATATTAAGTGAAAATTATGCAGTTAAACATAAAATTACAGGGCTTCACATATTTCATAAATCTATTTGAAATAACATACAATGTCTTATCACTTTATAGTTTGTAAATAGTTTTTTATATATCAGGTGAAATCAAGGAGGTACTTTCATATGTTTCAACTTTATTATCGTTTCAGTAGCTCTGTGAGGTGGGCATTATTTACCCTGTTTACTAATGGTGAAGCTAAGCTCAGAGTTGGTTGTATAAGCCCAGCTTTGCAGAGTCACCTCAAGCTCAGACACTCTGACAGAGCAACTAGAACAAAACCTCAAACCATGGGTCCAATGAGTTGTATGTTTTTGAAATAATACTGGTAAAAATGTAAACACTCAAGGTTGATAGTGGTCTGACAGTGGTGGGAGACTCAAGGAGATTCATAAATTATGCTACTGTCACTTGCATCCGTCCATACTTTGCCTCTTAGGGTGTTAAATACTCAAGAAATCTCCAGGAGGGGTGTGTGGTACAAGCAGTGGGAAACTAAGCACCACACTCTTCTGCCTTGCAGTGAGATGCTGGAAAAAGACTACTGCATTTAGAGTTTCCATACCTGAGTCTCAGTTGAATCTGTGATGTGGGCTGAAGATTCCAATTATTGGGAATGTGTCTGGGACATTCTGGGGTCCATGAACTCCAGAAACAAAAAACCCCAAACTCCCTTCAGAGGCAAAGTCCTGCACTGAAGAGAAACTGCTGGGAGTAGAATCCAACCTGACAGTAGGAATAACAACACCAACAGAATGAGAAATTCCAGTAAGAATGGGAGAGGGAGCAGAGAAGGAACATCTCAGAAAGCCAGGTTGTATTTATCTCCTTAAAAACAACAAAAGAGGTAATTCTAGAGCTATGGGCCTAGACAAGTGATCTAGACACATCCTTCTCTCCTAAAAGTGGAGAAAAACTCATCTGTCTGAAAAATGAGCAACAGAAAAAGGATCGTGGGTGAATCACATACAACGTTATGCAAAAAGGAAAATAAAAAGCAGAAAATGTCTCTATTCAGTGAAGAATTTAGAAAAATATGCCAAAATAGATGACAGTTATAACCAGATGTTTCAAAATAAGCTAAAAAATTTAAGAAAGTGATAGAAACTATGAAAGAACAACAGAAATAAGAATTAGAAAAAACTCGGAAATGAGAATTGGGCAAAAGGATCATTTCAATGACAACAGAATTTATAAAAAAAAAACTTTTTTAAAAATTAGAAATGATAAAACTGGGAAGAAAATAAAATTTAATTAACACAATGAATATTGTCTTAAGAGAAATAGAGGAGGGAAAAAGAAAAAAATTTAAAAATCAAGAAATGAAGGAAAGAAAAAGTGAGAGAAAGTGATATATAAAAGAACAAAGAACATCCAATATACATACTATAGGAACCCCCAAAGAAGAAAAGCAAATAAATGAAGCACAAGAAGTACTAAAATCTGTAATATGAGGAAACTTTCCTGAAATAAAAAAATGAAGTCAGGTCTCATATTAAAAGGAATGACTTGGGAAAACTGGTCCCCAGAAAACCAACACCAAGACATATTCTAGTAAACTATTGGACCTGAAAGAGACAGAGAAAAAAGATACTTTGGTTATCCAGGCAAGAGGACAATTCACGTGTTAGGGAAAATAAATAAAATTTTCATCAGACCACCCAAGAGCAGTATGTTAGCCAGAGAACAACAGAATAACAATTACAATACTTAAGAAAATGTCAGCTAAGGAGTTTATATTCAGCCAACCTTACCTTCACACGTACAGTTCAGACACGCTTTATGACCATGCCCAAACTTAGGAAGTGGCAATCCTATGAGTTCTTCCTGAGGAATCTACAAGAGCCTGTGACTTAGACAACCCTGATTACTGTCAAGGTGTTGGTGGAAGGGCTGGTGGGCCTTGCTGGTGGAAATGTTCCATTAAAAGGAGGAAGCAAACTAGGAGAAGGAAGGATGGTATTCAGGATGTGTGGGATCCAATGCAAAACGGGTGAAAGCAAGAATAATCTGACAGATGCCTCTACAGAAAACTGTCTTCAATAGAAGCATGTTGGAGGGTATGGGAAACTTAGTCAGATGTTTAAACAAAGCACATGAAAAAAATAAGACAATTATTAATTCCAGGACAGACAAAAAGTTGTATGAGAAATTAAATATAATCATAGTATATTACCTGACTTAATGAATAATATGTACATAGTCAAAATACAGAAACTGAATATAGATATGACTCAAGATATATTAATAAGACAAATTATATTTAGAGAATAATGAAGGGGAAAAGATGGTATAATTGAACTATTATCCTAATCCACTATAGTAAAAAGTCAATAGCTAATGAATCAAGTAATAGGATTATATTGTATATATTATTCAGAAATATGGAGGCAAAAAATGGAGGAGAAACAGTAAAAGAGTTTGAAGACATTGTTTCTGGGGGAAAAAGATAAGGAATGTAAGAGGGATAAGGGACTGTTGTTTTGGTTATAAGCCTTTTAGTCCAATCTGATGTTTTTAGACAGGGTCTAGCTCTGTCGCCCAGGCTAGAGTGCAGTGGCATGATCTTGGCTCACTGCAACCTCCGCCTCCTGGGTTCAAGTGATTCTCCTGACTCAGCCTTCCGAGTAGCTGGCATTACAGGCACTCACCACCACGCCTGGCTAATTTTTGTACTTTTAGTAGAGATGGGGTTTCACCATATTGGCCAGGCTGGTCTTGAACTTCTGGCCTCAAGTGATCCACCCACCTCGTCCTCCCAAAGTGCTGGTATTACAGGCGTGAGCCACCGCACCAGGCCCCTATCTGACTTTTTGTCCAAAGTGCACGTAATCTTTGATAACAAATGAAAATGATAATTAAAATAGAAAAGCCTCCACTGAGCCCTGACTTTCAGACAAAACCAACTCCCTGCCCGTCACATTCCCAAGGGCCTCACCCTGGCAGGTGACCAGCCGTCTCTCCATGGTCTCTTCCAGACTCCTTGAGGTCTGAACAAGAACCACTGATGCAGAACGTGAAGACTGGAAGTGTTCATTAGCGACCACCCTTTGTTTGACTGATGAGGAAATCAAGGCTGATGGTGAGTGGCTGGCCCCAATGTACTGCTCTCTTGTTGTGTCTGACTTAGATCTTTGGTCTCCTGCCCGTGATTGGTGTTCTTTCTGCTGTCACAAAGTGCTCCCTCCAGTGAGTTTATTCAGTCCATGTGAACATCTCCCTTCAGGCCGCTGGTGGTCTCAGCGCCTGCTTTTCCCCTATCCTCTTAGGCATGCTCTGATATGAACTATTTTGGAGCTGCCTTTGGGCTGTTTGGCCTGTGAGTCCAGTGCACTTTAACCTGCCCTCTGCTGCCCTCTGCTGGCGACATCTGGGCTTTGCTGTTCACCCTTTTGGGCGTGGCCCCACCACTTCCTTTCTGTGAAGAACATTCTTTGCGTCTGGGCATGATTGTGCCCTCTGACTTGTGCCAATCCATGTTGACTAGTCCCGTCTGTTACCTGGGAGCTTGTTAGGAATGCAGAACCCTAGGCCCCACTCTGTATTTATTGAATCAGAATCTGCATTTTAACTAGATCCCAAGTGATTCATATGCACATTAAAGTTTGAAAAGCACTGTTTTGGGTCAAACTCAGCTACATTCAGGAAACAGTCGAGATCAATCTTTTCCACTCAGTAATTATCTTGGATCACTCTAGTACCTGTTCCAGTTCTGTCACTTGGTAATGATGATTTCTGGTCCAGATGCTTTTTTCTGCCCGCACGGCTGTCTGCAGTAACAGAGAGCAGGAAGTGCCATACTTGGAATTCTAAATTTTAAAAATCCACTAAATTAAAACCTGAGATGGCAGGAAGGCATAGCACATGAATTGTGCTACAATATTTCAATCCTCTTGCATCTTTTCCCCTTTACCTCCCACAATTAATAGAAATGTCATTTTGGCTTTGAAGATAGACTAAACTTGTCCTGTGAGTTTAAAAAAGGTCTGTTTTGGTTTTGGAGGGTTTTGTTTTATTTTGTTGTGACATGGTCTTGCTCTGTCACCCAGGCATGTGCCATCACACCCAGATAAATTTTAAATTTTTAGTAGAGACATGGTCTCTTCTCCCAATGTTGCCCAGGCTGACCTTGAACTCCTGAGCTCAAGTGATCCTCCCGCTTCAGCCTCCCAAAGTGTTGGGATTCCAGGTGTGTGCCACGGCACCCAGTCTCTATTTTGTTTATAAATTATAAAATCTTTTTATATAATTGCACTGGGTATTTGGGAGACATTAGTCTGTGGGGTTTTCAGAATGCTAGAAATACAGCATGTTACTTAATGAAGTATTCCCCCCATGTTCTCTTGCACAACTTCATTCATTCTCAGGCATTTGACTCTCAAAGGTTTACTAAACACCCACCATAGACCAGACATGTGTTAGGTTCTGAGAATTCAGGGCAGATGTGGCTCCTACTTTCATTGATATTCCAGTCTAATGTGGAAGACAGCGATTAAACAAATTATGATTTCATAACAATTGTATCAAGAGAAACTGATGAAAGTTCAAATTGACTTCCACGAAAAAATGACATTTAAATGGAGACTTAAAGGATATTGGAGTTGGTGAGAGGTGAATGGGAAAGAGCAATTTAAGCCAAGAAAGTCCTGAGAGGAGCAGGAGCTGAGTGGGAGCACCAGAAAAAGGAGTGTGGCCGAGCACAAGCTGGAGACGGTCTGTGAGGGACATTGAGGCCAAACGGGGCAGGGTTTAGTAGTACCTGGAAGTTAGCTGGTGGTTGATCTTATTGTAAGAACAATGGGAGCCACTGGAGAGTTAAACACAGGGAAAATGCTGTGATATAATTTTTTCATTCTCACCAAACATGCTATTGTTCCTGCAGGTTGAAGCTCACCCTAAATCTCTGGGCCATGGTATCACTTATGGGCATGCCAGACTTTGGGTTGAGTGTAGGCTCTGAAACCATATCCCCCTGTTCCCAGCCGACCAGAAAAGACAACTAGTTCTCTTCCTTCTGCATGCCCCAAGAACACAGAACTGTAGACTGGGGCTACCCATGTTCCATCTACTTCCTGAAAGAGGTCCTCCCCTCCACTCTCTGCCATCCAGCCCCCACTTGCTCCAAAACTTTAGTAAATAGGTTTAATGTAGTCTGAAGTTTTTCTACAGAGTATATTTATCGCCATAGCAAATGATGCTCATTCTTTGAAAACAAGCCTCTGGTGTATAAACTATAAGGATAGTTTTATCCAGGCATAAAGCAAAGAGAGTGATACCAGTTCATGCCTGGATAGAATTACTGGAAAGGGGAGTTCAAAGAGAGAATTCTGCTTTAACAAGAAGAATTTCAAAATATGACTTTGCCCCCAAAAAATTTTACTTCAGAAGGGGGGACTCACACTATTCGAGAAGGAGTAGGCAGGTTGTTTAGAAACTGAAAATTGATTAAGCGGGCATGTTTGCTTTTATGGCTTACAGCAGAGTAGAAGAAAAATAACACTAATCTATTATTAGAAATGCAATTTGCTTTTAAATCAATTATACAGAGACTGTGAGAAAGTGGAGTCAAAATAAACTTAGTATAAGTCGGGAAGATTTTACTCTGTAACTAGGTTTTGTTTTTTTTTGGTTCTATATTTTGCTATTACTAAAAAATTGTTTATTTAGTGAAATACATTAAAGTTTTCTTACCACGCATAACTACTTTTTACATAATTAGCCCTTCTGTAGCAGTATTTCACATCTGTCTTTGCCATAAGTCCCAAGGGCAGCTGAACGCAGGCTGCAATGGGCCACATTGATTGGCCACCTGAGCTTGTGGCTCGGTCTAGCAAACAGGGTCCCCAGAGATATCCCAAGAAGTCTAGAGGACCAGTCTCAGAAAATAAACCAATGTTGGTGTGTGTTTTGTAAAAAAGTTTCTCCAAACTCACATTTAGCACTTCTGTGATCACAGCACTACCTATTGCTTTGGGTTGAAGCCAAGAATCTGCTTTTGCAATTTTAGTCTTCTTCCAATATGTCAAAAGATGGTGTAAAATTCTCAGACCCGGCTGATCATATATTGATTTATACATTTCTATTTCCACCTACATAAGCACATGCCATATAACTCACCAGGGCCTTCAGGAATAAAATCACACAATGACAGGTAGTAACTCTAAGAATCCTGCACAATCAGTGAGTGTCCGAGCTCTTCTAGAACTCTCTGTGAGCCATCAATAGAGCAGGTGCAGTTTGAGGATGATTTATTCTTCAACTGAAGTTGATTCAAGTCACTTTCTAGGGAAAAAAGTGTTGCTTCTTAGGGAGCTATTTCTCTCCACATTTCCTTTTCACTCACCAATCTTGCTTAAACCAGGCTCCCTTTTAACAGGGAATGTGGAAGTAAGAATGCAGAACCCCATTCTGAGGAACAAACAGCATTTAACAGGTGAACTTGTAGAAAGAAGACCAGTATTTGCGCACCATCAAACTTAGTAGGGCATTTCTAGTTGAACAGAAATGTTTTCTTTGCGGACAGATATCTAAGGGCTCTCACACTTTCATTTCTTGGGAAGATAATAAATGCAGTAAAATATGTTGTTTGCTTTAGATATTCTGGATGCCTTTTCCTGTGGGATTTCTTCATGCGCCTTTTTTGTGCTGTTTTTTGTTTCTGTGTACAAGAGAGAAATGTGTTTCTCTTATGGCTAGTGGCAAAAGTAAGCCAGGCTGGAGGTTTTTTCATTTACTGTAAACTGTAACTTCCTTATAGCAAGGTGCTTAGTATTGGGGGATGGAGTTTACAGAATGAATACAGTTGAGTGAGGTTAGAAAGAAAATCAGAGACAAAGAAAGTGGCTATATTGAGGATGTTTAAAATGTTCTATTTTCTGCAGAGCCACGTATAACAAACTGACCTCTGGGAGCCGTATTCACAAGCTCATTAAAAGCCCAGAGCTAGAAAAAGCCTCCAGATGTATGGCCTATTTCTCACTCCATCCTTGCCATGGTTGGGCTTAGGAACTTTGACTACCCTGGTGAAGAAGGAGAGAAAAAGAAGTGGGAGGGAGAGAATCATTTCAAATGAAAGGTTTAAATTTGAAGTGACTGGGTAAACTTAAGTGAAAATAAAGACTCTAAAGCTAAGCTAACATCGGTTTTGGAAACATAAAGCAGTGTAAATTTTTGCACATCCCACTCTCAGTACAGAATCTCTGAAACTTAAATCTGTTCAGGCACCAAGCAGAGCCCAGAGCAGTATTGTACGGTAGTTCTTCCCAAGAGCACTTCCGTGCATAGAACTTACAAGCCGTCCTACTGAGTTTCCCAAAACGAAATCATCACTGGATGTTCCTTTGATACCAAAAAAAATAATAATAATAATAAAAAAAGAAGAAAGAGGAGGAGGAGGAGAAGGAGGAGGAGGAGGAGGAAAAGAAGTTGTCATTCTTTTTCTGGCATTGGCCAGTTTTGTAATGTTAAAATTTGATATTTGTTAAATGTATACAACATGCCTGGTCCTGTGTGCCTCTGGGGTAAAGATGAAAATATGGTACAGTCTTGCCCATGAAGACGTGACATTCTAGTCAGAGACATTAGATATATGCATGTTGAATACATGATTAAGGAATAGGACAGCATATCATGAAGTGATCATTGGGTAAAACTGAATAACAATGACATTTATTGCACACCTGCTATGCAACAGCTTCTGTATTAATCACTCTATGTCTATTAACTCTTTTACCCTGACAACAATCCTACAGGGTAGGGGCAATTATTTATTTATTTATTTTATTATTATTATACTTTAAGTTTTAGGGTACATGTGCACAATATGCAGATTAGTTACATATGTATACGTGTGCCATGCTGGTGTGCTGCACCCATTAACTCGTCATTTAGCATTTGGTATATCTCCTAATGCTATCCCTCCCCTCTCCCCCCACCCCACAACAGTCCCCAGAGTGTGATGTTCCCCTTCCTGTGTCCATGTGTCCTCATTGTTCAATTCCCATCTGTGAGTGAGAACATGCGGTGTTTGGTTTTTTGTCCTTGCGATAGTTTACTGAGAATGATGATTTCCAATTTCATCCATGTCCCTAAAAAGGACATGAACTCATCATTTTTTTGTAGCTGCATAGTATTCCATGGTGTATATGTGCCACATTTTCTTAATCCAGTCTATCATTGTTGGACATTTGGGTTGGTTCCAAGTCTTTGCTATTGGGAATAGTGCCTCAATAAACATACGAGTGCATGTGTCTTTATAGCAGCATGATTTATAGTCCTTTGGGTATATACCCAGTAATGAGATGGCTGGGTCAAATGGTATTTCTAGTTCTAGATCCCTGAGGAATCGCCACACTGACTTCCACAAGGGTTGAACTAGTTTACAGTCCCACCAACAGTGTAAAAGTGTTCCTATTTCTCCACATGCTCTCCAGCACCTGTTGTTTCCT
Organism: Pongo pygmaeus; assembly: GCF_028885625.2. Taxonomy (NCBI): domain Eukaryota; kingdom Metazoa; phylum Chordata; class Mammalia; order Primates; family Hominidae; genus Pongo; species Pongo pygmaeus. Next base: position 36,220,959 of record NC_072388.2, read on the forward strand.
GACTTTTTAATGATCGCCATTCTAACTGGTGTGAGATGGTATCTCATTGTGGTTTTTATTTGCATTTCTCTGACGGCCAGTGATGATGAGCGTTTTTTCATGTGTGTTTTGGCTGCATAAATGTCTTCTTTTGAGAAGTGTCTGTTCATATCCTTTGCCCACTTTTTGATGGGGTTGTTTGTTTTTTTCTTGTCAATTTGTTGGAGTTCATGGTAGATTCTGGATATTAGCCCTTTGTCAGATGAGTAGGTTGTGAAAATTTTCTCCCATTTTGTAGGTTGCCTGTTCACTCTGAAGGTAGTTTCTTTTGCTGTGCAGAAGCTCTTGAGTTCAATGAGATCCCATTTGTCAATTTTGGCTTTTGTTGCCATGCTTTTGGTGTTTTAGACATGAAGTCCTTGCCCATGCCTATGTCCTGAATGGTAATGCCTATGTTTTCTTCTAGGGTTTTTATGGTTTTAGGTCTAACGTTTAAGTCTTTAATCCATCTTGAACTAATTTTTGTGTAAGGTGTAAGGAAGGGATCCAGTTTCAGCTTTCTCCATATGGCTAGCCAGTTTTCCCAGCACCATTCATTAAATAGGGAGTCCTTTCCCCATTGCTTGTTTTTCTCAGGTTTGTCAAAGATCAGATAGTTGTAGATATGTGGCGTTATTTCTGAGGGCTCTGTTCTGTTCTATTGATCTATATCTCTGTTTTGGTACCAGTACCATCCTGTTTTGGTTACTGTAGCCTTGTAGTATAGTTTGAAGTCAGGTAGCGTGATGCCTCCAGCTTTGTTGTTTTGGCTTAGGATTGACTTGGTGATGTGGGCTCCTTTTTGGTTCCATATGAACTTTAAAGTAGTTTTTCCAGTGCTGTGAAGAAAGTCATTGGTAGCTTGATGGGGATGGCGTTGAATCTATAAATTATCTTGGGCAGTATGGCCATTTTCACGATATTGATTCTTCCTACCCATGAGCATGGAATGTTCTTCCATTTGTTTGTATCCTCTTTTATTTCATCGAGCAGTGGTTTGTAGTTCTCCTTGAAGAGTTCCTTCACGTCCCTTGTAAGTTGGATTCCTAAGTATTTTATTCCCTTTGAAGCAATTGTGAATGGGAGTTCACTCATGATTTGGCTCTCTGTTTGTCTGTTATTGGTGTATAAGAATGCTTGTGATTTTTGTACATTGATTTTGTATCCTGAGACTTTGCTGAAGTTGCTTATCAGCTTAAGGAGATTTTGGGCTGAGACAATGGGGTTTTCTAGATATACAATCATGTCATCTGCAAACAGGGACAGTTTGACTTCCTCTTTTCCTAATTGAATACCCTTTATTTCCTTCTCCTGCCTAATTGCCCTGTCCAGAACTTCCAACACTATGTTGAATAGGAGTGGTGAGAGAGGGCATCCCTGTCTTGTGCCAGTTTTCAAAGGGAATGCTTCCAGTTTTTGCCCATTCAGTATGATATTGGCTGTAGGTTTGTCATAGATAGCTCTTATTATTTTGAGATACGTCACATCAATACCTAATTTATTGAGAGTTTTTAGCATGAAGGGTTGTTGAATTTTGTCAAAGGCCTTTTCTGCATTTATTGAGATAATCATGTGGTTTTTGTCTTTGGTTCTGTTTATATGCTGGATTACATTTATTGATTTGCATATATTGAACCAGCCTTGCATCCCAGGGATGAAGCCCACTTGATCATGGTGGATAAGCTTTTTGGTGTGCTGCTGGATTCGGTTTGCCAGTATTTTATTGAGGATTTTTGCATCAATGTTCATCAAGGATATTGGTCTAAAATTATCTTTTTTTGTTGTGTCTCTGCCCGGCTTTGGTATGAGGATGATGCTGGCCTCATAAAATGAGTTAGGGAGGATTCCCTCTTTTTCTATTGATTGGAATAGTTTCAGAAGGAATGGTACCAGTTCCTCCTTGTACCTCTGGTAGAATTTGGCTGTGAATCCATCTGGTCCTGGACTCTTTTTGGTTGGTAAGCTATTGATTATTGCCACAATTTCAGCTCTTGTTATTGGTCTATTCAGAGATTCAACTTCTTCCTGATTTAGTCTTGGGAAAGTGTATGTGTTGAGGAATTTATCCATTTCTTCTAGATTTTCTAGTTTATTTGCGTGAGGTGTTTGTAGTATTCTCTGATGGTAGTTTGTATTTCTGTGGGATTGGTGGTGATATCCCCTTTATCATTTTTTATTGTGTCTATTTGATTCTTCTCTCTTTTTTTCTTTATTAGTCTTGCTAGTGGTCTATCAATTTTGTTGATCTTTTCAAAAAACCAGCTCCTGGATTCATTAATTTTTTGAAGGGTTTTTTGTGTCTCTATTTCCTTCAGTTCTGCTCTGATTTTAGTTATTTCTTGCCTTCTGCTAGCTTTTGAATGTGTTTGCTCTTGCTTTTCTAGTTCTTTTAATTGTGACATTAGGGTGTCAATTTTGGATCTTTCCTGCTTTCTCTTGTTGGCATTTAGTGCTATAAATTTCCCTCTACACACTGCTTTGAATGTGTCCCAGAGATTCTGGTATGTTGTGTTTTTGTTCTCGTTGGTTTCAAAGAACATCTTTATTTCTGCCTTCATTTTGTTATGTACCCAGTAGTCATTCAGGAGCAGGTTGTTCAGTTTCCATGTAGTTGAGCAGTTTTGAGTGAGTTTCTTAATCCTGAGTTCTAGTTTGATTGCACTGTGGTCTGAGAGACAGTTTGTTATAATTTCTGTTCTTTTACATTTGCTGAGGAGAGCTTTACTTCCAAGTATGTGGTCAATTTTGGAATAGGTGTGGTGTGGTGCTGAAAAGAATGTATATTCTGTTGATTTGGTGTGGAGAGTTCTGTAGATGTCTATTAGGTCTGCCTGGTGCAGAGCTGAGATCAATTCCTGGGTATCCTTGTTACTTTCTGTCTCGTTGATCTGTCTAATGTTGACAGTGGGGTATTAAAGTCTCCCATTATTATTGTGTGGGAGTCTAAGTCTCTTTGTAGGTCACTCAGGACTTGCTTTATGAATCTGGGTGCTCCTGTATTGGGTGCATATATATATAGGATAGTTAGCTCTTCTTGTTGAATTGATCCCTTTACCATTATGTAATGTCCTTCTTTGTCTCTTTTGATCTTTGTTGGTTTTAAGTCTGTTTTATCAGAGACTAGGATTGCAACCCCTGCCTTTTTTTGTTTTCCATTTGCTTGATAGATCTTCCTCCATCCTTTTATTTTGAGCCTATGTGTCTCTGCACGTGAGATGGGTTTCCTGAATACAGCACACTGATGGGTCTTGACTCTTTATCCAATTTGCCAGTCTGTGTCTTTTAATTGGAGCATTTAGTCCATTTACATTTAAAGTTAATATTGTTATGTGTGAATTTGATCCTGTCATTATGATGATAGCTAGTTATTTTGCTCGTTAGTTGATGCAGTCTCTTCCTAGTCTCGATGGTCTTTACATTTTGGCGTGATTTTGCAGCGGCTGATACCGGTTGTTCCTTTCCATGTTTAGCGCTTCCTTCAGGAGCTCTTTTACGGCAGGCCTGGTGGTGACAAAATCTCTCAGCATTTGCTTCTCTGTAAAGTATTTTATTTCTCCTTCACTTATGAAGCTTAGTTTGGCTGGATATGAAATTCTGGGTTGAAAACTGTTTTCTTTAAGAGTGTTGAATATTGGCCCCCACTCTCTTCTGGCTTGTAGAGTTTCTGCCGAGAGATCTGCTGTTAGTCTGGTGGGCTTCCCTTTGTGGGTAACCCAACCTTTCTCTCTGGCTGCGGTAGGGGCAATTATTATCCCCATTTTACAGAAGAGAAAGTGGAGATACAGAAAGTGAGTGCCATCTTTGGGCACTGTGTCGTTGGACTAGCATTCAAACCTGGCCTGAGCTTTGCTGCCTCCCAGAGTTAAAAGGAGGGAGGAGAGCATGGGCCAAAGTTATTCGAGTGACTTCTTAGGAGAAGCAGAGTTGAGCTGGGTCCAGCAATAAGAGTAGGCAGTTGTGAATTGCTAGAAGTGGAGGTTGGAAGGCCTTCCAGGTAGGAGAACAGCATGAACACAGGAGGGCTCCAGGCAGGATGAGTGGAAGGGTACTAAAGAGAAACTCTGACATGGAGGCCAGTGTGTTCCAGTGGAAAGAGAACAGTCTCCAGGGTTACGCCCATCTTAGGTTCCAGCCCAGTCACTTACTTGCTTCAACTTCCCTGAGCTTAAGTTTCTTCATCTATATATTGGAAGCAAATTAATAACCTCATCACAGAGTTGTGAGTAGTCAAGATATGATTCATATAATCTCTTAGCACAGAAACTATCACATTGTCGGTGCCCAATGAAAGGAAGCTATTATATTATTCTGAAAGATATGTTAGGAGAAGTGGGAAACTCATGCTGAACAGGGAGATGTGACCAGATTGTGGAAGGTCTTGTAAATCAGGTGGCAGTGAATAGGCATGTCATGGTAGCCACTTGGGAAAAGAAGTCACAAACTTCAGGCCTTATATGACTTATAAATGAACAATGATCAATATGGTGGGCTGTGACAAGGGCTTTTTTTTTAATAAAATAGAGCTAGAATTGAAATTTCATGGTGCTTCAGGGATAATACATTATTGTTTTATGATTTTCTTGATTCAGTTTGTATGTATTTTTGTATGTGTATTTTATACATGTATGTGCAAGGTAACTATAAAAATTACTTCTTACTGTAGGTTGAGGTGAAAAAGGTTGAAAAACCACTGATTTAGATTTTGTCCTCCTCTACCAATTCCAGATGTCCTGATAAATAACAACTTGCCTACAAGAGCCAGAGAAATTTTGAAATGCCTGACATTGTAGTAAGTACCGATTTTAAACCACAGCAAAGTGAGTGAGACTGCATAGAAAGTTTTTCTTGACTTTATCCTGTGGGGCTGCAGTGGCACAAAATGGTGCCCTGACATAGTTTTGATGTTTGTCCCCCTCAAATCTCATGTTGAGATGTGATTCCCAATGTTGGAGATGGCGCCCGGTGGAAGGTGTTTGGATCATGGGAGCAGTTACCTCATGAATGGCTTGGTGCCCTCCACATGGTAATGAGTTCACACAAGAGCTGGTTGTTAAAAAAAAAAAAAAAGAGACTGGGACCTGCCTCCTCTCTCTCTTGCTTGTTCTCTTGCCATGTGACACACCTGCTCCCCTTTTGCCTTCTGCTATGAGTAAAAGCTCCCTGACACTTCGCCAGAAGCCGAGGAGATGCTGGTGCTATGCTTGTGCAGCCTGCAGAACTGTGAGCCAAATAAACTTCCTTTCTTTAGAAATTAGCCAGTCTCAGGTATTCCTTTATAGCAATGCAAAATAGGCTAATACATGCTCCATACCAAACAACATGAGGCAAGTGGAGTTCCTTTCGAAGAGGCACTCTTTACTGCTTTTGATCTCCAGAAGCTATGTAGTGAAAGTTGTTCCAGATCTGGCTAATAGCTTTTATAAATCTTCCAGAAAATTCGTGTCAGTTCCCCTCCCTAAAGAAAATAAACAAACATGTAGAAAATAATCATTGTTAAAGAAACACTATTTTAAATTTTGCTAAATGAACGGAATTTCCCCCAGTCAAATTGCCCTTTTTCCCCCATAGCAACAATACCCTCTCAGCTAATCATTTGATATGTTGGGTCTGTAGAATTTCCTCATTCTTAGGAGGCAAGAGCTGGTTCTTCTTGAATTGTTACCAATGGCAATGATTAAAAAAAGGTACAATGTGGGAAGTTGGAAGGGGGCACATAAAAGGTGTTTAGTAATTACTGGTTAACAATGTCAAACCTAAAAATAATCCTGTCCTAAATTGTTCCATAAGTAAGATTCCTCCTTGTTCCTAACCAGGGAGAATATAATTCTGTGCCCTCCGTCCCCAGTATCCTCCAAGCCCCTCTTTCTCACTCCATATGGAAGCAGGTACAATTCACAACTGATCTCTCTAAGAAATGCAGTAATTTTGACCCAGTTTCTTACTGGTGCATCCCCAAAGTTGTATTTCTATTCCTAAAGGCTGTCTTCTAACTCGTCTTTCCCTCCAGGAAGATGTTGTGGTGTCTTTTCCTCATTTCATATTCTTACCTTCCTGCTCTGCTTATTCATTGAAAACCATCCACTCTTTCCTTCAGCGCAGTGATTTGAGAAATTGCCCCCATACAATCTATTTTTGTTTCATAACATGTTCTTCCCCAAGCTTTCTGGTAATTATTTTGACCTTGGATCTTTCTGGAGGACTATGAATTCCTATATTTCCCATACCTCACTTCCACCTACCAAGTTGATTCTATTCTTCTTTTGCTGCAGGCCAGGAAATTATCTCTTGACAATCTTTCTTCTTTGCATTACAACCTGTGTAAAGCATCCCTACTTCTAGAAAACCTTTCTACGTTCTGAATGCCAAATCTTGTTTCCCTTTCTTTTGAGATATTTTTCAATGCTATTTTTCAATACAGACAAAATATGGACTGGATTCCCAAGACCCCAACTACACCCAACAATAGAAGGAGAGAAAAGGACAATAGGACATGAGATGCTAAATTCATTACTGACCTGGACCCCAAGAAGTTTGAACATTTTCAACTATTCTATTTAGCTATTTGACAGTACTTGTGTGTTTCTTTTTTTTTTATTTTTTAATTTTTATTACACTTTAAGTTTTAGGGTACATGTGGACAATGTGCAGGTTTGTTACATATGTATACATGTGCCATGTTGGTGTGCTGCACACATTAACTCATCATTTAACATTAGGTATATCTCCTAATGCTATCCCTCCCCCCTCCCCCAACCCCACAACAGGCCCCGGACTGTGATGTTCCCCTTCCTGTGTCCATGTGTTCTCATTGTTCATTTCCCACCTATGAGTGAGAACATGCTGTGTTTGGTTTTTTGTCCTTGCGATAGTTTGCTGAGAATGATGGTTTCCAGTTTCATCCATGTCCCTACAAAGGACATGAACTCATCATTTTTTATGGCTGCATAGTATTCCATGGTGTATATGTGCCACATTTTCTTAATCCAATCTATCATTATGTGAGTTTCTTGATTATGAAATTATTTTGTGTGAGTGCTGGTATAAGGTGAAATGTTATTTGGTGAACTAATCTTCTAACTTCTCTAAACATTGATTTGTTGCATATTCAAAATATGCTTTATTAACAAATTTTATTTTTAGAGCAGTTTTCAGAGGAAAACAGAGTTTTCTATAATATCCCCCCTCACTTTCCTCATTATTAACATCCTGCATAAGAGTAAGATGTTTGTTATAATCTATGAACCTACATCAACACATCCTTATCATCTAAAATCTCTAGTTTACATTAGGTCCCACTCTTGGGTTGCACATTCTATGGGTTTTGACAAATATATAATGACATCTATCCACCATTGTAGTATTGTACAGAATAGCTTTACCGCCCTGAAAATCTTTTGTGCTCCACTTACTCATCCCCTGTCCCACCTGCCTAGCAACCACTAATCTTTTTCCTTCTCCGTAGTTTTGTTTTTCCCAGAATGTTATAATAGTTAAAATTGTACCATATGTAGTCTTTTCAGATTGGCTTCTTTAACTTAGCAACATGCATTTAAGTTTCTTCTTTGTCTTTTCATGGCTTGGTAGCTCATGTTTTTAACACTGAATAATATTCCTTTGTCTTGATGTACCACAATTTATTTATCCATTCACCCACTGAAAAACATCTTGGTTGCTTCCAAGTTTTAGCAATTTATGAATACAGCTGCTATAAACATCCATATGCATTTTTTTTGTGTGTATGGATGTAAGTTTTCAATTTATTTGAGAAAATACCAGGGAGCGTGATTGCTGGATCATGTGCTAAAAGTATGCTTCGTTTTGTAAGAAACTGCCAAGTAATCTTTCAAAGCAGCCATACCATTTTGTATCCTCACCAGTAATGAATAAGAGTTTCTGTTTTTCCACATGATTGCCAGCATTTTGTGTTGTCAGTGTTTTGGATTTTGGCAGTTATAACAGGTGCACAGTGGTACCTCATTGTTGTTTTAATTTGCAGTTCCTTAATAATATATGATGTTGAGCATCTTTTCATTTGCTTACTAACCATTTGTGTATCTTTTTTGGTGAATTGTCTGTAAAAGTCTTTTGTCGATTTTTAAATTGAGTTGTTCATTTTGTTATTGGTGAGTTTTAAGAGTTCTTTGTATATTTTGGATAACACTCCTTTATCAAATGTGTCTTTTGCAAATATTTTCTCTCAGCCTGTGGCTTGTTTTTTCATTCTCTTGACAGTGTCTTTTGCAGAGTAGAATTTTTAATTTTAATGAATTCTAGCTATCAATTATTTCATGGATTGTGCCTTTGGTATTGCATCTAAAATGACATCTCCATACACAAAGGTCATCTAGATTTTCTCCTATGTTATCTTCCAGAAGTGTTATAATTTTGCATTTTGCATGTGAATGTCCAGTTGTCCCAGCCATTTGTTGAAAATGCTATCTTTGCTCTATTGTATTGCCTTTGCTCTTTTCTCAAAGATCAATTGACAAACTGATCTTTATGTGGGCCAATTTCTTGGCTTTTGGGGTCATTTTCTTGGCTTTATGTGGGCCTATATGCCAGCTTTCTATTCTGTTCCACTTATCTACCTGTGTATTATTTCATCGGTAACACATTGTCATGATTTCTGTAGTAATATAAACATGAAATATAAAGATATTAAGTCTGATGTTGGGCAGTGTCAATCCTCTTACTTTGTTCTCCTTCAATATTGAGTTGGTTATTGTGGGTCTTTCTCCTTTTCATACAAACTTTAGAATTAGTGTGTTAATATCCACAAAATAATTTGCTGAAATTTTGATTGGGATTGTGTTGAATTTATGGGTCAAGTTGAGAAGAATTAAAATTTTGACAATATGGAGTCTTCTTATACTTGAAGATGAAATATCTCTCTATTTTAAATTTTGTCTTGGGTATCTTTCATCAGAGTTTTTTGGTTTTCCTCACATACATTTTGTATATATTTTGTTATATTTATACCTAAATATTTCATTTTTGGGGGTGCTAATGTGAATGGTAATGTATTTTTAATGTCAAATTCCACTCGTTTATTGCTGGTATATCGGAAAGTGATTGACTTTTATATATTAGTCTTGTATCCTGCGATTTTGCTATAATCACTTATTAGTTCTAGGATTTTTTGTCAATTCATTTAGATTTTTACATAGAAAATTATATCGTCTATAAATAAAGCCAATTTATTTCTTCCTTCCTAAATTTGTATGCCATTCTTTCCTTTTCTTGTCTTATTGAATTATCCAGAACTTTCAACACAATGTTGAAAAGCAGTGGTGAGAGGGGACATTTTTGCTTGTTCTTGATCTTAGTGGGAAAGCTTTGAATTTCTTACTACTAGGAGTGATGATATCTATAGACATTTTGTAGATGCTTTCAATCAAGTTGAGAAAATTCCTCTCTATTCCAAGTTTGCTGACAGTTTTTATCATGAATGTTTGATTTTGTCAAATTATTTTTCTGTATCTAATAATATGATCACGTGATTTTTATTTTTTAGACTATTGATGTGCTAGATTATATTAAATGATTTTTGAATGTTGAACCAATCTTGTGTACCTAGGATAAAACTTATGTGGTTGTGGTATAGAAGTATTTTTATACATTATTGGATTTCATTTGCAAATATTTTGTTGAGGATTGTTGCTTCTATGTTCATCAGAGATATTGGTCTATAGTTTTCTTTGCTTGTAATATCTTTGTTTGGTTTTGGTATTAGGGTAATTCTGGCCCCATCAAATGAGTTAGAAGGTAGTCCCTCTGCTTCTATCTTCTGAAAGAGATTTTTTTTTCAGTTGGAGCTGGTATTTATGTTTGTTTTTCCCCCACTCCCAAATCCCTCCTGGATATCCGGTTTTATGTTGATTTTTGTTGTTGTTGAGATTTTAAAGAATTAGTGTAATTTCTTCCTTAAATTTTTGTTAGAATTTACCAGTGAACCCACCTGGGCCTGGTGCTCTCTGTGTTGAAAGGTTATTAATTATTTATACAATTTTTTAAATAGATATAGACTTATTCAGATGTTCTATTTCTTCTTGTGTGAATTTTAACAGATTGTATTTTTCAATAAATTGGTCCATTTTATTTAGGTTGTAACATTTATGGGCATAGTAATTATTTTATTATCCTTTTAATGTCCATGGGATATTTACTGAGGTCCCTAATTTCATTTTCATTTATTGATTTGTGTGTTCTCTCTCTTTCTTTTTTTTGCTTAGCCTGGCTAGAGGCTTATTGATTTTTATTGATCTTTTCAAAGAACCAGCTTTTGGTTTTACTGATATTTTTCTATTGATTTCCTGCTTTCAATTTTATTGATTTCTAGTAATAATAATAATAATAATTTTCTTCTGCTTATTTTGGATTTAGTTTGTTCTTCTTTTTCTAGTGTTCTAATGTGGAGACTTAGATCATTGATTTTACATATTTCTTCTTTTCTAATATAATCATTCAATGCTAATATAATCATTCAATGCTACAAATTTCTCTCTACACAGTGCTTTCACCGAATCCCCCAAATTTTTTAAATTGTATTTTCTATTTTATTTCGCTTAAAATATTTTGTTTATTTTTTCTTTTTTTGACAGAGTCTCACTCTGTTGTCCAGGCTGGAGTGCAGTGGCGTGATCTTGGCTCACTGCAACCTTTACCTCCTGGGGTTAAGCAATTCTCCTGCCTCAGCCTTCTGAGTAGCTGGGACTACAGGCATGCGCCACTACACCTGGCTAATTTTTGTATTTTTGGTAGAGACAGAGTTTCATCATGTTCGCCAGGCTGGTCTTGAACTTCTGGCCTCAAGTAATCCACCTGCCTTGGCCTCCCAAAGTGTTGGGATTACAGGTGTGAGCCACTGTGCCCAGCCAAAATATTTTAAAATTTTTATTAAGATTTTTTCTTTGACCCATATTATTTAGAAGTGTGTTGTTTAATCTTCAAGTATTTTTAGATTTTCTAGACATTTTTCTGTTATTGATTTCTAGTTTAATTGCATTGTGGTTTGAGGTATTATATGATTCTATTATTTTAAATTTGCTAAGATTTGTTTTATGGCCCCAAATGTAATCTATCTTTTGGATGCTTCTCATGAACTTGCAGAATGTATATTCTGCTACTGTTGGATGAAATAGTATATAGATGTCTGCTATATCCAGTTAATTGATGATGCTAGTGAGTTCAACTATGTTCTTACTGGCTTTCTGCCTGTTGGACCTATCCATTTTTGATAGAGGGATATTAAAGTCTGCAACTATGATAGTGGGTTAATCTATTTATCCTTGCAGTTCTGTGAGTTTTTGCCTCATGTATTTTGATACTTTGTTGTTGGGTGCATACACATTAAAGATTGTTACATCTTCTTGAGAGTATTGACCCTTTTTTTTATCATTATATAATGTTCTTCTTTATCCCTGATAACTTGTTTGCTCTGAAATCTTCTCTGTCTGAAATAAATATCATTACTACATTTTTCTTTTTCTTAGTAAGATCATGGTATGTCTTTTTCCATTCATTTAATCTATACGTGTCTTTATATTTAAAGGGGATTTCAGCTGGACAACATATAGTTCATATAGTTGGTCCTTGTTTTTTGATTCCTCTGACAATTTTCTTTCTTTCTTTTTTTTTTTTTTTTTTTTGTTAAGAGTCTCTTTCTGCCTCTCAGGCTGGAGTGCAGTAGTATAATCACAGCTCACTGTAACCTCTAATTCCTGGGCTCAAGCCATCCTCCTGCCTCAACCTCCCAAGTAGCTAGGACTCCAGGCATGTACTACTATGCTCAGCCAATTTTTAAAGTTTTTTGTAGAGACAGGGCTTTGGTATGTTACCCAGGCTAGTCTTGAACTCCTGGTTTCAAGTGATTCTCCTGCCACAGCCTCCCAAAGTGCTGGAATTACTGGCATGAGCCATTGCACCTAGCCAAAAATCTGTATCTTTTAATTTGTGCATTAGGCCACTGACGTTTAAGGTGATTATTGATATAGTTGAATTAACACCTACTACATTTGTTACTGTTTTCTATTTGTTGCCCTTATTCTTTCTTCCCATTTTTTCCACTTCTTTTATGCATTTTGTGGTTTTAAAGGAGCATTTTATATGATTCAATCTTCTCTCCTTTCTTATCAATTATACTCATTTTTTAAAAGCTTTTTTTCTTTTTAAAGTGGGTGCTCTAGAGTCTGCAATACATGTTTACAACTAATTCTAGTTTACTTTCAGATAACACTATACCACTTCATGGGTACTGTGAGTACCTTACAATAACAAAGTATTCCTAATTCCTTCCTCAGCCCTGTTTCTTGTGTCTTCACTGACATTCACTTACACACACACACACACACACACACACACACACACACAATCAAATACATTGTTACTGTTATTTTGAACATGCTATTATCTGTTAGATCTATTAAGAATAAAAAAAGTAAGTGTTTTTATTTTACCTTTATTTCTTCAGGTACTGGTTGCTGTGAAGGTTTCTGCTCTGCTAAGTTGTGATTCCCTGTATCTGCCTGTCTGTCTCCAGTTTTTGGGGTGGTGGTTTTCCCTGTGACCTCCCTTCTCTGACAGATCTAGGAAGAGTTGTTGATGTTCCTGTTTGTTTAGCTCTTTACTTTTTGGGTTGGAGTGAAGACTTGTTAGCTGCTTACATGCCAGATTAGAACCTGGAAGTCTGTGTATTTTCATAAAAGGGATACAATACATAAAGAGATACAATCTATTGGAATATTATACTGAAAAGTTAGAAAAAAGCTAGAATGAAGCTACCGCTTTCTCTTCTATTTTTGTGATTTTAAGCCAGGAAAAATGAGAGGATCTAATTCCCTTCAGAGAGATTTCTTACTCTCACTGTGGGTAGCTCTGGAGCCCTTCTATATGAATATGTTATCAGTATATTGTAATGTATTCAGTGTCCTCTGGGGGCCTGTCAGTGTGCTGGTACTCTGCACACATTCATGCCAACAAACTTGAAAGGTAGAGATTATTTATCAACATTTTTTTCTGATGGGGGGAGGCTCAGGTTAAATGGCCTCTATAGTACCAAAAAAACTATAACCAAGGAGTAAAAATATAAGCTAGATAGCTTAATCTACAAAGCCAGAACCTTTTCTATTATTTATAGATAATTTACTACTTTTGTATTTTCAGTATTTAAAGTCTGCACTGTCCAATATTGTAGCCATCAGACACATGTGGCTACTGAGCACTAGAAATATGGCTAGTCCAAATTGAGATGTCGATTTCAAAGACTTAAAATGGATATATCTTGTTAATAATTTTAAATATTGACTAAGTGTTGAAATGATAATAGTTTAGATATATTGGGTTAAAGAAAGTATATTATTAAAATTAATTTTACTTGTTTCTATGTTTTTAATGTGTCTACTACAAAATTTTAAATTACATTTTTAGCTTGCACTATATTTCTGACAGCTCAAATCTCAAGAGAAGGTGAGAGAATTGGTGAATTTTATTGTCCTGCACATGCCCTAATTAACAAAGGTGACTTTGTTAATTTGTGCTCTGTGTCCTAGGCTGCTGAATGTGGCATGGACCACTCCCTTGCAGTTTTATGTAATGTTCACTCTCTGCTTAGGGAATCTGAGCCTTTTAATTGTGCCTGCCAGAGGCTCATCCCTTCAGCTCAAGGTCAGCGAGATGTTTTGGCTCGCACCCAGATGTCCCACTTTCTTAGCTGGCTGTGTGCCAGGCTGTCTGTCTGCTGCTGTGTTGCACTGTCTCTAAGCCACCAAAGTCAGTGTTACCTTGTTCCCCTGCAGATCTTGTGAGACAGTCCATGGGGAGCTTTGGCCCTGAAAGACTTGGCTAAAGGCCTGTGAGTCTTTAGAAATGGTGCCAGAAGCCCTGTGGAGAGCAGCGTGATTCTGGCGAAAATGCAAATATCTTCTATACATAGACGTCTCATACACCTTACCCCACATTCCAACACCTCGTTGGCTTTACTTAAAGGGCACATCATAATTCTTGTTGTCTTACAAATTTTGAGTAAACTTTTCAGATGCCCAACCAAATCCTGGCTTATGAGCTCCTTTGAATGATGAATGAAGCAGAAAAGTAAAAATAATAGGTTATTTTACTTACCATATTGGTTGTCTGTTTCAAATCTGTTTTTATTAAGCTGAAACCAAATGAAATTCTCATCATATGTACTTAATACACTTTCATTCATTCATTAATAGAGCATCATCTGGGCAATAGGCACTGCAGGTGACCCAAATAATACATACTCCCTTCCCTCAAAGTACTTTTGAAAGCCACATATGTAAATGGACACAATATAAGCTAAATGCCAAATTGCATTTAAGGGTCTCAACAGAGTGCTTTTTGTAGGTAAGAGGGGAAAGAACCTTTGACCAGGATGATCAGGGCAAACCATCAAGGAGAAGGTATAATTTGGGCTGAACTTTGAGGGATTAAGAGAGCCTACTCCAACAAAAGAAAGGATGTTAGGGTAATGGAAAGGGGTCAATAGTTACATGAGAATATGATGTTCTTGTCTGGGAGGAACAGGAGATGAGGTCAGGAAGGTGGGAGATCACATTGAATATAATTATTCAAAGCCAGGCTGAGGAGTGTCAATCTATTTTTCTCCCTATAATAATGTTAGGGTAAACAAAATAAAATTATTTCAAGAAACATATACAATGAAATAATAAAATATAAGTGAAAACTATCAAACAAGGGGAAATACAAATTAAAATAAGAAGACAAGAACAGATGACATTGCTAAGGAAAAACTATTTATGAGCCTCCTAATGACCAAAGCAAAAAGGAAGGTAAGATTGATAAAATTATTACTGTCCATGAGAAAAAAACTTTAAATCTATGAGAAAAGTGAGACCAAATTTAAAAGAAATTTCTTATGTGGGCTTAATAATGTATAGAAAATTCTTTAATCATATAGATTTATTTAAATGTCCTTTTATAAAATAAGAGAGAAAATACTGTGTATATTGGTGCTTTCTAAGTAGAATGTGCATACAGTCACCTGGGATCTCATTAAAATACAGATCTTCTTTTGATTACTATAGCCTTATAGTATGTATCAAGTTGGGTAATGTGATGCCTCCAGCTTTGTTCTTTTTGCTTAGGATTGCTTTGGCAATTCAAGCTCTTTTCGGGTTCCACATGAATTTTAAAGTAGTGATATGGTTTGGCTGTGTACCCACCCAAATCTCATCTTGAGTTGTAACTCCCATAATCCCCATGTTTTGTGGGAGGGACCCAGTGGGTGATAATTTAATCATGGGGGCAGTTTCCCCCATACTGTTCTCATGGTAATGAATAAGATCTGATGGTTTAGTAAGGTGAAACCCCTTTCACTTCACTTTCATTCTTTCTTGTCTGCTACTGTATAAGACATGCCTTTGTTTCTCCTTCACTTCTTCCATGATTGTGAAGCCTCCCCAGCAATGTGGAACTGTGAGTTCATTAAACCTTTTTTTCTTTACAAATTACCCAGTCTCGGGTATGTTTTAACAGCAGCATGAAATTGGACTAATACAGTAAATTGGTACTATTGGAATGAGTCGCTGCTGTAAAGATACCCAAAAATGTGGAAGCAACTTTGGAACGGGGTAACAGGCAGAGGTTGGAACAGTTTGGAGGTCTCAGAAGAAGACAGGAAGATGTGGGAACATTTGGAACTTCCTAAAGACTTGTTGAATAGCTTTGATGAAAATGCTGATAATAATATGGACAATGAAATCCAGGCTGAGGTGGTCTCAGATGGAGATGAGGAACTTGTTGGGAACTGGAGTAAAGGTGACTCTTGCTATGTTTTAACAAAGAGACTGGCAGCATTTTGCCTCTGCCCTAGAGATTTGTGGAACTTTGAACTTCAGTGAGATGATTTAAGGTATCTGGCAGAAGAAATTTCTAAGCAGCGAAGCATTCAAGAGGTGATTTGGGTGTTGTTAAAAGCATTCAGTTTTAAAAGAGAAACAGCATAAAAATTTGGGAAATTGCAGCCTGACAGTGAGATAGAAGAGAAAAACCAATTTTCAGAGGAGAAATTCAAGCCACCTGCAGAAATTTGCATAAGTAACAAGAAGCCATATGTCAGTCAACAGGAAAATGGGAAAAATGTCTCCAGGGCATGTCAGAGACCTTTGTGGCAGCCCCACCCATCACAGGCCCAGAGGTCTAGGAGGAAAAAATGGTTTCATGGGCCAGGCCCAGGGCCCCCTGCTGTGTGCAGCCTAGGAACTTGGTGCCGTGTGTCCCAGCTGCTGTAGTCATGGCTAAAAGAGGCCAAGGTACAGCTTGGACCATGGCTTCAGAGGGTGCAAGCCCCAAGCCTTGGCAGCTTCCAGGTAGTGTTGAGCCTGTGGGTGCACAGAAGTCAAGAATTGAAGTTTGGGAACCTCTGCCTAGATTTCAGAGGATGT
Source organism: Pongo pygmaeus (assembly GCF_028885625.2). Lineage (NCBI taxonomy): Eukaryota > Metazoa > Chordata > Mammalia > Primates > Hominidae > Pongo > Pongo pygmaeus. The sequence continues at coordinate 36,237,401 of NC_072388.2, forward strand.
ATGGAAATGCTTGGATGTCCAGGCAGAAGTTTGGTGAAGGGGTAGGGCCCTTATGGAGAACCTCTGCTAGAGGAGTGTGGAAGGGAAATGTGGGGTTGAAGGCCTCACACAGTCTCCACTGGGGCACTGCCTAGCAGAGCCGTGATAAGAGGGCCATCATCCTCCAGACACCGGAATGGTAGATCCACTGACAGCTTGCACCATGCTCCTGGAAAAGCCGCAGACACTCAACAACAGCTCAGGAAACCAGGTGGGAGGGAGGATGTACCATGCCAAGCCACAGGGGTAGAGCTGCCCAAGACCATGGGAACCCACCTCTTGTATCATTGTGACCTGGATGTGAGACATGGAGTCAAAGGAGATCACTTTGGAACTTTAAGATTTGAATGACCCGTTGGATTTTGGACTTGCACGAGGCCTTTAGCCCCTTTGTTTTGGCCAACTTTTCCCATTTGGAATGGGTGTATTTACCCAATGCCTGTAACTCTATTGTATCTAGGAAGTAACTAACTTGCTTTTGATTTTACAGGCTCATAGGTGGAAGGGACTTGCTTTGACGAGGATGAGACTTTGGACTGCAGACTTCTGAGTTAATGCTGAAATGAGTTAAGCCTTTGGGGGACTGTTGGGAAGGCATGATTGGTTTTGAAATGTGAGGACAGGAGATTTGGGAGGGGCCAGGGTGGAATGATATGATTTGGCTGTGTTCTCACCCAAATCTCATCTTGAATTGTAGCTCCCACAATTCTCACGTTTTGTGGGAGGGACCTGGTAGGAGAATTGAATCATGGGGGCAGTTTCCCCCATACTGTTCTCATGGTAGTGAAGAAGTCTCAGTGCACTTCCAGAGGGACTATGTTAACTAGCATGTTGGGTAAGTGGAGATCAAGAGAACCAAGGCCAAGAATTAGGCTTTCAGAGAATTAGGCTGTATAGAATATATGAAGGTCTGGGTAGGCAGTGTTCCTGCAACAGTATTCCTTAACTGTCTTATCTTGGCTTTTGAAGAAAGCTGGACAACAGCTAATTCTCCATTGTGTTATCTTGCCAGGCTTTAGAGGAAGCACAGCCCTGGGAATCTCCTGGGAATCTTCCTTATTCTGAGTAGGGTTCAGTGCATAGTAGCTGTAGACTGGGATAGTTCTGCATGGTCCAGTTCATTTGGAACAAGACAGTTTGAGGTGATGTTAAATCCATAGAACTTCTGGTCATTACCAAGGAGCAAGGCTCACTGAGGATCAACCTGAACTTCTATACCTAACCAGTGACACGCAAGTGATGGAATAGGACAAAATATTTTCAGCATGTAAGATACAAAAGAATCAGTGCCCTGAACATATAAAGAATTCTTACAAATAGTTAAGAAGAAAACAAACCCAATTGCCAAAGGGATAAGGTATCTGGACAGGTAATTTACTCAAGAAGTTCTCAGGGAATGAAATACTGGATTAACAAAAAAATTAACGTACTTATAATATTCAAAGTTAACAAGGATCCAGGTCAACAGGCACACACACACTATGTGATTATGTAAATTGATAGTCTTTTTAAGGGTAATCTCACAAAAAATATGTCTCAAGTGCCCCCAGGTGCCAGCATTGCTTTGTGGGCCGGAAATATAGGAGTAAAAAAAATTCTTATTCTCATAAAGGTTACCTTTTAGTGGAGGGAGATAGACAATAAACAGGTATGCTCTGGTTGATAAAAGCTGAGAATAAAATAAAGCAAGGTAAGAGATGAGAATGGGTGGGGTGCTATTTTATACAGAATGGTCAGGGGCAGCCTCAGATAAGGTAACATTTGACTATTTGCCTCTGTTAGAAGAAAGATTTGTATGTATATGCATAGGCATTAAAAGAGCTTCAACCTATTGTTTATTGAAAGTAGCAAGTTACAGAAATGTGTCTTGGGTATGATCCCTTTATATTAAAAAGGTATGTGTGTTTGTATGTATTTAAAAAAATAAATACATATAATGCATTAAAGCAATACAGTAAATTCATAGTGAGGCATGCACACACACACACTTACGCACACTCAACCCTGGTTGTCTCTGGGGTTAAGTTTGCACAGGTAGTGGTAGGAAGGAGAGAGATAATGTACTATGCGGGTAATTTCTTTTTTAAAGAAAGTAAAATAAGATACTGAAAAGGCACAGTAACATTTGGAAAATATTACAAAAATAGAATATGACAATGATAAAACATATTAAAACTTTTTTTAAAAAACCAAGCATTTGGAGGCCATGACCTTAAATAAAAAATATCACCAGGCTTAAAAACAAGAGAGAGAATCAAGTGAATGGTGGCTTGTTACGGTGGAGGAAGGCACAGTTGGGAGCCACAGTTTACATTCTAGTACCCCCGACCCATGTGTGATGAGACCTTGGGCCGCTTAACTATTCTGTGCTGTTTGCCTCACCTGTAAAATGGAGACAACTACTTCTGGGAGCAGTTGTGTGTAATAGATGAGTTGATTCATATGCAATTCAGAACATTGCTTGGCACATAGTTAACAGCTTACTAAATGTTAGCTGTTAAAAGCATTCTCAGTTCCACTAAGTGAGGGGCTCCAATGGCCCCACACAAGGCAAGCAGCCCACCTGCAGAAGGTGGGACCTCTTGACCTTTTCTTTAGCATCTCAACACTTCACAGATATCTGTCATGGTTGAAAAACGTATGTTGGGTAATTAGAGTACAAACTGACTGACTGGCGTGTGGTACAGATGTCAGGGAACAAGCATGGGACACAATGGAGCTCAGGTCCTGACTCGACTACTTAATTGCTGTCACCTTTGTTAGCTGAAAAATAAATGGCTCTCCCGACTCCTGCTAGGGTGCTATTTGCACTTACGGAGAGAGGAAAAACAACAGGCAGACCCCCTTTGCTTTGCTGACATTTATTTGCCTTAATAAGCTATGCAACTGATCCTCAGGAAGTCAAGGGGTTTAGTTGTTTTCCTAGATTTCTAGGAAAAGTAAGTTTGCACATCTCAAACTGAGTAATCAACTTTAAAACAAATGACTAGGTGTGTTTTAGTTGCCACAAAGCAACTTTCAAATTCTGCCCATTGTACAACTTCCATTGTACATGGCGAAGTGGGTGATACATTTAATTTTGCTGAGGATAAATGTTAAGGGACACTACCTGAACTACTGTTGAGGGAAAAGGAACCCAGAATTTCCTGGGATTCCACTGGATACCCCTTTTTCTTACTGCTTCCTTAATACAGCCTCTCCCTCTTCCTTCCACAATAGTGTTGCCAAGTAAGCCAAAGTATGGAATGAGTTGTCCCAGGGCAGGTGATCTTGCCAGGGTCACGGTGCATTAATAGCTTTGGGACAAAGCCAGGTATGTTCACAGGAAACCTAGGCAACCACTCTAAGTCCTGACCTACCAAAATCTTCTCATGGATTATGTAAGTGATCATATACCACTTGTCAAGCCAGACTCGGCAGGGTTTCTCTTGCCCTTTAACCTTTCTCTTCATTTCTGTCCTCTTTCTGTTCATTTTTCCTCTCTCCTTTTTATTTAATTATTGCTTTCGTTCTCTATGTCCTGTTCTGTGCATTTCCTATATTATTTCCTATCTTGCTTTCTATGTAACACACTCACTAACATTGTGTTCATAATTTTCTGTTTATTTTCATGTCACACATGTGTTCAAAGTAGACATTGTCTCAGATGAAAAAAGTTGTCATATGCCAAGCTAGAGCAGGCTTAGCTAGACTGCCATTTCTCCATGAAATCTTATTGATCATTCTTTTTAAGTGCTTCATAGCTTTTTTGAGAAATAACAATCTTTGGGAAATGAGCTGTAATTTATTGGGAGACATTAGCTTTGGTAAATACTTAAGTACTCTCATGATAAAGGGACCAACCAACATTTGTTTCTGTTCCTGCATGTTTAAGAATTTAAGCATAAAAGCTGTAGCAATGTTCCTGGTGGATGGTTGCCCCAAAGTTAATATGCTTCTGAAGATTCAGGACAGTTTCTGTGGAGTATATTGCCTAATAACTGTTGTGACTGGTGCTTATATATTTTGTTCTTGGCTCTTAAACTTGTGCTTGGGGTGTAGTGTTCAGTTTATTGAAGAAGGAACAAAAAAGCAGTGGCTTTATGAAACTCATTTATTCACGTTATCAGGATTGCTTCATTGTTTGTCAACTGAAAATATTAGTGGGGGTTTAGGGAAATAATCTTGCTCTCTAATTAGATGAAATGGGAGGCTTATTGCTGCAGCCATAAATGATCTTTTAGGTGTTACTAATTCAACTAAATCTCAGATGTCCAATTTGTGCAGCCTGTTGATGATATTATTACATGAAAAAGGGTTGGGGAGATTGGGAATGATTAAGAAAATTAGTCTTGCTCACAACCTAATGATAACACTTGAGGATAATGTAAAAACAATAGCAACTTTGAAAGTCAAGATGGGTCATCCAGCAATGAACTATTACCCAACTCAGTTGCCAAGATTTGGATCATTAAGTGCTCAGCTACATAAGGAAGAAATGAATTACTAATTTGTGTTGTTAAGGCTAATATTCTTGTTTAGTGTTTAGACTGACATATAAGTTCCTGTGCTGTCCTGAAGCCTTGCAGGATGGAAATATGGCAAGGTTGCCAGGTGGGCTATACTCACAAGGGTCCCAGATTATCTCTGTCCAGGAAGCAGTGGTGGGAAATGGGTAAAAATATTCTCCACATGGTGTCTCCACTTCTCTGGCATCAATAATCCAAGCTACAAGTTCTTGCTATTCTTTATCTTTGTCCTTACTATGCCTAAATTTATCTTTATCCATTCTCAGCCTTTGTTCAAGGAAAAGAAGTATTGTGACGGCATCGAGGATCTACGTCTTTATGTCCATTTCTTTGCTTTGCATAAAGTCCTCAGTATTTATTTTCCCTTAGGGATGCTGGCTTTCTTAGGGAGGGGATCTATTATAATAATTAATTTCAAGGCCACTAGGCTGAGATGGCTCCAGTGCCTTTGTAAGCAAACCAAAACCTAACTCAACCTAAGCACTAAAATAAAACTTTAGTTTAACCAATCAGAAATTGCTAACCAAGCTGTAACTAGAGATTTTCAGCCTAAATCAATCAGATATTTTCTTTGTCTTGCTTCCACAAACACCTTATACAAGTTTTCCCCTTGCACCCTCTCAGTGGAGTGCTGAACCACTTGTGGTCTGAGACTGCTGGGTTCATGAATTGCTGAATGCTCAAATAAACTTGTTAAAATTTTAATGTGCCTAAGTTTATCTATTAACAGGTCATTCTTATCAGGGGATTGAAAAGGAACTGAAAAATACAAAAGTGATGTACTTTTATAGAAGATAATGAAGATCAGAAATCTTAAGGCTGCCATACAGATCAGAGGTTTCACACGTTCCTTTGATAGATTAGGCAAACCCACTCAAGGAAATTAACAAAAGAGTTCAGGCTAACACTTTGGGGTCCATTTAATCAGAGACTAGCCTGGTGGGTCAATTCTGAGGCTCTACTAAGGCTCGAAGAGCCAAAGCATCCTTTGGCTTTCTAATAGTGAAAAGGACAAAGTTTTAAAGCAGACATGTGTCTGCTAATAACCAGGGCTCAATCCTTAAAATTAATTCTGAAGCGTCTGGTTTTATACTTGGCAACTCCAAAATACTGAATTATTATTAAGCTATTATGATACTTTATGTATGCTTATTATTTTAGTGTCCATCAAAAGAAATATTTTATGTAGTGGCTTTAATAAAATTTATTTTCTTAATAAAAACATTGGCCATATCATGTGCTGGATAATAGAGAAACTTCACCTACATTTTGAAGAAGATCGATCATGGATAATTAAACTTAAGCAAAAAGGGCCTGTTAGTTTTAACTGGCCAAATAGTGGCATCGAATCTCAGAGAGGACAAAAACAAGGTTTAAGAAGGCAGGTCTTATAGATAGAATCTTATTCAAATGACCTAAATGTCAAAAGTAATATGATTATAAACCTACGAAAAAGTGAGAAAAATCCATTTCTAGGTTATATTGTTAAGTTAAAAAAAGAAAGGTGCTACAAGTATATATAATATGCTACATTTTGTGTATGGCCAGCACAGAAAATGAGAATATATATTTGATTTGCATGTATTTGCACAAAGAAACCTTGGAAGGATAAACAATAAACGAATAAAAGTGGAGGAATGAAGTGGATGGAGACTTGGGTGGTAGCATGACTTCTCAGAGTGTACCTTTACATTGCTTTGAGTTTGAAAGAAGTAAATGTATTACTTATTCAAGAACAAAAATGAAAAGACAAAAACAAGATGAGATATTTTGTTGGAAAAGTTAAACCTAGAGGGAATATTTGCAGAAGATGTAAAGTGTGACATTTGAACATAAGTACAACATTGTGATGTAGCAGAAAGGTCAATAAGCTGAGAGAGAGGAAACATGGGACCAGTTTTACCACAAACTACTTTAGCATCATTTAACACTGGATTGGCAAATGGGTTTAATGTTTGATGTCATTTGTGTTTATGATTAAATGTGAAAAGTCTGCCTGAAGCGTTCTGTCCAGAAGGATTTTAAGGCCACACCTGTGTGCAGTAGAAAAGATTGCTTTAATTGATTAGTGATCTCTGCTGTAGGTAGAGGATAGGAGAGTGATGGTGTACATACCTTCTATTTGTCCTTGTGATTTTTTTTTAATCATGTACAAGATTAGGGGCTTAGAACAGATTATCTTTAAGTCTCATAGTTTAAAAATGTTAATAATAAACAGAATATGTTCCAAAAAGATCAAGCAAAGAAGGAGGGGAGGGTATGGTCAATTGTGGTCCTGTAGCTTCAGACAAGTTCTGCCTCTTGGTGGGTGAACAGGCTGGAATGGTCTAGCATTGAGTATTTCTTAGTCATTCTGTTGGAAGGTATTCAGGGCAAGGATGCAACACTTTCTCAGGGAATGTGCTGGAGACAATTTTTGGAATACGGAAAACTTGATAGCTTCCGTTTCCACTTCAGTTTCTGGAACATTATAACAACTAAAGAGCCTGCTGGAGGAAACTTGGAAGAGCTTCTGAGGCGGCCAGTTGTCTGTGGTGCTGGGGAAGAGCTGAGTGACTGATGGAAATGGAGATGGCTCATCTCTCCTGAAAGCCTAGTGGAAGGACAGATTTTTGTGGCTTCTTCAGAGCCTAGCCAGAAGTCTGTGGGTCTTCTTGAAAAAGAATTGCCCTGTCCATGTGGCATTTGTGCTTCCTGATGAACTGCTTGATCATACTTTCCCTGAAATTTGAGAGCCATGGTTCTAGTCTAAGGCCAGGTGACTGTGCAAGAAGCCAGTTTGCAAGAGGAAGGGGGCTGGCTCTCCATCATCTGAGCAGGACATCATGTAGAGGTCCCCTAAGGCATGAGGGGGATTGCTAGTGTTGTAAGGACCTTCAGAGTCTTGGAGATGAGACAATTCAAAGCTCCTGATGCCATAAGTCTGCAGAGAGATAAAAGACATGTAGAGAGCTGACCAGAGCCCATCTGGGATGGCAGTTCCCTTTTCCTCTTAGCTCCTTGGAACCTCTTGTGCCCTGGAGCTCCCGGCAAAGCAGGCTGCACTCTGCCATGTCAGCCCCAGACTCCCAGCCTCTGCTTACCAGATGGGGCCCTTCCTATCCCAGTATCCCAGCCAGACAAAAGCTTCTAGGCTGTCCTGACCAATACAGTAGTCCCTGGCCAGCTGTGGCCATTTAAATTAAAATCAATTAAGATAAAATAAAAATTCCATTTCCTCAGTTGCACTAGCCATATTTCAAGTGCCCGGTAGCCATTTGTGGCAAGTGGCTACTGAATTGGATTGCACAGGTCTAGCTCATTCCCACCATCACAGAATGTTCTGTTGGACAGTGCTGCTCTAGAATGTGTATGTAGAAGTCACCACAGACAGATGGATTCACCAGTGAAAAGCTTCCAGCAGGGAAAACACAGGTAAGAGCCCCTGGGATTTATCTTTTACCAAAGCTCCCCAGGTGGTGACAATCTTTCCAGTCTCACTCTAACCCTCAAAGGAGGAAAACCAGAGTTTCCCTCCAGCCTCCAGCAATGCCTTCTAGGTCACTGTTATTTGAAGTCTGATCTGTGGACCAATAGTGGTCTGTGAACTGTTTGTATTGAGGTTGAGAGTAGGCATTTAGAAACTTACAGAATTTTTTTTTGTCATTACCATGACATCCAAGCATGTGATCAGGTGACTTATCTCCCTGAAGAGTATCTAGACCAATTCAGGGTTTGGAATTCGGCAGGCACAGTAGAACCAAGTTACTTACAGCAGGTGATAGTTTAAAATTAATTGGTAAACTCAAATCTAAAAGTGTATAAAATCCAAAATCCACTGCTTTCATTAAAATAACACAAATTTAACTACAACTTTACAGGATAAATTGTTGTGACTTGCTACTGATAAGGATAAAAGAATAAGGATTCTTTTATTGAATAAGGACAAAAGATTAACAAGGATAGAAGTTAAGTTTTGCAAATGTAGTGTCACTTGCTTCATTTTAGATAAAAGTTGAGAATGAATATTCTGATCTTGCTCAGATGCCTTTAAAATATCTTAATCTGTTCCTGCCAACCTCTACCTCTGGTTAAGACTTGTTTCTCTACTATCAGTATTATTAAAAGAAAACATAGAAACTAGATATCCGTCATACCCTGTAAGCAGTATTGTTGCCAATTCAATTTGATTTAGATAAGTTAACAAGCAAGAAACAAGTTCCTTTGTAACATTAAAAACCTTAAATGTTGATATGTATAGTGTTTGTACAAAGTATCTACACAGTACTTACCACAGAGACCATTATTTCTTTCATAACTTTTTGTTTTTATTGCACAATGAGTAAAAGTGGCAAGTATAATAAGCATTTTCTATATGAATCTGTAAACACACTTTCAATGAATCATTCATATGGTTTTGGGATTCTTTTATTTTATCCCATGCCATTTGTTTTGATTGTATGTCTTAAAATTTATTTCTATGTGTATTGAATCTAATAACAAAAGATTGGGGCTTATATTTCATATGTTTTTACTTTTGTATTTCTTTTTTTCTAGTAAGTCATTTATATAATATTTTACCAAAAGTGTCTACAAAAGATTAAATTAAAAAAATAGTCATTCAACCACAGATGACTTGAACAGCATGTCCACACTGGACCAGGTTGCTTTGCTGTTCTTTCCTGGGAGCAGCTTGCAGGAGATGCCTGGAAGTGGGCTGGCTGTGTCCTCAGGGCTGTGTTTGTAGACTGCCAGTTTAAAATGGAGATCTGCTGAGCCATTGTGGAAGAAAGTTCTCAGGACAATTCCTAGTTCAGCAAAACTGTGGGCTTAGAAGGGAGCATGGCAGGGAAGGGAGTGATAAAGCAAAATATTCATGTGGCAGGGCATAATTATATTTTAATTTAGACACATTAATAGAGCAATACAGATCCAATTATTAGCAAGATTAATAAACACAGCTTAAGTTTCCAATTAGTGGAGGTAGAGATGGAGGTGGAGGGGTGATGAAGGCAAGGGAATGAAAAAAAATGTGACCAAGTCAGCCAGTGTAAGAAAATAGAAAAGAGGAAATAACAATAAAGAATAAGGAATAGTAAACCTAAAATCAGATGAAATGGCAAGGCATGTGCATCTCTTTTCATGTAAGATATGAATGGTCTAAAATCATCAATCAAATAACAGAAAACTTCAGATTGAGCTCAGAAAATATTACACTATCTGTTGCTTACAGATATTTCACACACCACAAAGTGGCCAAGAAAGGTTGAAAAGTTCTTGTAGATGTGTGACAGTCGTGCAGTATGCACTCCATGTAGCTGTTTATTATTTAATTTTACAAGGGATGTTGACCAGCTGTGGTTTTAGAGAATTAAACTGGGCTTGGATTCATGCTAAAGGAAATAAACAAACTTATGGACAAAAAGACATCACTATCTTTTCGTGATTCTCACTGGGAACATTGTTCTGCTAGAAGTGGAGAAAACAAGAGAGACAGAAGGAGAATCAGTCTCTTTAGGGTATGTCTTGCCAAGAGGGCAGGTTTCCTACCAGTTAGATGGAACCCTGTGGTTGTGGCGGCAGGTAGGCAGCTTCCTGGGAGCACTTCTTCCTGCCGTTCTCCTTACAGCCTGTCCTGGCGGGCCCATTAGAAGGCACGACTGCCTTGGGATGCATTGGGTTTTCCCACCCACACTAGCTCCCTCCCTTTGGGGGCGGGAAAAGGCAGTTGGGATCCAAATAGACTGATTACTCTATTTTATGGAATTCCTCCAGATACAACAGTAATTTAGTTCACATTGCTCATCAACGTGCAGGCCACATGTCTCTGGATGGTCCCTGTGTATTTGAACATTCTTCTCTTGCTCTGATGTTTCCCCCAGCTTCCAGATGTTCTTGGGAGATTACAAAACAGACAAGAATAGAAATTGAAAATTTTGAAAGCATATTTTAGACTCTATATAATATAAATTTAGCATAAGTCAAGCTAAGAGATTAAACCTGATGTGCATAAGAGTATTTTCTTTGGATGCAAATGTAGAGGAAAAACACACATTTGATGCTGGAAACAAAGTATGCTTATTCTCTGTTGGCCTTTGCCTTGAACCTAGTTCTGTAATGGGCACATAGCAGATATTCACTACATCGTGTTAAATTAATGTCATTTAGCAAAGTGAATTGTATCCACAAACTTTTGTCATAATAAAAACATGGTTCAAAGTTGTTATGTGGTCTGATCTATGAAGAAGAGCTAAAATTACAATGCTGAGCTAAAAGTTGAAATGAAATGTACCCAGTTAGAATCATATAAGCAAACAGGGTTATTAGTAATAGTAGTACTTGAAAACGTGAGTGGAAGACTAAATGACAGAGATGTTTTGCATTGACTTTCATGTTTTCTCCTCAAGTCCAAGATACATTGGACTAAAGGTTGGAGTTCCAGTCATGTAGAGTGAAGACAGATCTTCATATTAAACACAGCTAGAGCCTAAATGAGAAATAAGTTCCCTTTTCATTGAAACAACTGAACATTTTCTTTCTGAGTTTGCCAATTGTAGATGGTTGGTGGGCAAGAGAATGTATGCTTTGAACATTATTGGAGTTATTGTGTGAGCATGAGAGAGACTCAACCTTGTCAATAGAATCAGTTTGTCCCCACTATGTGCTGGGAGAGTTTATCCTAGCCCAGATTATTACCCACTCTATTCTCAGGATGTAATCAAAAGAGAAGATACCTCTAGCACAAAGCCACGACCATCTATAGACAGATGATGCCGTGGCCTTTGAACTGGTGGTGACCAGAACAGTAGCCTCATGGGAATGAAAGCGTTTTTATAACACTGTGCCATATTACCTCTGTTTTTTGAAAGACTTCAAGAATATATGTAAGACAGTTCTTATAAATTTTCATCATTTATGGGTGGTATCCAAACATTTAGACATTTGGGGTTTATCTTGTTGGTATGCATGCATTAATACCCAGGGACCTGCAGGAACCAAATTCTAGATGTGCATTTTTCACTCTTATGCTACTCTTAGAAATATGTGGAGCTTGTCATTATCTGGCAGATGCAGGGACCATGGGCATGGAGAGTTCCGAATACTGATGCTGTGTTGGAACTTAGTAATTCCCTCAGGAAATGTTGGGTCCCTCCTAATCTCCTGCCATCTCTTTTACTGCCCTTAGCTAAGTCCATCACACCCCTTGCTATAATCCTGGGCAATCTCTATGCTGAGAAAACTCTTCTGATGCCATTTGCGGGCTTTTGTCTATGTTCTTCCTCGATCATACACTTGGCTGTAAAATAACATTTTACCATGAGGTGTCACTGTCTAACACATAATGTAAGTAATAAAATAATTTCAATTTATTTTTAAAAATCACCTGATTGATGCTGTAACACATTAAATATGTAGATTTTGAATTTTTTGCTTTAGATAAGAAATTCAGACAGAAAAACTGGCAAATCTTCAGTTGGAATTTTTTAAGTAAATAAAATGTCAAAGTTTATTTTATTTACTGGAAAGATTGCTAAGGAAAATCCAAGCCTTTTAGGTTGTCATTCTGAGCAATCTCTGACTTATTTCAAATCTACATTTCCAAAATTGTTTATTTTGATAAAGAAGAAATCTGTCTTTAAGTGCTCCACACACCTTAGTCATATTGTGCTATTTGTCACTGTTTGGATATTTGTATACTTTTGCATGCTATCTTATTTATTAGGAATAGTCTTCCTTCACCCTCCAATGTTATCTGTTTAAAACCTACTTACTTTTACAAAGGAGCTTGGATACTAAGTTCTCTTAGTCCTCTATGAAAACTTTCTTAGTATTTTCAAATGGAAGCACTTAGCCCTACTTTTAGGTCTGTATGCCTTTTTTTTTCTTTTTTTTTTTGAGACAGGGTCTTACGCTGTCACCCAGGCCGGAGTGCAGTGGCGTGATCTCAGCTCACTGCAATCTCCGCCTGCCAGGTTCAAGTGATTCTTGTGCCTCAGGCTCCCGAGTAGCTGGAACTGCAGGTGTGCGCCACCACACCTGGCAAGTTATTTTTATTTTTATTTTTTATTTTTATTTTTTTGGTAGAGATGGGGTTTCATTATGTTGCCCAGGCTGGTCTAGAACTCCTGGGCTTAAGCAATTCACCAGCCTCAGCCTCCCACTGTAGATCTCTATGCCATTTTATTGTGCTTTTTATGCAGCGTTTAGTGAAACACTAGCTCAAACAATATTTATTCCTATTTTATCATGAAAGCGATGATGAATGATTATGATGTAATGACCACAAAGCCTAGAACAGTACTTAGAGTAAAGGTTAGTAAATGTTAGTAATGTTAGTTAAGTAAGTGAATTAATAATTTAAAAGAACAGACAGAGGAAGATTGAATTCTAGTTGACTTTTGGAGCATTGCTAATTTACTGGGTGCTGGAAACTGGCCATACAATAATAATTAAAGAGTAATGATCAATGACAGTATCTAAATACGTAAAGAAATGCATTCTACTCAGTGCTGTAGGAAACCAATCAGAACAATTGATTTACTGTCCATGATAATTGATGACATGAGAAAGTAAACAGGTCATCAAAGTGTTAGCAACTCTATTTTGGGCTTCTTGCTTTTTAGCCGTGCTCTTCTGCACAAGTAAGAATACAGTTAGAAACATGATGTATACCCTGTCTGTATTCAAGTCAGGAAAAGTGTTCCCTTTATCCATCATATTGGTGATAAAAATAATGAGATACCAACAATACTGAAAGGGGAGAACAGAAAGTCTGCCAAGGTAAAAATTAAGGAGATTGGAGTTTGAACTCACTCTTTAGTAACTCAGCCTATTAAAGAGAGATGAAGATCAGACTTATTTTTTTCTATCACTATTTGTCTTTGTGATTACTCGTAAGCTTGTTTGCCACCCTACTTAGTGCTCAAATGGAAATGGGCTATTTCAGTTACAACCCTCAAAAATCCCCGCCAAAGGTTGGTAAGCTGTCCCAGTAAGCAGAGATTCTACAAATCCTGATAGTCCCAAACACTCCAGAACTAGCTGCCTATACTCATTGAAACCTATCCCCAAAATTCTGGTGCAGTATTGAGTCAACTGGCTATTATTTTAATTTTAGAAGTTATAAGAAATCATTTATAGAAATTAGAGCAGCTATACATTTTGTTTGATCAAATTACCCAGGACAGACCAAAATTTATGCATACTTTTGACGTATTTTCATCTTCTTTTAATGCTCTTCCACATTAAAGATTCTACTAAAAATAAAACAACCTTACAAAGTCTAAAGCACATATGAAGATTTCTAATGTGTGGTGATGACCATCCAGTGACATCTGATTCACCCTCTAACTTTTGCATTAAGATACTCACAAAAGTACATGGAGTTGCAGAGGCATAGTGTCATGGAAAATGTAAAAATACTTTTTTGATTTAGCAACATCTTGGGGAATTGCTTCTAACTGTCATGTGGTTGATCAGGAACCTTGATCTATGTATTACCAACAAGGAAATAGTGGAAAAGGTAACCACCCATCCCTTTTGCTGTGTCCTATCTTAACTAACTGCTAGAATTTAGAAAAGTCTTCCCCATACTGCCCCGTGATCACTTTCTAATGTGTTGAAAGCTATTCCTTTTCCCTAGTCAGAACCTGGAGAAAATCTATAGAATGCATGTGAACTATTAGCTTGGGGTGCTTTTTGTGCTTCAGTGTTTGAGTACCAGTATGCCAGACAAGAAGAGTGAGAGGCAGGTTTATAAGGCAAATGGAACCAAGAAGGTGTTTCAAGCTTCTGGGCTCCTCAGACAGGATTTTGCAAGGAAGTTAGTGAGGAGTTTTCTCTGAATTGGACTGTGAGACAGGTATAAGTTCCTCTCCCAGTTTGGGGTCGGTGGGGCAGCAGGGGGTTGTCACCTTCTAACCCTACATGTAGAGAGGGAGGTTCAAGGGAACTACACAAGGTGTTTGAAATGTGTTCCTTGTAGCTGGAAGACAGTGAGGACTGTGTCACAGGCCTATCTGAGGAAGCTAAAGTGATTGTAAACCAAGATATCAGAGAGATTAATATGAGTTTATGATTTTAAATATATGTGTACACACAGTTGGACAGATATAGAAGTAAATTTAGATGTGTGGGTACACACACACACACACACACACACATTATTTAGCTATGTATTTAGTGAGGGCCTAGAGCCAATTATTGCCTAGTAGCAATGAGCACAGCAAGGACCTAGATCTTGGTTTCTAAGTACCATTATCCATTACAAATGGAACAGGGCTCTTTGGAGAAATCATTGTGTTCAGGTCTAGAGCAGGAAAAATACAGAAAGCATGAAACATCTTGTGGCACTAAAAGCAAATGAAGCATGAAAAAGACAAGGATATGCCACAAGGATCTCCCAATGGACAAATCTAAGGGAATTTGAACAACAAAATATATAATGAGAATAATGGATTATAACCCATATAGAATTAGATAAAAACTCATGAGACTGCTCTTTATTGCTGTAGAAATGTAATTAGTAAGAGAATGGAAAGGTAAGCCATAGAGTAGAAGAAGGTATTTTGCAATACGTATATCTGATGTTGGATTAATGCCCATAATATATAAAGAACTTCTACAAATCAGTGAGAAAAAGACAAACAACCTAATAAAAAATAGGAAAGTCCTTGAACAGATACTTCACAGAAAGGATATTTAAAAGGCCAATAAGCACATGAAACAGGAAAATATCACTAGACACCTACAAGAATGGACACATTTTAAAAAACTGACAACACTAAAAGTTAGGATTTGGAGCAAGTGAAGGTTTCATGCACTGCTTAGAAGACTGTTTGGCAAAAGCTGCCAGAGTTGTAAATAAACGTACTTTAAAACTTAGTATATATGTGCCAAAAGACACGTTTATAGCTCCAAACTGAACACAAACCAAATATGTACCAACAGGAAGAAAGGTAAATAAATTGTGACATATTCATAGAATGAAATACTATAGAGCAATGAGAATGAACATTTCTGGCCATTTATAACGTGAACGGATCTCAAAAACATAATCTGGAACAAAGGAAGCTAGACACAAAAGGATACATAAAATATAATTCCATTTATGTAACGTTCAAAAATAGGTAAAACTAATCTGTGGTGATATAAGGCAGAGTAGTAATTACTTTTGAGAACAATAAATTATTGGAAAGAGGCACAAAGAGGGTGTCTGAAGTGCTGATAATGTTTTAGTTTTCATCTTATTGTTGGGTACAAGGATACTATGTAAAAATTCAAGGTGCATATTTAAGATTTGTAAACTTTTCTCTGTATATTATATTTTAATTTAAAAGTTTACATTAAATAGGAAAAAACAAAACACCAAAACAAAGGAATAGTGTGGGACTGTTGTCTGCTTAGTACATCATAAATCATGCTTGTTCAATATATAGGTTTTTTATTCTTACACATAGACGCACAGACACACAGATAGGTCTAGATTCTATCTATCATATATCTATCTACCTTGATCTATAGATATACCAATATTAATATAGCTATATTGATATACAGAACTATCTATAGATCTATCTATCTATCTATCTATCTAGAGAAATACTCTGGGTGCACATAAAAAGACGTGTATAGGATCATTATCTAGAGATCAATGCAATTTCTAGTAAGGGTCTGATATTAAGACCAGGTCTCATAAAGTCTCTCAGACAAACATCTAGAGGGGCTATGTTCATCCATATTCAGTCAAAGGCTTGAGACAGGGACACTGGGTAGGAGTAAAGGGATGACTGCTTTTCCTATCTGGCAATCACCAGATGTGGTTAAAATTTCTCCTTGTTCAAAGATGCATAAACAAGGAAAAAAACACCAAATGAAATCCTTTAAAAAGCCCCATATAACATAAAAGTAGGGACCCACTGCTACAAAGTACTGTTAAAAAATATGCGTGAAAGTTCATCATGGTAAAAGAAGGACATTAAGAATGCATCTGCTTTGAGTTATTAAAAGATAAAAAGGTTATCTATAAAAGAGTATTTAAAAGGGAAGCTGATAAAGATAAAAAAAACTGCCAATATTAAGAAAAGAAGTCATAGAAATTAAACTCCATTGCAGAATGAAGATCCACACTGGGGACAGTTAGGGCAGAATGTTTTATATAATGAAGAAAAAATATAAGAAATAAAATGATAGATTTGGGAAATAGAATATGAAGCTATGAATAATTGGCATCCTTGAGAATGAGACTAAATGAATAGACTAGAAATTATAAGTAAGTTAATAATTAAAGACATATAAAGTTTCTGAAATCTGAAAAAATACCCAACTATAGACTGAGGAAAATGTTCCAGGCAAAATGAATAAAATGAGGAGCAGCATATGCTGGTGAAAATGTGATTTTCCAGTTTAAAAACAATTGAAAGTTTTGAAGCAAGAAGGAAAAAAAAAAGCAGCTTACTTGTAAGGTCATAAAATTTAGATTGGTCCTAAAGGACCACAGAACACTGATGTCAGACTTATGTGTAATGTGAAGCCCAAGTAATTGTTATAAATTGGTACCCAAATGAAATAGAAGAATAAAAAATAAAAGAGAGGACAGGATGAGAAACAATTCAATTATATTTTCGGTGCATATTCTCAGGTTGTACTGGCAAGGATTGGGAAGTAAAAGGATATTAAACAAATGCTTATAATACTATTGGGCTTTATAATTAACGTAAGTTCAAATTTGAAAAAACTTGATTATATCTATTAAAAACTAGCTCTACACTGTCCAAATCACTGAAAAAAGTAAATATATATAATATGACTCAACTTACTGGATATATATTATAGACTGAAAGTCAATTCAGTAAAATGCTGAATTTAAAAGTTTACATAATAGGAAAATATTTATTTTCCTTTTTAGAAAAAATAGAAGCAAATATGATTTTGAAAAAACTTGATTATATTCATTAAAAACTAGTCATACACTGTCCAAATCACTGAATACAATGAGTATATAGATGTGACTGAACTTATTTTATATATATTATAGACTGAAAATCAATTCAGCAAAAATGATATAGAGGTTACCTCTAGTTACTGAGACCATGGTTGATTTATATATTCTTCCTATGTTTTTATATTTAATAAACAGGAAAAAGATTAAAGATGCAAATCTATGAAAATAAAATTTAAGCATTGTTTTCTGTTCATAAAGGAAAAAGGCAGAATCAGGCTACTGTTTAAATATTCACCTAGGTCTGTTTTCTTATTGTATCTGTGAATAATTATGGACATCAAATAGGAACAAGGCAGGAGAATATCTGAATCTATTTTAAGGTTCTAATAATATTGACAGTGCTTCAAGTTTGTGTCTTCTTTATGAAGCCATAAAGCCTTTTTAGGGCTATTAGAGCTGCCACATGTAATCCTAAAGGATGTATCATTCTCCACCTTTACAAAGCTGGGCCCATTATCTGAAGTAGAGGATCCTTAGTGATCATTCTCTTAACTGCATTGGATTGCAATGGTGATATGTAAGAGATTCAAGTAAAGATAGGCTATAGTAGCCAGAGGTTTAATTCCAAACTTAAATTTAGTTACCCTGTGAGCTGAGCTGTATACCACAGTATGTCACCCAATATTTTTGATCTACAGTAGTCAGACCTAAGTGGTTGAGACAAACAATAACAAACACTAACAACCACAATGACCACTACAAAACAGCCATAGAGTCCTCTTTGGTGTCTGTTCCTAAGCCCTCACACTAATATCAGCTGTCTGCATTTCACCAGTCAGTGGTGAGAAGAGGAAAGACAACCCAAATAGACTGTACCAAAGTCAGAGAAGAGAACAGTTTGCTACAAGGCCTAGAGAAGTGCTAGTCTAAGGTACCCACATCTGGGCCTTCCCAGGATGGGGACCTCCCCACTGGGAGGCAGCCCAAGGTCCATTTTGTTGCAGCAGTTGCAACATGAGAAAAAACAAAAAAGATTCAAAATAACTTCAAGAGAACAAATACAAAACAATGTCTCCATGATCTGGAAGCCAGAGTTTCAACTTTCCGTCTTCACCAAGAACTCAATTGTGGCTCAGTATTCTTTTAGACTTGACCTGTTCTTTAAATATGCTACCCTCTGAAGTATAGGAATTACATAAAAATAAAGAACCCAGATGAATAAGTTATTTGAATGGTAAACAACTGGTAGACAGGGTAACTCAGTGCTAATGCCAGCCCGAGATTTGGCAATGTTGGGAGTCTACACATGATCACTTTGCTTATTTCAAGTTAAATGAAGACATAATTTAGCCTTCCTAGTTAAACAGCTTGCTTTTCACATACATCCCACTTTAAGACAACTTCCAACCTCAGGTCCCCCCACCTTCCTACCCCATGGCTGCACACAACATGGCTAACAAGCAGCAGTTTCAGTGGGCCTCAGACAACATAGATGTAAGGAGAATTTGAAGTTATACCTGGTGGAGAATTCTGAAAGATGGTGATTTCCTTTTCTTTCACTCTCAAATTCAACCTATTTGCCTTTGCTGAGCCATATGGTTGGTGGGACTGATGGGTATCTAAATCCGAGTGTGGGCTTGGGCATGGTGGGAATTCTGGTGAGGAGGGCTGGTGGAGACTTTCTTCTCTGTGCGCTGGGTAAGAACTTGGCAAGCAGCACTAGAGACCCTTGGGGTGAAGACAGAGGTTCTTGGAAAGAGCTTGTTTTATACAGGTGTATGCTCACTACACCTTGCAGGGATCAACAGTGACTTTATATAAATATATTAGATTTTCTAACCCCTGTAGGCCAAAAGTCAGCTGAATATGTGTGGATTGAGTCCCTCTCATCAGGGGCAGAGAGACTGTCAGATGTAAGCTTCAATGAGTCAACAACAATAACAATAATAAAAAGACAACTTATATAAAAGACTCAGTAGAAGAAAGATTAGTAGTCAGTACAAATAGGACACATACTTGGTAAAATAGGGTTGCAGGAGGAGATGGAATACAACTGAAGCAAAAGACATAATCAGAGCATTTAAGGAGATTTAAATATAACACAAATAAGAGTTTCTGTAATCAAAGATTATTTCCTAGTGATTTCAGTGGCTGATTTGGAAAGGAAGGTCACTTTTGAAATAGAAATTTGTGAAAACATATCAAAAGATGGAAGTCATTACGGAGAAGATAAGATTAGCTCCGTAAGACTCACTATACTCATTGTAGGAATTCCAAAAATAGAGACGAACGGGAGAAGGAATGTCAGTAATTAAACAATAGCAAGAAATGTCTGTGATTTGAAGAAAGCTCTGAAGATCTAAATCTACACACAGAAAGGGCTCACAGGTTCCAGTAGGGTGCATTAAAAGAGACATACTGAGGCAGGTAAAAACTCTTAAGCTCTGTCAGAACAAAAATTATCCAAAAGTTTGAAATTGATAAAAGAGATTGTTCAGTGCTATTTCCCACGCAGGTCTGGGCTTGACTTTTTATTGACTGAACTGTTTAAAGTGTGTGGTGGCAGAGGCCTGCAGTGGTACAGGTTAATGCCTAGATTTTTGTGCTCTAGAGATGAAAATAATTTCTGTTTAGTGGAACAAAAGGATACAGCTCATGGCCCTAAGACACTAAAAAGTTTTGTATTTAACCTAGTGATTTTATCTTATCATTCCTTTATCAAATTACCTGTATATACTTACCTTCTTCAATCGTCTTTGAAACTTTTATTAACATTTTACTGGTTTCCTCATTTTTTAATGAGTTAAAATTATTGGCAAACATTCATTTTATATCGAATGAGAATCATGGTGTTGTCTTTTTGAAAATGACTTTTTTAAGTTTTGGAGATAAATCACTAGAACACCCAAGTGCACTCATGAGGATGCTGTATTGCTGGATAAGTATAGCTCGTGGGCTGTATATGCTCAAGTTTGTCTTTTCTTGCCCCTTGAAGTAGATCCTCAGCAGCAACTAAAGTTTGCCAATGCTCTGTTCCTCTATTATTTTTTTTCCTCTCTCTTTATATTGATTTTGTGCTTTTGCTTTTTCTGGTTCCTGAATGGGCAGTAGTCATTCCCCATTGGTGGCAGCAATGATTGGGAATTGTGTTTTATGGTCTGACCACTGGTGATCTCTGTCCAATGGATGATGGAGATCTAGTCTCTGAAGGGTGAGAGATGACAGGATTTGATTTGTTAATCTTTTTCTGTTTGCCTATTTGTGAACTCTAATCGATTGAAAAATACTCTGTGACCATTATGGAAGGGGAACAGCTCTTGCGATCTGGACTAGTGAGTTTTTATGTTTCTGGTCTTACTTTGGACCTGCAGCTGAAGTTGTATACTTGGGCGAAAAATTATTTGTTTGTAATTCCGAAAAGCCTTTACCTCTTGTGTATGAATGGGCAGCATTTTCTTACTTCTGGAGAGTATTTAAAAATTAGGTCTAATGTCCATTAAATTAAAGGCGATCTGTTCTGATTGTTTTTTCAAGATAAACAAGTCCTTATATAAATCAAGTATTCCAAGAATTCACAAAAACCCCGAATCTTTAATACTTTAAATGTGTGAAAGCAATTCTTCTTACAGAAACTTGTATCACAGAAATATTTTAAGAATCCAGGCTCACATAATTAAGGGAATCTTTGGATGAATTAGACTGCTTCTATAATTTTCTGTGATTTACTAGCATTCAGTATAGTATAGCCATCTTTTTAGTTTCCTTTGTAAACTTGATTTAAGTATGTTTCTCATAAGGAGATTAGTTAATATATGAACATTCTAAACTTCTTACATTGTCTTACAGATCAAATAAACATTACAGTTGTATAACGCTCAAGATGATAAAACTGTAAATTTGTCTTCATAATTCTGACATTTTAATAGCAGTAGTTATGTTCTGTAGTGTGTCAATTTGAACATAATTTTCAAAATTCTTAGGTAACTTAAAACTTTGGAATTGTATAAATTATGTTAATTAAAGTATAATCAGTAGATACCAAGATAATTCATATATAGTTTCATGTGCGTCCATGTGAAGAGACCACCAAACAGGCTTTGTGTGAGCAAGAAAGCTACTTATTTCACCTGGGTGCAGGTGGGCTGAGTCTGGAAAGAGAGTCAGCGAAGGGAGATAAGGGTGGGGCCGTTTTATAGGATTTCAGTAGGTAAAGGAAAATTACAGTCAAAGGGAGTTTGTTCTCTGGCAGGAGTGGGGGTAGCAAGTTGCTCAGTGGGGGTGCTTTTTGAGCCAGGATGAGCTAGGAAAAGGACTTTCACAAGGTAGTGTCATCACTTAAGGCAAGGACCGGCCATTTACACTTCTTTTGTGGTGGAATGTCATCAGTTAAGGTGGGGCAGGGCATATTCACTTCTTTTGTGATTCTTCAGTTACTTCAGGCCATCTGGGCATATAAGTGCAGGTCACAGGGGATGCGATGGCTTGGCTTGGGCTCAGAGGCCTGACATTCCTGCCTTCTTATATTAATAAGAAAAATAAAACAAAATAGTGTTGAAGTGTTGGGGCGGCGAAAATTTTTTGGGGGGTGGTATGGAGAGAGAATGGGCGATGTTTCTCAGGGCTGCTTCAAGTGGGATTAGGGGCGGCGTGGGAACCTAGAGCGGTAGAGATTAAGCTGAAGGGAGGTCTTGTGGTAAGGGGTGATATTGTGGGGATGTTAGAAGAAACATTTGTCGTATAGAATGATTGGTGATGGCCTGGATATGGTTTTGGATGAATTGAAAAACTAAATGGAATAAGAGAAGGAGAAAAACAGGTATAAAAGGACTAAGAATTGGGAGGACCTAGGACATCTGATTAGAGAGTGCCTACGGAGGTTCAGCATAGTCCTGCCGGCAAAGATTATTTATTTACTTCAAGAGTTAAGAGTGGCAGTTTGGGGATAGCAGGAGGAGATATCAGCTGTGATGGCTTGGAGAAACAGTGTAAACTGGCAGTGTAAACAAGAGCAGGGCATGTATGAGTAGTTGAGAATGGTGAATAGGAGTATGACGAGACAAAAGATAGTAGGGATGACAAGGTTTTTGGGGGCACAGTCTAAGTTGGTCTGGTGTCGAATGAGACTGGGGCCTAATAAAAAGGAGCGTCTATACAGGAGCTTAAATGGGCTGTACCTTGTAGCATTCTGAGGACAGGCCTGAATTCTGAGAAGCGAAAGTGGTAAAAGTATTGTCCAGTCCTTTTTAAGTTGGTGGCTGAGCTTGGTGAGGTGTTTTTAAAAGACCTTTAGTCCGTTCTACTTTTCTTGAAGACGGAGGACTATAAGGGATGTAAAGGTTCACTGAATACTAAGAGCCTGAAAAACTGCTTGGCTGATTTGACTAATAAAGGCTGGTCTGTTATCAGACTGTATAGAGGTGGGAAGGCTAAACTGAGGAATTATGTCTGACAGAAGGGAAGAAATGACTGTGGCGGCCTTCTCAGACCCTGTAGGAAAGGCCTTTACTTATTCAGTGAAAGTGTCTATTTAGACTAAGGTATTTTAGTTTCCTGACTCGGGACGTGTTGAGTAAAGCTAATTTGCCAGTCCTGGGTGGGGGCAAATCCTGGAGCTTGATGTGTAGGGAAGGGAGGGGGCCTGAATAATCCTTGAGGAGTAGTAGAATAGCAGATAGAATAGCAGATGGAACACTGAGAAGTTATTTCCTTGAGGATAGATTTCCACGATGGAAAGGAAATGAGAGGTTCTAAGAGGCGGGCTAGTGGCTTGTACTATAGCATAGCCTGCCTCTGCTGGTGAGTGGCGATTAGGCCTGGTGGAACTGCCATCAATAAATCAAGCGTGATCAGGGTGAGAAACAGGGAAGAAGGAAATGTGGGGAAATGGGATGAACATCAGGTGGATCAGAGAGATGCAGCCATGAGGGTCAGGTGTGGTATCTGGAATAATGTGGGAGGCTGGATTGAAGTCCGGGCCAGGAACAATGGTAATTGTGGGACTTAATAAAGAGTGAGTACAGCTGAAGGAGCCAGGGAGCAGAAAGTATATGCATCAGGTATGAGGAAGAAAATAGATTTTGGAAGTTATGAGAAATGTAGAGAGTGAGTTGAGCATAGTTTGTGATTTTGAGGGCCTCTAAAAGTATTAAAGCAGTGGCAGCCGCTGCACACAGACATGAGGGCTACGCTAAAACAGTAAGGTCAAGTTGTTTGGACAGAAAATCTACAGGGTGCGGTCCTGGCTCTTGTGTAAGAATTCTGACTACACTAACCATGCCTAGGAAGGAAAGGAGTTGTTGTTTTGTAAGAGATTGAGGTTTGGGAGATGAATGGGACACGATCAGCAGGGAAAACACGTGTGTTTTTATGAGAATTATGCCGAGACATAACAGATGAGGATGAAATTTGGGCTTGACTGAAGTAATGGGGGCTGTCTGTGAAGCCTTGCGGCAGTATAGCCCAGGTAATTTGCTGAGCCTAATGGGTGTCAGGGTCAGTCTAAGTGAAGGCAAAGAGAGGCTGGGATGAAGGGTGCAAAGGAATAGTAAAGAAAGCATGTTTGAGATCCAGAACAGAATAATGGGTAGTAGAGGGAGGTATTGAGGATAGGAGAGTATATGGGTTTCCGCACCACAGGGTGGATAGGCAAAACAATTTGGTTGATAAGGCGCAGATTCTGAACTAACTTGTAAGCCTTGTCTGGTTTTAGGACAGGTAAAATGGGGGAATGGTAAGGAGAGTTTATAGGCTTTAAAAGGCCATGCTGTAGCAGGCGAGTGATAACAGGCTTTAATCTTTTTAAAGCGTGCTGCAGGATGGGATATTGGCATTGAGTGGGGTAAGGGTGATTAGGTTTTAATGAGATGGTAAGGGGTGCAAGATCGGTCGCCAAGGAGGGAGTAGAGGTATCTTATACTTGTGGGTTAAGGTGGGGGGATACAAGAGGAGGACGCAAAGGAGGCTTTGGATTGGGAAGAAGGGCGGCAATGAGATATAGCTGTAGTCTAGGAATAGTCAGGGAAGCAGATAATTTAGTTAAAATGTCTCAGCCTAATAAGGGAACTGGGCAGGTGGGGATAACTAAAAAGGAGCGCTTAAAAGAGTATTGTCTAAGTTGCACCAGAGTTGGGGAGTTTTAAGAGGTTTAGAAGCCTGGCTGTCAATACTCACCACAGTTATGGAGGCAAGGGAAACAGGCCCTTGAAAAGAAGGTAATGTGGAGTAGGTAGCTTCTGTATTGATTAAGAAGGGGATGGGCTTACCTTCCACTGTGAGAGTTACCCGAAGCTCGGCGTCTGTGATGGTCTAGGGGGCTTCCGAGGAGATCTGGCAGTGTCAGTCTTCAGCCGCTAAGCCGAGAAGATCTGGGAAGGAGTCAGAGAGCCTTGGGCTAGAGTTCCAGGGGCTCTGGGAGTGGCTGCCAGGTGAGTTGAACAGTCCGATTTTCAGCGGGGTCCCACACAGATGGGACGTGGCTTAGGAATCCCGGGCTGTGGGCATTCCTTGGCCCAGTGGTCAGATTTCTGGCATGTGTAGCAAGCTCCTGCGGGAGGAGGTTCTGGAGGAACGCCTGGCTGCTGCGGTTCAGGCGTTTGGAAGTTCTTGTGTGCTGGAGATGTGGCTGGGGTTTGTCTCACAGTGGAGGCAAGGAATTGCAACTTTTTTCTATTATTGTACACCTAGAAGGCGAGCTTAATTAAATCTTGTTGTGGGGTTTGAGGGCCGGAATTTAATTTTTGGAGTTTTATTTAATGTTGAGAGCAGATTGGGTAATAAAATGTATTTTGAGAATAAGACGGCCTTTTGACCTTTTAGGGTCTAGGGCTGTAAAGTGTCTCAGGGTTGCTGCCAAACAAGTCATGAACTGGGCTGGATTTTTATATTTGATGAAAAAGAGCCTAAACACTATCTGATTTGGGATAAAGAAAAAGGAGCATTAACCTTGACTATGCCTCTAGCTCCAGCCACCTTTTTAAGAGTAAATTGCTGGGCAGGAGGGGGAGGGCTAGTCACGGAACGAAACTGTAAGCCGGACCAGGTGTGAGGAGGAGAGGTGATAAAAAGATTATAGGGTGGAGGAGCAGAGGCTGAGGAAGAATGGGGACCTAGCTCGGCCTGGTGAGGAGCAGTCTGTGGAGGAAGGGCGAGGTCAGATTGGTCTGTAGAAAAGGAAGATTAGAAAGACTCAGCGACGCTTGGGGTTGGTACTGAGGGGACAGGCGGGAGGGAAAGAAGGAAGATTTGGGACAAGTTGCACTGGGCACAGAGACTAGGAAGGGACTAATGTGTAAAAGAATGCCTGGATGTCAGGCACCTCAGACCGTTTGCCTATTTTACAAGAATTATTTAGATCTTGCAGGATGGAAAAATTCAAAGTGCCATTTTCTGGCTATTTGGAACTACTGTCGAGTTTGTATTGGGGTCAAGCGGCATTGCAGAAGAAAATAAGGCATTTAGGTTTTAGGTCAGGTGTGAGTTGAAGAGGTTTGAAGTTTTTGAGAACACAGGCCAAGGCAGTCGGAGGAGGAATGGAGGGTGGAAGGTTGCCCATAGTGAAGGAAGCAAGCCTAGAGAAAAGAGAGAGTAGAGAAACGGAGGGAAGGGGTTTGGGGGTTCTTACCTTCCAGAAAAGTGGGAAAAGGGGTTGGGGCACAGAGATAAGAGGTCGGGGCACGGAAATAAGGGATGGGGTGCAGAAATAAGGGGTCAGGGCACGGAAATAAGGGATTGGGGTACAGAGATAGGTTGGGGCATGGAAATAAGGGATTGGGGTGCAAAGATAAGAGGTTAGGGCATGGAAATAAGGGATTGGGGTGCAGAGATAAGAGGTTGGGGCACAGAAATAAGGGATTGGGGCACAGAGATAAGAGGTTGGGGTGCGGAAATAAGGGATTGGGGGTTCTTGCCCCCTAGAAAAGCGGGACTTGCTGCTAAGGGTGAAGGAGAAGGGGTTGAGGGGTACTTGCCCCTCTCCCAGAAAAACAGAGAAGGGGTAGAGACAAGGAGAGAAGGGGTTGGGGTACTTGCCCCTTCCCCAGAAAAGCAGGACTTGCCGCTAAGGGTGAAGGAGAAGGGGTTGAGGGGTACTTGCCCCTCTCCCAGAAAAACAGAGAAGGGGTAGAGACAAGGAGACAAGGGGTTGGGGTACTTGCCCCTTCCCCAGAAAAGCGGGACTTGCCGCTAAGGGTGAAGGAGAAGGGGTTGAGGGGTACTTGCCCCTCTCCCAGAAAAACAGAGAAGGGGTAGAGACAAGGAGACAAGGGGTTGGGGTACTTGCCCCTTCCCCAGAAAAGCGGGACTTGCCGCTAAGGGTGAAGGAGAAGGGGTTGAGGGGTACTTGCCCCTCTCCCAGAAAAACAGAGAAGGGGTAGAGACAAGGAGAGAAGGGGTTGGGGTACTTGCCCCTTCCCCAGAAAAGCGGGACTTGCCGCTAAGGGTGAAGGACCAAGGCAGGCGTCCCTGCGTGGTCTGACACCCTTGAAACGTGGGTGTGCAATCAGAGAGGCGTCCCTGCAATGATTAAACACCAAGGGAAGGCTGCCTTCCCAGTCCGTGACCGGCGCTGGAGTTTTGGGTCCACGGATAAAACGTGTCTCCTTTGTCTCTACCAGAAAATGAAAGGAATTGAAATTAAGAGATGGGAGAGATTGAAGTGTGGCGCCAAGATTGAAAGGAGAAAGAGGTTGAGGGATAGTGAGGGAGGTTGGAGAAGAGAGTAAAAAGAGGCCACTTACTGGATTTGAAATTGGTGAGATGTTTCTTCGGCTGGTCGGTCTGAGGACCTGGGGTCGTAGGTGGATCTTTCTCACGGAGCAAAGAGCAGGAGGACGGGGGATTGATCTCCCAAGGGAGGTCCCCCGATCCGAGTCACGGCACCAAATTTCATGTGCGTCCGTGTGAAGAGACCACCAAACAGGCTTTGTGTGAGCAATAAAGCTGTTTATTTCACCTGGGTGCAGGTGGGCTGAGTCCGAAAAGAGAGTCAGCGAAGGGAGATAAGGGTGGGGCCATTTTATAGGATTTGGGTAGGTAAAGGAAAATTACAGTCAAAGGGAGTTTGTTCTCTGGCGGGCAGGAGTGGGGGTCGCAAGGTGCTCAGTGGGGGTGCTTTTTGAGCCAGGATGAGCTAGGAAAAGGACTTTCACAAGGTAATGTCATCACTTAAGGCAAGGACCGGCCATTTACACTTCTTTTGTGGTGGAATGTCATCAGTTAAGGTGGGGCAGGGCATTTTCACTTCTTTTGTGATTCTTCAGTTACTTCAGGCCATCTGGGCATATACGTGCAGGTCACAGGGGATGCGATGGCTTGGCTTGGGCTCAGAGGCCTGACATATAGTATTAATACTGAAATGTTGATTACTATACATAATTTCAAGTTCATATAATTTCGCATCTAACTGTGATACACTATATAGCGGCTATATCTTTGGGCTATGATATGGTTTGGATGTTTTGTCTCCTTCAAATCTCATGTTGAAATGTGATCCCCACTGTTGGAGGTAGGGCCTGGTAGGAAGTGTTAGGATCATGAGGGTGGATCCTTTATGAATGGCTTGGTGCCATCCTCCTGGTAATGAGTGAGTTCTTGTTCTATGACTTTATGTGAGAACTGGTTGTTTAGAAGAGCCTGGCACCTCCCACTCCATGTCTTCTTCCTTTCTTGTTTGCTCCTCCTCTCTCTTGCTCCCTGTCTCACCATGTGACATGCTGGTTCCCCTTCGCCTTCTGCCATGATTGGAAACTTCCTGAGGCTTTCACCAGAAGCAGATGCTGGCACCACACTTCCTGTACAGCCTGGAGAACCATAAGCCAAAATACCTCTTTTCTTTATAAATTACCCAGCCTTGGTATTCTGTTATAGCAACACAAACAGACTAAACAGGATATTCAGAATAATACAGAAATGAATATTTTATTTTTGCTACTTTGTGAGGGTGTATGTAAAGTGATATGTTTAGCAGGAGAAAGTTTTGTTATCAGTATTCATTAGTTTTATTGTACTGGTAAAATCCCTAATTATGATGTATTTGTCAATTTTCTAGTTTCTAGTTTGTGCTGTGAAATAGAAATTATAGTTTTAGTTAAAAGTTGAATTAATGTGACTGCTTGAGACTATACTAGGAGCCATAGAGAGGAAATACAAGTGGGTATGTTCTTTTGTTTTTCAAGGAAAAAGGAGAATGATTTTCTCCCGTATTAGTGTCAGTTTGTTCCAGAACATGAGGGCACAGTGAAGGACAAAATCTGATTCTGTATAGCAAGTTATAGAGGATTTGAAGGATTTGAATTTTATTTGCCTTGAATTATAATAACTGAAATGGAAAAGAAGCTATAAAATATATTAAAATTTTGGCAGTTTGTTTGGTTTTGATAGGTTTATTCACCAGATAATGTAAGGAATGAAAAAGGGCTTGTGAATCTTTTACTGCCAAATGTATTAATTAAAAACTAGAATTCAACATTCTCTCTGTTAAAAATGATAATCTTAGAACTTTTAGTAAGGTATATAAAATGTTATTCTGCACCCTCTGTGAAATCTATTCCTATAGCAGAGACTCCATATCTCATCAGAATAATTTTCTCTGTTTATGTTGAGTTTTATAATGTTCTTAATTATTATTATTATTATTATTTTTGAGACGGAGTCTTGCTGTGTTGCCCAGGCTGGAGTGCAGTGGCGCGATCTCAGCTCACTGCAAGCTCCACCTCCCGGGTTCACGCCATTCTCCTGCCTCAGCCTTCCCAGTAGCTGGGACTACAGGCGCCCGCCACTGCGCCTGGCTAATTTTTTGTATTTTTAGTAGAGACGGGGTTTCACCGTGTTAGCCAGGATGGTCTCCATCTCCTGACCTCGTGATCCACACGTCTCGGCCTCCCAAAGTGCTGGGATTACAGGCGTGAGCCACCGCTCCTGGCCCTTAGTTATTTTTTAAAAGAGCAAAAATAAAGAACAAATGTTCCTGACTTGTGAAAGAACTAGTTTCTTACAATAATTTAACTCGTTTCCTGTTATTTTAAAATATTTTATTGTCACTTTGATTAAATAAACAACCAAGTACTATTTCTCAGCATTCATGATGCTATCTTAGTCAAGTAACCAAATCTCCAACAACTTTTGATTTTGCCTTCTCAGATTCAGATCCTAAAATCAGAAAACAAGGTGTGTCTTTTATTCCTAAATCTATCCTTGTGAGTTGCCCGAGGGACCCTGGAAAATCACAAAGATTTATTATTTCACCTTATGAAGAGAAATGCTGGAAATAAATGTTCAGTATGTTCCATGTTTTACAATTACCTTGACACTATTGTAAGGGCTATATAGGAAAAATTGTCAAATCAGAAGACATGCATGTTCAATCTTTCTTTGTTAAGTTTGCTTAGGTAAAATGTTATTAATATAAATATTTTAGAAACTGTATGTTTTACAGGAGGCCTCTGAGATTTATCAGTACTCTTTATTCTTATCCTCAGGAAAAACATTGATGAAACCCTCGTGAAATAGTTATGTACTATATCCCAAAAGAGAATATGACTTTCCTTCATTCTGATATTCTTAGTCACTATAATAAATTGACCACTGTCATTGTTTTATTATTAAACAAGTGTCAACCTCCCTTAGATATTTGCCTGAAGGCTATTGTATAAGCTACAGATGAGTTTAATTTTTTTTTTTTTTTTTTTTTTTAAACAAAGGCAGTTTCAGGGCCTCTTGGGATGAACTCTACCAGGTACTCTAAAGTGTTTACACTTTAAAGAATAGATACTTGGATATATGCTTCAGAACTCTCTTTGCTTAGACAAGTTTTAGATTTTTACCGGTGGACTGAGTTAGGAATTCCAGGACTTTTGTTAGCCCTATGGCAGATATACTTGATGAAAGCAAAAGGTAGACTGTTTGGCGCAACATCTAGTGGAACAAGAATGATCTACATAGGACTAAATTAATTGATAGGGAAAGTTAAATTGTGGTTATTTGAAATATTGTTGATGTTATTTTTAATGTTTCATTTTTAATGGGTATATGAGGAAACTCTTAAGCTTTCACTAGCTTTCAATTTAGGAAACTTTGCTTTCTAAACTGAAATAAAATATTTTAATGATATCTGATTCACATTGACTTCAGAATTCAGAAATATTTCTACTGAGTGTTATTTGTTCCATAGTAATAAAACTGTTTGTATAGGCTCAGTAAGAATCTGTCCTCCTTTTAACCAGGATGCAATTGGACAAACTGATTGTGCAACTGAGTCCACACAAATCTCATTTAATCAGGTATGACATGCCCCCATTAAGAAGCATCATTTGGCGTTATATAAGGAGCCTATGCTATTTGCAATATGTTTATTCTCAGAAAATATCTTGTTGAAAGGTTATAATCAAACAAGAAATGTACCATATCAGAAACTAAAATACAGGAAATTGAAGAAGAGAGAAAACAGTGAGAATCAGTTTAAATTATCTATTACACAGAAAATAAATTATCTGGAAATATATTACACAAGTGCCAAATTGGGATTTCTAAGATAGAAGGAACCTACCACAAGAAATATTCTAGTAGTCTAGGACAAAAAGTATTAAAATCTAGTAAACTATCGCAGCAAAGACAAGAATTGGACTGGAGGGGGGCAGAGTAAAAACATTCCAAAGGTCTCATAGCAGTGGGCCAGGACAGAGCACAGGAAGTGGTCCAAAAGTATCATTTTATTGGGATGAGAGGGAAGAAGGGAGAAAAATGGAACATGTTTATAAGTTTATTTCAAATATCAGTAAAGACAAATGTATCTGATTAAGAACAGACAAATGAAAGGTGTTTCTAACAGGAAAATATGGAAAAAATTCCAAATTAATAAGAGAAAAAGTGGAAGAAACAGCAATTCGATTTTACCAGAGAAAAAGGAATGGGAAAAAGTGGCAACTTTAATGAAAATTAATATTGAGCATAAGGAAAGTTGGAAGAAATAAGATCAAATATATGTTATTTTACTAAATATAAATGTACTATGTTCTGTCATTGAAAGAGAGACTGTCAGGTTGTGTTAAAAATTACAACTTAGTCACATGATTTATATAAGAAACACCCTTAAAATAACTAGTTGAATATAAAAGAATTAACAAAGAAAGACCAGGCAAATGCAAACAAAAAGAAGCCAAACTGGAATATTAATTTTAAAAAGGTAGAATTTAATGTTAATGGCACTAAACCTAGAAAATAAGACATTACATGATAAAAGGCACAATTTATGAGGAAGATTTAGCTATCAAAACCTTCTATACACCAAGTAATACAGGAGATGAATAAATATATAAAAACAACTGGAAATTCAAGTAGAAGATGAAAACATAAACAATGTTTTAGTGGGAGACTTCAATATACCCATTTTAGAAATAAGAATATAGATAAAGAATACAGTTAATATCATCCTTATTTCAGAGCAAATACTTTTTTATCTATGCAAAAATTATACAAATTGTTCATATATTTAGCCACAAAGAAAATTTTAAAATTCAAGAAAGTAGATTTAGCAGACATCTTAAAAGTTATGTTCTCTGATTTTAATCTTATAAAATTAGAAAAAAAATTTAATAAAATCTTAGAAATGTGGAAATAAAAAATTGTAGATAATCTCACTGGTTGATGAGAAAATAAAAAGGAAGCAATAGATATCACTTTATTCCCAAATCGAATAGAACACAATCTAAGTTGTGCTTCATTATTAAAGACCAGATAATAGCTAAACATAAGAGTATAAAATTTGTCCAGGTACAGTTAAAGAGATCAATAGAACAGAATAGAAAGTCTAGTAACAGACACAAATGCATATAAGAATTTAGTAAAGTAAAAGCACCATTTAATTGCCATGGTGACAGGACAAATTATTCAATATTTTTTTAGAGAGGGCCACCCAGTTATTTACTTGGAAGCAAAATAATTAGGTCTAATAAAACTTTCATTACACATTAAAACAATTTCTTGAGAAATTAAAAACTTAAATGTACTGGGATAAATGATATACATTTTAAGGAAAATATAAGTGAAAGTTTATTTAAAAACCGGGCTATGTAAAGATTTTCTAAGCAGAAGGTAGAATACAGAAGTAAAAATGACTAAGAAGTTTAATAGATTTCAAATCCTAAACGTTTGAAACTTTCATAGTTCTAAACTCCATGAACAGAAGTGAGAGGTAGATAACAAAGCAGGAAAAGTGTGTTAGCTGGAGAGTCAGTGGGCAAGGACTTAAATTCTTCAATATGTAATTACACTTAGAAATCAATAAAAGAGAGGCAATGATTGGATAAGGAATATGGACAAGAAATTCTCAAAAGAAGAAATGGAAATGATAAATAAACCTAAAACTATATAGTCTCACTAGTGATCAAAGAAATATATATATTTCAAAGAAATGTATATATATGTATGTATCCACACACACACATATATACATACACAAAAAATAATTGGACATCATTTTTTACCTATTAAATTTCTAAAGATTAAAATTATGTTAATACTCAATGTAGATGAGGATATTTGGAAAAAAGCACTTTCATATTCTGCTGCTGGGTATGTACAGCATTTCTGGAGTATAATTTAGAAATGCTTTTTGGTTTCTGAAATATTTCATTGAGAAAATAACTCAAGATATTCATCATAGAATTCAATATCAAATAATTAAATACTCATATTAAACTATGTATATAATTATTTACAGTAACATTGTGGGATGATATTTAATAAGATGGACAATAAATATTTAATAAATGATAGCACAATAAAGTGTCAAGTAATTTTAAAAATACATTTAATTTTTAGAAACGAGTAGAAGGATAATTTTTAAAACATTAACGATGTACTCTGGGTCATGAGATTTGTAGGTAATTTTAGTTTTCTTCATTTTGTTAATGTATGTTATTAGAGTTACAAAGAACATTAATTTCTGGTAAAAATAAAGCCATTTATAAGAAAATAACAATACCCTTAGATTATGTTATCCATATACCCTTTAAGTATAGAACTATCTTATATATACGACTTCAACTTAATTTCCAAATATCTTTGGCTTGAAAAAGATAAATCCTTTGAGTATGAGATTAGAAGGCTGATATCTCTGTGTTTATTTTTTAAAGCAGAGTTAGATTTTGGGAGAAAAATATCTCTGTCTGATTCCCTGGATTTTTGCCAACAATTTTGGGGTACGTATGTGTGTGTGTTTTGCAAGTAAAATTTTAAAAATGCTTAGCTGGACAAGATGTTTTATTAATGACATGTAGCATAGCCAAAGTTTAATTTTTTTTTTCTTTTATTTTGAGACGGAGTTTGCTCTGTCACCAGGCTGGAGCGCAGTGGCGCGATCTTGGCTCTCTGCAACCTTCAACTCCCTGGTGCAAGTGGTTCTTCTGCCTCAGGCTCCCGAGTAGGTGGGATAACAGGCATGAGCCAGCACGCCCAGCTAATTTTTGTATTTTTAGTAGAGACGGGGTTTCACCATGTTGGTCAGAACGGTCTCCATCTCCTGACCTTGTGATCTGCCCGCCTCGGCCTCCCAAAGTGCTGGGATTACAGGTGGGAGCCACCGCACCTGGCCCAAAGTTTAATTTTAAATTCATTCAAAAGTGTATTCCTGAGATACTTAAAAGCTAATACCAGGTTCCAAAAATATCTGCCCAGAAACTTTCAGAAATTTTAATTAATATTCCAAAGAAAAATTATTTCAAATTATTTAACCTCTCATTAAAACTCATTTTCTAAAGGTCAAAAATATGAAGGCATGAAACATGAAAACAAATTTCTAGCTTCTCCAAGTTACTCTTTGTATACCTACACAACCATGTGCCAATTCTTAGGGTCAGCCCTAGGAAAGGCTGTGAAGTACGGGACATGGTAAGAAGATGTTAGGTTCCAAAAAATTGTTCTTAGTGCCGTATGTTCACAAGTGGAGAGTGACTCAGAGGGATTTCAACTCACCGTATAGCTGAGTAAGAACCTTTGGAATCAGGAAACCTCTCATCCTACTTTGGAAACTCTACCCTAAATGGATCAGGTTTAACCACGACCAAAGTCTATTGAGGCAATTCAAGACCACCCATCCCACCTAACCCTACACCACCCTACAAAAAGTTCTACATTTAGGATCTTCAAGATACTTAATATATTGCAGAAAGTCAGCTTTTAAGGAGCAAATAAAGAAGGAAACACCTGACTAAACAGGAAGCAAATGG
Organism: Pongo pygmaeus; assembly: GCF_028885625.2. NCBI lineage: Eukaryota > Metazoa > Chordata > Mammalia > Primates > Hominidae > Pongo > Pongo pygmaeus. The sequence goes on from NC_072388.2 coordinate 36,272,089, forward strand.
TGGCCACTTAGTCTCATTTCAGGATCCAGTTTCACCCCCCAGATCTGCAAGTCTTTGGCTCGGCTCCCTGACTCACTCCTGCTCCTGACTTCTGAAATACACTCCTGGTCTTGGTTGTTTTTGTTAGTGCAAGAAGCTCTGTCATTGGAAACAGATTGGAATGTAAAAGTTGTAATATTAATTAGAAAACCAAAATCGTAGTAAATAAAGGAAATACAAAACCATGGTGATCCAGTGTATGCAATTTTTAACCCGAAAAGCAAAATCAACCTTTGCTTCCTCTTTGCCATATTTCCCCTTACCTTCTTGCTGTATCTTTGCTGTTCTGAGTTGGAGAAAGGGCTGAAATGGAAACTTATTAGAGTGTCTGTTTTCAGTGGATGCTGAATGGTAAGTAAATGGATGGGTTATTCCTGGACTGTAAAGTATTTCTCTCTTCTCTGGGAGTATACTGATTTAAGGAATAGGTGACAACAGCCAGGAGAGCCATGTAACTCTGTCTGTCTGTCTTACTTTCCTTTTGTTGTAAGGTGTTGAATTATTGGAATGAGATCTATGTTTAACTCTGGGGGAATTTGATTGATAAAGGCCTTAAAATTCAAAGACAGTTATTATGCCTATAACTCTCCTTGAGTTTGGCGACAGAATAAAGCAAGTACTCTTTTACTGTGTAAGTTTTAAAATAAATGCTACTGAGATCCCTGAGTGGGTGGCCATTTGTAGTGTTGCTCTTGACATGGACTTCGGTTTTCTAATTGAGAAAGAGTCAGAGAGATGAGAAAATGGAGAATGTTTGGTATTGATTGGTAGAATTTTATAAAATTGCTGATCATGAAGGGATCTTGGGGCAAATAACATCAGCCCCTCAAACTTACAGAAAAAGGAATAGAAAGTCAAAGTCACACCTGTAATGTCACATTATGAATGGTGGAATTAGGGCCAGATAGTGCAAGTGAGTTTCATGTTACCAGAAGTTACAGACTCCAAAGTTACTTTGGTTTTTGGAAATACTGACTGATGTGATATTGGTATTTAAATGTATATTCTTAAACTATTTTCCATTTCCCTCTTCCTATCTGTCTAGCGCTCTGCCTTCATGCTTCTCTTTTTTTTCTGTTCGTTCTATTGTCTTTGAAGAATGTGCAATCTCATAAACAAAAGGAACGACTTTCAGAAATAAAGAAGATAACTTCAGGTTTTTTCCCCTTTTTTCCAAGGATCATTTGCGAGCAATTGAGAATCCGTGTTAGAGTCAAACATGAATTTCCATGTATAGAAATTCCATGTATAGAGATCCATTTAAGTCATAAATAAAGGTAATGGGGCATGAGATTTCTTTAAAACACATTTTCAGAACTGACTTCCAAAAGGTGATACCCACCATATATCAGTTTCTCAGAGAGTCTGGAAAGATGCAACCCATTGAATTAGTTTACACTTCCCATCCAATGGTCTTCGAAAGTATTTAGCTGTGTTTTCCCTGTGAGTATACTCTGCCTGGAAATTACTTTCGGAATTAGCTACAATACCTCTTTCTGGTCACTAGGGTGTCATTGAACAAATTGCTCCTAAGTGTTCTTTGGTGGCTGGAAAGAATTAAGTTGAGAATCTCACTATAATTTGCTAAAAAGAAGACAACTCCATATTGCAAATATTTCTGAAAAGTAATTCCATTGTTAGGTTTGTTCATTCATTCAGCAAACATATACTGAAACATATACCTATGATAGGGTAGGTTCTTTATTAGGCACTGGAGAGACAAGATTAAAGTAATTCCTGACTCGCAAAAGGCAAGACAGTAGCAAGTCACGTTTAAATATGATGTAAAATTGCCTAGAAAGAGGCATCCACAGGGTTGCCTAAGTAGATTGGGCTGTAGTGCTAGAAGTGGTGTCATGGTATAATGATGGTGTTGGGGTGGTTGGATGGTGGGGAAAGAGAGGGAGATAGTGGTAGCAGTAGTAGAGTGGTGGAGGTTGGTGTTGATGGCTGGGGTGGGGATCTGAGAAAGCTTCTTGAAGAAGGTAATTTTTGAATTGAACACTGAAGGATAAATAGCAATTAGTCAAATGGAAGAGTAGCATGTTTCCTTATTCTTGCCCCCTGAGTGCCCCAAACATATATGCAATGTATTTCATTTCAAATTTCAACTTACATGACATGAGAACAACTATGAGAGATTCTTCAAGTTCTCATCCTAAAGCTTGGCTTGGCTCTTCTGATGTGTGGTATGCATCGTCACAACTCTCTGTACATTTGTAACCTATTCCGCTGGAGAATGTATTACACACCACAATTTTTGCCCTCCTGTCAGTGTTTGATTCAAAGCATTATCTTCTTCATCGCCTTTGCTCTAGCAAGAAGCATACCATGCATCATCAGACCACCTAGTAACACTGACAGTTTTATATATCCCTGAGAAATCACTTTGGTAGCTGAAAGGCCCAAAAAGTTGTAGAGCAGAATTTTGGAGAAATAAGCAAAATAAAGACAACCTGTTAAATTCTCTAGTGGTGATGCACTTTACAAAAAATAGTATTCAGGGGACTAAGGTCACTGAGGTGAGAAAAATGATGCATGAGGCTGTCACAGAAATCTCATCTGTGTACTACAACTTTTAATCTGTTCCAGGTCAGTAGGGATTTAAAATGCCTGGAAAACAGGAATGGGGCAGTCAGGACATTCCTCAAGGGATCCTCAAAAGAAATATAGACCTTTTATGTCTTTCTTACCATAGAGACCATGAAACCATGAAGTCCTTCTTGATACCCGGACACATACTGGTCTCTGCTTAACACACCAACACATCTGCTTCTGATCTTCTAGCAGTTGTTTTCATTTTAGTTTCCATCAACATGTTCTCTGTTTTACTAATAAGTATTATTCTCTTCAACAGCTTTCCTAATCACCTATCTCTATCTATCTATTTCTTGATCATCCACAAAATTGATTGGCGATAGAAGACACTACCTATTTGTAGTACTGACTTGAATTGAAATGAAAAATCAGGCAAGTAGTGGTGAGTGTTTTCTAATATTGGTAGCTATTATTTAGTGAGTGCTTATTCTGGGCCAGGAATTGTCTAGTTGATTAAAGGATAATTTCCCATGTATAATACACCTTCCAGGTGTGTGTTATTATCATTTCACAAATAATACATATGTATAAAGGTAAAAGGATTTCAAAGACCATGTATTAGAAAGTAGGAAAAGCAGAATTTCAACCCGAGCCAATGTTCTTTCTGCCACATCCAATCAATTTTAATCTTTCATAGATGTACATGACTTAGAAATTTTCTAATTAGCCTTCACTACACTTGAACTACAGATGCTTTCTAAATGTGAAGCAGATAAATCGGATCATTTCAAGAAATTTAGACATATGACCCTTAGACTGAAAAGTTTAAAAATAGTAATGCAGGAGACTTTGTAGTGGAGAAGAAGAAAATTTCACAGAAAAATGGAATCTGAACTAAAAACTGTAAAGATATATGAGAGATATAGAATGGATAGGGGAAGATATTTTAGGAAGAGGGATATTATTTTGAAGAAATGTCACAGATAAGTATGTTCATAAAAAGTGATGATAATCTGATTTTCCAATGATTGTATTGATAGTTTAAAACCTATGCAGTATCAGGATGGGAAGTCAGGACCAAACAGCTGTGAAGGACTTATTGGTAAATGTAGGGTCCTCAAATTTCTCCCTGCCTTTTCTTTCTGTGTCCTGACCAGAAAAATCACAGAGTGACTTGACTGCTCTGTGATCCAGCCAGCTGCAGGTTTTTCCCCGCAGGCTTGAACTCAAACCAGGGCCTTGAACCTTCCCAGATACTGATAAAAGTATCGAGGTTGTTGCCCCAAACACTGAAAGTAACAGGCCCCATCCCTGAGCCAAATTCTTTTAACTCCCATATAAACTTGATATGCTGACCCGTCCACTGCAGGATATAACCTGGGTAGAACACCCCTTTTCTCTTGCTGTCCTTTGCGAGGACTGCTGCAGCCTGCTCTGTGCTTTCCTCTAAGAAATGGTTTGGATTGATTACCCTGGCAATTAGTGCTTCTGTCTTACGAACGTCAATCTGCCTTATCTTGGGATGGTTTGGGGCACTGCCTTGTGGGAATTCCCCCCACTGCTGCTTTTGGGGTGATTCTAGCTGTGGGTTTGGCAGGATGAAAAAGGCATGGAGATTAAGGTTATATTTAACCTTTTGCTGGGGGTGAGCTCTGAGAGAAATGGTTTCTCCTCACTTCAGAAAGAAAAAGAATCAGAATTTCCTTGCATTTCATAAAAAGTCCCCAAATCTATATTTATGAGAATACCAATGTCAACCAGTGCCTTTGGAAGGCAAAGCTCTGTGGACTATGTCAGAGGACTGAGGTATGAAAAAGTTTATAATTATTAACCCCTCCTCTTGCCTTTACAAAAACATCTGGCGCACCAACTTTCTTCAACCAGAAATCTTTCAAAGTGTGAAGTTAATAAATGAGAATGTAATAGGTCTGATACTGGTATGGGCTCTGGGAAATAGCAAATTAGCTAATAATTTTTCTAACTTTTACAGGATTCGAATGGAATTTTCACTTTAAGCCTTCTTTGGAAGTAATATATTTTGTTTTTCAAGTCTGGAACAAAGAAAGAACAAAGATGATTTGATGTAGTGCAGCAGTTTGAAGATAGGTAAGCTGGGGGAGAGTGAGTAGGATTGGCAGCGATGCAGACCTGAAGGTGTTCAGGGCATGCCAAGGGATTCCATAATATCACATGCTTCACAGGTGACCATGCCAATGCAGCAGAAAGCAGCAAGGCCAATATTCAGCTGGTATGCTGCAGTCCTACATACCACTTGGCATCAATTTTTGATGGGTTAGGCATCTGTTCCAATTAGGTGAGGCCCATGCTATACTTGTTGTTAAATATTTTAAATATCCACCCCCAAAACGAGGCCAGCTACATTATTTGTGGGGACAGTGCAGAAAGAAAATGTGGGGTTCCTTATTCAAACAGCAGGAAAACATTACTGTTAAAGATACTAAAATATGAAGATTTTTCTTTCTTCTGTAGTCTTTATCTCACCTTGTCATGGTATTTTTAATTTACTATGTCATCCTACATTTAATACATTAACAATTGAATAAATACAATTTATAAAAATTTCAAAATGGTGACAGCAGGGCATTAAGCCAAGTGCATGGCCCATTTGAGTGTGTGTTTCTGCACACAGGTCGAATGCCCAGTAAACTGATCTTGTCTGGAAAGTTAGAAAGTCTCAAACTTTAGTAGCATCAAGATGAGCATTTGGCAAGAGCAATTCTTTCAGAGTAAAGAATGAAAACAAGAAATAAACTAGAGACTTTGTATCTTTTACGACATAAGACATCCAGGAGTGCCAGGTACTATTCTGGGGGTGTAGGACACAAGCAGACAAGGAATATTGATATCAGCAGAGCACATGTTTATGGACTTTCACAAACTCCTTGAGGAGGAATCCTGCAGGAGCCTGTGGGCTAGAGGCTGGTACTGATAGGTGAATTCCCAAATGGTTGAATTGACCCTGCCTATCAGCTGCTGATGTGTGAGTTGATCTCAACCCAGAAAGAAGTCTACGGGGTGTGGGGCAGAATTTCAGACTCCATTTTCGTCCTTGTTTGGTCAATATTTTTACTCAATGACTTGGGAGGACACTTACATGGAATGAAACTGTGAAGAAGAGGAAATCCATTTAATGACAGAAATGAATAAAAAACCTTGGCCCTTTATTTTAGCCTTCCCAAATTTAAGAAGTATAGCTTGATACAAAAAAATAGTCATGTAAGCAAGGCATAGGAATAGGATCTTGAAAATGTGGATTCATAGTTGTATATGTAAAAAAGACCTAAAGGCTTTGTTGTAACTATAGCAAATTCATGCGAGTCAGCAGCATAAAGTAGCTAGAATAAAATAGCTAATTTGCTATTGAACTACATAAATAGAAGTATAACATATAAGACAAGGATGGCGACAATGAAATTCCACTCGGTACACTTCAGATCACACCTGTGTTATTGTGTTTAATTTTTTAAAAAGTGATGTGAACAACTGAGACTATGATTATTGGAACTGAGCAGGTTTTGCTACCCTACTGAGCAGGTAGGGATTTAAAACAATGGAATATCTACCCTACTGAGCAGGTAGGGACTTGAAACAATGGAATTTAAAGCAGAGTAGAAAAGTGGGATTATTTTATTTTGAAGAAAGGAAAACTTGATAGAGAGGGGTGAAGAGGGGAAGGAAAGAAAGGAAAGGTGTTTCTGAATATTGAAGAGCTCTCATGTGGAAGAAGAATTAGTTTAACTAATTTAACTGAAGGATGAAACTACAGCCAATGGTAACTGAGGAGAGGGTAGATTTCAGCTCAGTGTTAGAAGAAACTCTGAATTATAGGAGCTTTTAAAAAGAAGAAATGAGCTGCTTTGAAAAGTAATAAATTCCCCGTCGGTAGAGCACTGGTGTGGTGTTATCAAAAGAGGGTAAGTTGTATAGTCAGACAATTAGGGTTCACATTCAGGCCTTGACACTTACTAGTTAGTATAACTTGGTAAACTGCTTACCATCTCCCGGTTTTAGTTTCTGATGGAGGAGGATGTCTAACTTTACTAGAAGTGTTTGGAACATTAGAGAAAATCTATGTAAATCCCTGATACACACCCAAATATTGTGCTCATAAAATATAGAATGTTCATTACAGGCAGTATATATCATTGGACACAAGTATATGAATATGTTTCTGGTCACAGAGGCTTAGTTAGACCTCAGTATCTCTATCTGCAAGCCTTTAAAAAGTAGGAACTTGCTTAATAAAGTTATCATCAAACTTTCCCCTTAACTCAAATCATAAAAGCTAAGATGATAAGTATTTGCCTACATGAAAATTTTTAGAGCTTTCCTAGTGAATCATCAGTTTTTACATGAGCATATTAAATATGGTAAGGTTAATTTTGATATTCAAAGCAAAAAAAAAAAAGTAAATAGAATTTAATGTATTATAAGCCTAAACTAAAATATCTACATTCTCATCTTGTTTTCTGATCCTCTGTTTTCTGAAGCATATTTTCGAAACCATGGTATTATCTAGATTGGGATGGATGAATTAGGGAAGAATTATAGAGATCAGTACCAGCCAAGTGGGATAAGATAAATTCCATTTTATAGCTGGAATAACTGAGATAATCCCAGTGGTAAATGTATTGGGTGCCTTCCATGTGTCAAGTGCTGGGGCAGGTGCTTTACATTCTCTGATTCAGGCCTTGCAGCAACCTTGACTGAAGCAAGCCATGTTATCTTTCTTCCAAGGTGAGGGGCAGAGCTCTGTGAGGACTGAGACCATGCCTCTTTTATTCACCACACTTACTCCCAGGGCCTAGGAAAATAACTGGCATATTAGGTACAGAGGAAATATTTGTTGAATCAGTGGACAAAGGAACAAACAAATGAAAATATGGAACCTCAGAACAAGCAAACTGACTGAGGTTACAAATCCCTTTAAATGGTGCAAGTTGACTCAGACTTGGGTCATTGTGTTGGCCCTCCTCAAAAGAGTTGCAGAATCTACCTGTATGCCTTGAGTTTTCATGCACAGTATAAGGTGCCATGGCTAGTAATGTTCATTTTCATGTGGAAAGATCATTGATTATCTGGTAACTGATATTGGGTGCATCTGAGATAAAATATTACTACAGTTTTTAGCCTCTACAGTGGCGTTTTTTTCGGAAGCTTTTTTTTTTCTTTTTTTTTACACAAGTTGATTCTACTATTCTTTCTATATTAGATACTTTTCAGTATGTCGTGTTTTCTCCTTCTGATTATGAAAACAATACATGGGAGACAACAAAATTACGTAGACTTGGGTGTGAATATTGACTATCGTATATCAGCTAAGTGACCTTACGCAAGTTATGTAATGGGGATAATACTTCCTACATTGGTTCTTTTGTTTTCCTTTTTGGTCGGAATTAAATGAAATATGTGCATGTATATTGTAAGCATTCAATACCATGAATGATAAATTACTAACAATATACGCTTATTGTAGAAAATGTAAAAGTATTAAAAAGAAAATAATAAAACACTCCCAATTCTATTTTCAAAGATTAGTTAGTAATTTGTTGTGTTTTCTTCTATCTTTTTCTCCTCTGTTTACATTTCTAAGTAGCTGAGATACTACTGCATATATAATTTTGTAAGCTGCTCTTCTTTTTTTACCTCAGCAAGAGGCTAATTTGATGAAGAGATAAAAGCTGAAAAATGTCAGGCACGCCCTCCTTACCAGAGAATTTTGATGCTGTGTTCATAGATCCCAAGTGGGCACTTCTTTGTCCTTTAAATTACTTTTCTGTTCAAGGAGTGATGAAGTTGAAGGGTTGTTCCCTAGGACATCTGGAAGGCAGTAATCATTCTATGCTCTAATTGAAGAATAAATGTCCAGTTTTACTCTGTGCTTTTTCCAGGCCTGTGCTAATCAGGATGCTGGATCTTCGGGCTTTCAGATAATTAGTGATGGACGTTTTGCTCTGGTTGTTCAATAACCCTCCCTTTTTTTTTTCAATGCCTTCTCATTAGTAAGTCAAAGAGAAATTGCATCAAAGCAGCTAAATACACATTTATATGGCTCAAATATTATACCATGACCTGTTTGTGAATTACTCAAGGACGTGGGAGTATTTAACTTGAAAGCCAGGTATGCTTCTAGGGATGAGAGTGGATTGCCTTTAACAAGGGACACGCTCAGATGCAAGCACCCAATGGTAGAAAATGTCATGTGGCTGTTTTCTTCCTGGCTAGCTCTGTTCGTCGGAGCGACCGAATTCAGCTAAGGTCAGGGACTGAGGGGTTGATGAGCTGGTACTTTTGGCTCTCACTTCATCTCGGGAAGGCATTGTGTTGTCAGAAATACACTTACTATTCTCAGGAGACAGGGCATTAAAATCCAAAGCAGTTACTGAATGCTCAGAGCAAAGATTCTAGAAACCATCACTAGCCTAGAAAGATAAATAAAAAGCAGATGTAAGTAGGAGTCAGGAAGCATTGGCCATGGGTTTTCTGTATATTCTAACTGCTGAGAGTTTTGTTCCTGGCTGGAGTAGATTTCTAAAATTCTCATCATCACCATCATTTTCATCATCATCATCATCATCATATCATCATATTTGTTATGTGTCAGTGAGCAGGGATATAAAGCTGCTTGACTTGTCTTCTGTTAGGCTGGTGGATATAGCATGTTGTGGGTTAAATTGTGTCCCTCCTTAAATATGTTCAAGTCCACACCTTTGGTATCTATGAGTGTGATCTTATTTGGAAACAGTATTTACAGATCTAATCAAGTTAAGATGAGGGTCATATTGGATTGCAGGAAGAGGGAGGGTCCCTAAATTCAACACTGGTGTCCTTATAACACTGTGTGAAGATAGAGACACACGTGGAAGAACGCCATGTGAAGTTGGAGGCAGAGACTGGGGTGATGCAGCTGCCAACCCACAGACATCAAGGATTGCAGACAACCATTAGAAGCTAGGAAGAGGCAAGGATGATTCCTTCCCGAGACCCTTCATGGGGAGCATGACCCTGCTAACACCTGGAATTTGGACATCTAGGCTCCAGAGCTATGACAGAATATGTTTATGTTCTTTTAAGCCCCCAAGTTTGTGGCTTTTTGTCATGACAACCCTAGGAAACTAATAGATAACATGCATGAGACTTACCTCCACCTACAAGCGTACTTTTTCAGGAGGACTAGAGTTCTTTTCTTATCTCAGATTGAGCTTTATACTGCTGCTTATTCACTATTGCCTCCCTGAGGAAAATACAGAAATAGGGTGTTCTTACAGTCCTGAGGGACTCATGGGTATACACACCGTCTTAGGATGGGTTTCCTTAGAAGTAGGCACTGACATGAGGATTTGTGTGGAAGCAGTTTCTTTGGAGACAATCCAAGGAAGCACTGATGAGGGAGTGGGGACATGGGATAGGGAAGGGAAGAAACAAAGAGCCCATTACTGATCAGTTTACCACTGTGGGCAACCAGGGCTCAATTCTACTGGGGAACTCTGGAAGATAATGCAAAACATACTTTAGAATCCCCCTCTACCCCCAGAAGAGGGGAGTTGGAGACCTGTTGCCATAAATATGCCTTTTTTTCTCCCAAAAATCTTGTCCTTTTTTATTCCTATAAGGTTTGTGGTCTGCATTTTTAGAATTTTTTTTTTTTTAAAATAACCTCTGTGAGATCAGCCTCTCAATCTGCATATTCAAATTTCAAAGTCATAATGAGCGGGACTTTTCTTGGATAAAAACTGATCAAACTGTATGTATTATCTTACTCCTTTCCATGCTAATGCTGGATCCCTCTAGCCTGTCAGTGTGTAGGCATCTTTCTGGGGCCCTCCTCCTCAAATTGCCTCTGCATACACATTTCCTGGATTAGAACCCTTAGTCCAGCTCTTGTCTACACTGTGTGTTATGCACAATACCTGGAGAAGGTTAAGAGAACAGATCCTCAAAGGGTAGCTTTGAGGTCAAATGTCCACATACTCTGAGTCTGCTTAAAACAATGCAGTGTAACTCCTTTGAGGATTTGAATTTGCCAACAGCTTACCAGGTGTGAAAGCCTGTTTACTTGATCTTTAAATTGTTCTTTTAAAGTCTTATTCTTAGTTACTGAGTCAGAATGTCTGTTTTAGAAATGTCCTTTTAAGCTTTAGATTTGATTTGGCAAAGAGCTTATATGAAAAAGTTAGCAAAGATTATTTAATTGTCTCTTTAACCAAGGAAAGGATGAATGGGTCCAGGGATTACATTTTTCATGTATTCATATAGAAAGATTTGCCCTACAAGAACATACTGTCCCCAAGTCAGAGAGCCTTTGGGTATTGCAAATTTTGTAAAGAAATTCAAGGCATGCAGGAGAGAAAAGTTTTATGTCACCTCAAACAACAGCAAGTGGCAATGGAACACCTGTCAAATGAACCTGCTTTCACTCCAACAGCAGCAGCATCATTGAAACTTTTAAGGTGTGATGAATTATTATCCACCATCTGTTTTACAAAATGTTAATTCTTCTTGAACCAAAATTACGGTCCAGCAAATGAGCTCTTAGCAAAGCAACAAGTCATCATTCATATGAGGCTGTAGAGAGAACTTGAGCCAGAAATTATTGGCACAAATGATTTGCCAGAAACAAAGTGGAATCTTATTAAAGACCAGACAAAATGGTGAATTAGATAATGAGAGGCAAAATAAGCAGCCAGCTATAAGAAGAGGGGGATAAAGTGTCTCCAGAGGGTAAACTAGAAGATGGTTTTTATTCTGTGTTATCCTTTGGAAAACAATTACCATCTCCATAAACTTTGTCACATGCTCTTTGTCCAGGGTTACCGAAGGTAGGGCCCCAGAGTTGTGAGATGTAGTTTTCCTGGGTTTTTGTTGTCTCCTGTGATTGTAATAGGATCACTGTGTAGAGAGCCTGTATCTGTCCTTTCTTTTAAATCTTCCTGAACTCTGCATACCACTGCTTTATTATAAATACATTTAAAAAATGAGGACATGAAACGGAAAGTTGTCTAGGGACTAGACTATAATAATATCTCCCTGGAAATTAGGATTTGGTTTCTGAAAACCTTTGGGAGGAAGTTTTAGTTAAATAACTAAAGATCATATGTAGGAGAATACAGGAATAGGTCTCAAGTATGACTCTGAAAGCCCTGATAAACATATACTTACACCCAAACCTATGACCATCTGTTTCTATGTTTATGTCTTTACCTTTCTCTATATCCATGTGTATAGCTAATTTTAATATATTTTAAAAATGTTCAGACATCTTTTTAAAAAATTTTGTTTTAATTTTAAGTTCTGGGATACATGTACAGGACATGCAGGTTTGTTACAGAGGTAAACGTGTGCCATGGTGGTTTGCTGCACTTATCAATCCCTCATTTATCCTGATGCTCTCCCTCCCCTAACACCCCCAGATATGCCCATGTGTGTCGTTCCTCTCCCTGTTTCCATGTGTTTCCATTGTTCAGCTCCCACTTACAAGTGAGAACATGCAGTGTTTGGTTTTCTGTTCCTGTGTTAGTTTGCTGAGGATAATGGCTTCCAGCTTCATCCATGTCCCTGCAAAGGACATGATCTTATTCCTTTTTATGGCTGCATAGTATTCTATGGTGTATATGTACCACATTTTCTTTATCCAGTCTATAATTGATGGGCATTGGGGTTGATTCCATGTATTTGCTACTGTGAATAGGGCTGCAGTGAACATATGCATGCATGTATATTTATAATAGAATGATTTATATTCCTTGGGGTACATACCCAGTAATGGGATTTCTGGGTCAAATGGTATTTCTGGTTCTAGATCTTTGAGGAATTGCCACACTGTCTTCCACAATAGTTGAACTTGTTTACATTCCCACCAACAGTGTAAATGTGGTCTTATTTTTTCACAGCCTCGCCAGCATCTGTTGTTTCTTGACTTTGTAATAATTGTCATTCTGAGTGGCATGAGATGGTATCTCATTGTGGTTTTGATTTGCATTTCTCTAATGATCAGTGATGTTGAGCTGTTTTTCATATGTTTGTTGGCGGCATAATTGTCTTCTTTTGAGAAGTGTCCTTTGCCCACTTTTTATGGCGTTGTTTTTTTTCTTGTAAATTTCAAACATCGTTATTTTAATGGTACAGGTTACAGCAACAGATAACTATGGATATATAAAGGCATGTATTTATGTAAAGATATAAACATAGACAGAGGTAGACTGTAACTATGTAGTTACGGTCATTCAAACAATACTATTTCAATTGGACTCTAAATTATATTTTACATATCTGAAATTTTAAAAACCATAAATGTAATGCAGTTATTTCCAATTTCTTTCATCTTCAGGTGACTTTCTGAGATGCTATTTCTGACAATTGTGGTGGTAAATCCTTCAACATTTGGATCACCGAGTTCTTAGATTTTCTTCCTTCTCTTCAGAAATTGAAGTTGTAAAATTGTTTCAGAAGTTTTATCAGTTCCTGGATGCATTTGAATGACACTGCCCAGAGGACCAAGTAAACTATATAGTTTGGATGCATTTGAAAACTACATATATTGTTTGAAACTACATATATATAGTTGAAAACTACATATATATATAATATATATAAATGTATATATATATAATTATATATATAAATATGTAAATACATTATTGTGTGTTTACTGGTCACATTATAACATATAATTTAATTATAGAATGTTTGAGGAAATTAACAAAAGGTCAAAGAAGAAAATAAATCATTCATAATGCCGTCATCTCAAAGCAGCCATTGTTAACATTTTGGTACATGTCCTTCCAAATATATATTTTAAATATTTCCAAACATAATTGTTCTAATGGCATAGTGAGGTTAAAGCAAGAGTAATTATCTTAAACTTCCCTGACGTGTGCTCTCTCCAGCCTGATAAAGTGCCTAAGCTCTCCCTTATTACCATACCATGCTATCGTGGCAAGTCCAAAGTCAGTCCTATAGGCTCCTAAACAAGCATGTCTTCTGCCCTCCAAGTCTACGATGCAAAAGCACTCCATGACAGCTCTTCAACCACCTTGCCTTTATCTTCCTTGAGAATACCTTGTCTGTGACAAGGGAACTTCTTCAGGTTCTCCCTAAACTGCAAATTCTTGAGCTAACAAAATAAACTAATGCCCTGCAGTCCTCACTGTGGCAGAGCCATACTGTGTTTCATACACCATCTGCTGTGTCACTATCCTGGGGCCCTGAGAAGAGGTGCTTGCCCTCAAGCCTAACAAAGTATTCCACAAAAATCCCTCCTTTTACCAGCACCTGCTCATTTTTTAGGACTCAAAAAATGCATAGCAACTGGGGAACAAACACTGTTCTGTTTGCTGCACCCTCCGTTTTTGACACTCCAGGCCCAGCAGAGCACATTTATCTCTGCCTATTAATGTGTGCAAACAGATTCCTTTACTGGCCCCACCAATTTAATCAGATATACTGTCAAACCTAGGCTCAAGCAGCGATCCCTATGATATGTTTGTTTTAGCTAACACTTTTTTTTTTCTTTACAGTGGGAGGAAACTTAAATAGCTTTCAGTAAAAAAATGATTTTATCAAGGTTTCCTCTTTCTCTCCAATTCTTAGTTCCATTCTCTTCAAATAGTAGGCATGATGACCATGGTTAGCCTGAGTTCCACCTCAAAATCTTAACAATTCCATCAGAGATTTTTTTTCCCCCATTTGCTTTGACCAAAATATCAGTGAAGCGTCTGACTGTCCTGGTTTAGGATATGTGCTTATATTTTAGCACTCACTCTAGCCCAAGGATGGCTTACTGTGATGGGCTACAGCTGTGTTGAATACTCAATTATAGCTGTGTTGCCTTCCCACTCTCAAGACCTGCAGAGGTGTAGAGGTCAAGAAGAGGCCCATGAGTAAGTACTCAAGGACTGAAGAATATTATGAGAATCAGAGTGGGGAAGGATAGGTTTTCAAAAAGATGCTAGACAGATAATACCCAAATATCTATTATCATATATATATATATTTTGTTGTGATCATAGAAGGTAAGCTCCCCGCAAGCAGGGTTTTTGGTTGCTTTGTTCACTATTGTGTCTTCATCGTCGTGGTATATATTTTAAAAATTATTTTCACTTAAGACTGTATCATGACCATTTTCCTATGTGATTAATTTTTTTTTTTTGAGATGGAGTCTCGCTCTATCGCCCAGGCTGGAGTGCAGTGGCGCCATCTCAGCTCACTGCAAGCTCCACCTCCCGGGTTCACGCCTTTCTCCTGCCTCAGCCTCCTGAGTAGCTGGGACTACAGGCGCCTGCCACCATGCCTGGCTAATTTTCTGTAATTTTAGTAGAAACGAGGTTTCACTGTGTTAGCCAGGATGGTCTCAATCTCCTGACCTTGTGATCAGCCCTGCCTCAGCCTCCCAAAGTGCTGGGATTACAGGCGTGAGCCACCGCACCAGGGTTAAATATTTTTTATAACACAATTTTAAGGACTCTACAGCATTCCATTGTTTGTAGTCTCCTACTTATTGCATCATTTTCTCCCAATTGTGCAAACCACTGTATTTGTACTGTGATTTCCATCCTTTCATATTATAAATTTCTCTTCTGATCAATGCTACCCAACTAAAAGAAACCATGCAGTGCACATTCAGTGATTTGTTTTGAGTCTCTTTGCACCTCCTTAGAAAATTGTATCAAATCATTTAAACCTCATACAAAGTTCCTGCTTTAATTTATGTAGTTTAGTACTAGATCACTCTGTGTCTTGCTTCCTAAGATGTAAAATAAGCATGATAGTACTACTCACCTCATAGAGCTGTTATCAGCATAAATGAATATAGTATTGCCTGGCACTTAGTGTGTCTAAGTGCTCAATAATTATTGGTTAAAATAACCATTATTATTGTTACTGCCACATCGCCTTTCTCTAAAAGTAGGGTTAATATGTTAGTATGAGGGCACTGAGCTCAATAAGTGGAAGGGGCTAGCACTCTGAAAACAGAATTTGCAGGATATCAAATATAAATTACTACTTTTTGCAGTAATAACTGATGTATATGAAAAATTTGATTTGCTTCAATATGTTCCACAAAATACTGGCTTTTATTTTCATGATGCTGGGCTCTTCTGTACCCTGACCGTTCTGTATTTGTGTTCTTTTATGGGGGACACCCTCTCTCTTTCAGTCACATTTAATATTCAGTTTTTCTAGTGGTAGGAGGAGCATTTTAAAATGAATTCTATGAGTCCTTATTAGAAATGCACTCCCTACTGTGGCATCATAAGGTTTCATGTGTAAAACCATTAAACTTGAGAGCTGGAGCTGATGAGGCCTACCATCTAAGCACTTTATGTTCAATAACATTTGGCCTTCTAAAGCACTGCATAATTAGAATAACATTTTTTACTAGATTAGGAAGTCGTCACTACCTGTGCAGTTGCAGGAGGGAGAACAAACTTGGAAATCAACAATCCAGACTTCCAAGCTTCCACTCTTCATTCATTTCACCTCACAGGCTAGTCACAACACAAAGCAATGGTCACTTGGAGTCATGGATCCAATATGCACACAGTTGTGGAAGAAATGCAGACAATTTAATGTGTTTTCAATGAAGAATTGGCAATTGTGGGAGGAATACTGCAGGTCCTCTTGTACTCTCAAAGGTGAGCTCTTCAAGGGCAGTGGTCTTGTCTGGCATGTTTTTGTGTTGCCAGTGCCTGTGCAGCCATAACCAAATGCCTCCTACTGGCCTGGATCTGTGGCAGGAGACTTACCTGATCTCATTGAATTCCCATCACAGCCTGAGGGGTTGGCAGCAGTAGACTCGTTTAAGAACCAGAGTGAGAAAACTGTGCCATTAAGTAGAGTAGCAGGGTGAGAAAACAGGTTCAGATCTGTCTGCCACAAAACCCATGTCCGAGAGGCATGTGATGGGGAGTCGGGAAGTGGACTCCGGAGCTGAACTATCTGACCTTCAACCCTGGCTCTGCCACTCACTGGCTGTGTCACTTAATCTCTCTGTGTCTCCAGTCCTACAATGTAAAATGAGAATGGTAACAATACTTGCCTCAAAGGCTATAAGCTGCCTGGCATATACTGTATACGTATAGTACTGCCTGGCATATACTATGTGTTCAGCAAATATCAGCAAAAATAACCATTATTGTTATGGTTGTTTTTGTTACTGTTATTGTTACACTGCCGTTCTCTAAGAGAGAGTTTTAAATTTTGGCATTAGGGCACTGGGCTCAATAAA
Organism: Pongo pygmaeus; assembly: GCF_028885625.2. Lineage (NCBI taxonomy): Eukaryota > Metazoa > Chordata > Mammalia > Primates > Hominidae > Pongo > Pongo pygmaeus. The sequence goes on from NC_072388.2 coordinate 36,288,914, forward strand.
TGATTAATAACATCGATTTTCTCTACAGAGAAGATTGTGGAATCTAATACATCTAATTTAATTTTTCCCTTAAATAATGGTTAGATAAGTATTAAAATGTGAATCTCCTTTTCTTTAAAGCAAAGGAGAAATGTGTACTTATTGCACTTCTTGCTTGACCAAATTATTTTTGTGGAATCTTTTTGTTGACTACTTATGATCAAGAGGCACATGGTGTTGATCATTTTCTTTTAATGTTTGCAACTCTTCTGTGGGTGTGGTTGGGTATTAAGAGGATGTGGGGGCAGTGGAAGAATTTGTTTTGCTTATACTGTTTCTTTCATTAGAAAAACATTTTTTTTTTTAGAAATGCACAGATAGTTTGTACATTTCAAAGACATGAAAGGTAATCTTTATATTCAGAAAAAGAATATTGGAAAGATATCATAGGCAGCTGTTGCTTTTAAAAATGAATTTAAAAAATTTATTGGAGATCCTGAAAATCTTTATATTGTGGGTGATCTTGCCTCTCACTCAGCAAACTTGAAGTTCAACTAGTTTTAATTGTGTATTTACTTCTTTTCATTATTCAGTTGTCTATAAAATACTATATCATATATATTTACTATAACCAGCACACATGTATTGCGTAAAACTTGATAAATTTTGACATAGGTATGTACCCATGAAACCATCACCATAATCGATATATAGTCAACCCTCAGTATTTGTGAGGGATTGTTTCCAGGACCTCCTGCATACCAAAATCTGTGGATGCTCAAGTCCTTGGCATAGGACTTGGCATAGGCTTTGCCTACAACCTAACTCATATCCACTTGTATACCTCAAATCATCTCTAGATTACTTATAATACCTAATACAATGCAAATGCTATATAAATAGTAGTAGTTATACTGTATTGTTTTTCATTTTTATTTTTGTAGTAGTATTGTTATTTTTTCATTTTTTGTAAGTATTTTCGATCTGTGATTGGTTGAATCACAGATGTGGAACCTGGGGATATGGAAGGCTGACTATAGTAAATATATCTATCATGACCACCTCCAAATTTGCTCATGCCCCTTTGTAAGCCTGACCTCTTAATCCTCCCTGATTACCCACACTGCTTGAGGCAACAACTGATCTGCTTTCTGTTGCTATATATTAGTTTGCATTTTAAATATTTTATACAAATAACTATACAGTATGTATCTTTTTTTCATTTGGCTTGTTTCATTGAGCATAAATATTTTGAGATTCATCTCTATTGTTCTTTTTATCATTTTATTCATTTCTCTCTATAGGTAAATGATTTTCCATTGCACAGATATTGCTACAGTTTATCCATTTACTGTTCAATGGACATTTGCATTGTTTCCAGTTCTTAGCTATTATGAATAAAGCTTTGCTGAAGAAAAATACTTTAGACAAGTTAAATTTAATAGAGTTTAATTGAGCAAATAAAAATTAATGAATGAATCATGCAGCTCTTAGAACCAGAACAGATTCTAAGAACTCTGGCCTGCCATGTGGTTGTGCAGCATTTATGCACAGAAAACAGAAGTGAGATACAGAGACAGTTTAGTTGGTTACAGCATGATGTTTTACGTTATTTGAATCAGTTAGTCTCTTGTGATTGACTGAAGCTCAGCTACTGTAATTGACTGAGTCTCAGCTATTTGATCTAAGGGTATTGTATGAGTCCATTCTCACATTGCTATACAGAACTACCTGAGACTGGGTAGTTTATCAAGAAAAGAGATTTAATTGACTCACAGTTCCATAGGCTGTACAGGTGGCAGGCTGGGGAGGCCTCAGGAAACTTACAATCATGGTAGAAGGTGAAGGGGAAGCAAGCACATCTTAACACGGTGATAGGAGAGAGTGAAGAGGGAAGTGCTATACACATTCAAACAACCAGATCTTGTGAGAACTCACTCACTTTCACAAGAACAACAAGGGAGAACTCTGCCCCCATAATCCAATCAACTCTAACCAGGCCCCTCCTCTAACATGTGGGGCTTACAATTCAGTGTGAGATTTGGGTGGGGATACAGAACCAAACCACATCAAGTATACTTCTTAATTAGACCTTCAGTTCATTTATGTATTCTTAGGTTGCAGTTCATTACATAAGGACTTGAGTATGAAGGCATTCTCGGGCCAAATTTAGTTTAGTTTAATGTCTTCTATCAATGGGATTTTGGGAAGAAGACCACTGGAGTGTGACAGTCATCACATCATATCACATCATATCAAGGGTACATACTGTCAATAGGCCTTATCAATGTTGATAACCTGGTTCATCACCTTACCTTCATCACCTGGTTAGGTAGTGCTTTCCAGGTTTCTTCGTTATAAAGTTTCTCTCCCCCGTCTCTTTTCATATTTGTAATGTACTCTTTGGAAGGAAGTCATTATGCAAGGCCACATTTAAAGAGTAGGGAGTTATGCCCCACCTTCTTGAGACTAGAGTATCGGCATAAGTTATTTTAAATTCTTCTGCATGGGAAATTTGTCCATTCTCCCAGGTTATTTATTTATTCAATGGCTTATATTCATACAGATTTATGGGCACTCATGAGATTTTTTTGTACTTTGGATTATAACCTAATATTAAATTTTTGCTTGAATTGTTCCAGCTTTGTTCCTGTTTCGTTGCTTAGAGTTTTACTGGGAGCTCTTTCAGTTGGCTCCTGGATCCCTTTGACATATGCCCATCATTGTGGTTTTTTTTTTTTTTAAACGCCTTCTTACTTTGGCACTACAAGATGCTCCGGGTATGTCTTGTATATTTCCTGCCCTAACCTTAGAATCAGCCATTTATCCCAGGACCCCTGGCTCCTTTTTGTTGGATGATAGTATTTAAAACCAAGATTTGGGCACTGGATGTGCTTTTTGCTGCTAGGCCCTCTCAGCAGTTAGAACAAAGAGATGTATTCTAACCTATGTATATAAACTAATCTAAAAGTACTTCCATGTGTAACCAACCTTACGTATATTAAGTTGGACATGAGCTCATGCTGATGCTCCCAACTCTTTCTCTTGCTTATCTGTAACTTCCCACACTCACTACCTGCCATCCATCGACTTAATTATTCAGTTTTGGTGTGTACATATGGTGCTTTCAGAATTGTTTACCTAAAATTCAATGGGAAACAGCTTTTATCAACTAGACTACAGTGCTCATGAGCAGTTCCTATTGCCTTTATTCTTAGACTCCATTAATTTCCAAAATTTCTTAGGTCTGAAACTAATTCCCCCACCCAATTCTGTGAGATTGTTTCATACATGTATAATACATTTAGTTACTTTTTTTTATATCCCACATTCTCTGCTGGGATCCTCCTAAGTGATTTTTTAAAAAATTTCATACATTGAAGTGTACCTTTTTTGCTTTAAGTTTCTTTGGAATTTGAAAAATAATTAATGTCTTGTATTCACAATCACAGTATCATACAGAATAATTTCCACACCTAAAAAAATCATCTGTGCTTCTCCTATTCAATCATTTACCTCACCCTCTGCGTCCCTGGAAACTACTCATCTGTTTACCATTTCTATACTTTTCCAGGCTGTCATAGAATTGGAATCAGTTAGTAGAGAGCTTTGTCAGAGTGCCTTCTTTCACTTAGCAATATACATTTAAGTTTCATCCACTTTTTATGGCTTGATAGCACATTTCTTTTTATTGCTGAATAACATGCTATTGTATGCATGAACCATGGTTTATTTACCTATCGAACGGCTTTTTGTTTGCTTCCAGTTTTTGGTGATTATAAATAAAGTAGCTATAAACATTCACAAGCAGTTTTTAGATGAACATAGTTCTTAAATCAATTGGGAAAATACCTAGAAGCTTGATTGCTGGATTGTATGGTAAGACTCTGTTTAGTTTTATAAGAAATGGCCAAACTGTTTTCCAAAGTGACAACGATGTCATCTGTGAATAGAGGTAGTTTTATTTCTTTCCAATTTGCATATCTTTTTATTTCTTTTTCTTGTTTTATTGTACTAGCTACTATTTGTAGTACAACATTGAATTAGAGTGGTGTATTAGTCCATTTTCACATTGCTAATAAAGACATAGCTAAGACTGGGTAATTTATAAAGAAAAGGAGGTTTAATGGACTCAGAGTTCCACGTGGCTGGGGTGGCCTTACAATCATGGTGAAAGACTAATGAGGATCAAAGTCACGTCTTACATGGCAGCAGGTAAGAGAACTTGTGCAGGGGGACTCCCGTTTATATAACCATGAGATCTTGTGAGACTTATTGACTATCATGAGAACAGTATGGGGTAAACTGTCCCCATGATTCAATTATCTTCACCTGGCCCTGCCCTTGACACATGGGGATTACTACAATTTGAGGTGAGATTTGAGTGGGGACACAGCCAAACCACATCAAGTGGTGAGAAAGGAATCTTCACCTTGTTTCCAGGCTTGAGGGACAAGTAAAAAGCATTTCACTCCCCATTAACTATTATGTTAACTTAGGAGTTTCTTGGTAGATGTTCTTTATCAAGTTGATAAATTTTCCCTTTATTTGTAGTTTGCTGATTTTTTTAAAAAATCACAAATGGGTGGTATATGTTGTCATATGCTTTTTCTGTGTTAACTGGCATGATCATATGATTTTCTATCTGTAACCTGTTGATGTATTAGATTATGTAAACCAAAAAGTATCTGAGCTAGGTCTCAGCCAATTTAGAAGTTCATTTTGCCAGGATTAAGGACATGCCTGTGACACAGCCTTAGTGGGTCCCGAGGAAAAATGCCCAAGGTGGTCAGGACACAGCTGCGTTTGATACATTTTAAGGAGACATAAGACATCAACCAATACATGTAAGATTTCTACCAGTTCAGTCTGGAAAGGTGGGAAAACTTGAAGTAGCGGGGTGGGGGGGCTTCCAGGTCATAGGTGGATTCAGATTTTCTGATTGGCAATTTGTTGAAAGAGTTTATTTAAAGACGTAGAATTGAGGAGAGGGGCAAGATGGCTGACTAGATGTAGCCAGGTGGAACAGCTCTCACAGAGGGACTGAGACAACTCACATGCTTTTAACACATCTTCAGAGGAAAGATGCCAAGAATGGATAGAAGGAAGACACAGAAGCTGGGCTGAAGGAGGAGAAAGCTGGGAACCCTGCATGGGACTACCATGCACCAGGACTCATTTTTGGGCCACAACAGCTCCAGGGGAATGGATGAGTTGAACTGGCAAGGAGCAACCCACTCTTACCATGGGACTCTGGAAGCCTAGCAGGAGGAGACTCCTTGACCATCATGGACACTCAAGTTGGCAGGGAGAGCTGCTTAGAGAAGTGGTAGGGACAGCAAGCCAACTGAAGTGGAGCCCAGATGGTTTAAAGTGGGAGCAACTGTAGTGGAGCATGGCTAGGTACAGCCACCCCTGTGGGCTCAACTTGCTCCATTGGAGACTCTAGCCCTAGGGAAACTGTCAGATCTGAACTCTGAAGGGTGGCTTTGCCCATCAGACAGGGCTGGTCTGACCTGAGCAATCCTTGGTCTGTTGGCATCTCCTGGGGCCCCAGCCTGGCCACACCTGCTTGTAGGGTAGTCTTGGGTGCCCTGGGGGGCTGTACCGTAGCTTCTGCACTGGCAGACCATGCCTGACTTGTGAGGAGCTCCAGTGAGGCAGCCCCTACAGCCATGCACCGGCCCACATGCTTCCTCCCCATACTGCAGCTTACCCTGGGCCCACGACAACTCCCTACATCACTTTGCTGGCTTGTGTCTGCATGGGAAGGTTTTGCTCTCCTTGCTCCATCAGTGTGTGGGAGTGCAGTAGCCCTCTCTCCCCCAACCAACCACCTTTGCAGATAGACCCTTGGTGGGCACAGTGCTAGCAAACCCCATCCCCACCAGTGCCCCACCCTTGCAATAACACTGCACAGAGAATAGCAGATTCTCCCCCACACTAAGCAATCACTCCTGCTTGTGGGGCACAAAGAAGGCACCCAGACCTGTGGCTGCCGGCACCCCACCTTGAGCCAACACCATCTGCAGTGTGATCATGCACACAGTCTCCAGCAGAGGCCCCCCCACTCACCACCAGCTATGTTGCCTCTGCCACTGTGGTGAATGCCCACAGTGAGGGAGTCACCCCAGTAACCACTAGCACTCTGCCACAACTGCCTCACCTCAGTGTCCCCAGCACAGTGTATTCCAAACCTTGAGGAGGCAGAAAACAAAGTCGGGGCTCAATACAAGTCTCCAGAGTTAGAGCACACAGTCCAGGAATTGGGAGCTGAAGATTGGGCCTATAAAATCTTCCAGAAATAAATGCAGTCAGATGAATCCACCTTATACAACAATCAAACCCTCAAGGCCATCAAATAGGATAAAAGAAAAAAAAAATCCATCCAAAGGTCAGCAACCTTAAAGATTGAAGGTAGATAAGCCCACAAAGACACACAGTCATCAGATTTTCCAAGGTCAAAATGAAAGAAAAAAATGTTATAAGGCAGCTAGAAAGAAAGGTCAGGTCACCTATAATGGAAAACCCATCAGACTAACAGCAGACTTTTCAGCAGAAACCCTACAAGCTAGAAGAGATTAGGGTCCCATATTTGACATTCCTCAAGAAAAGAAATTTCAACCCAGAATTTCACATCCAGCCAAACATAAATGAAGGAGTAATATGGTCCTTATGAGACAAGCAAATGCTGAGAAAATTCACTATTACCAGACCAGCCTTCCAAGAGCTCCTGAAGGAAGCACTAAATATGGAAAGGAAAGACTGTTACCAGCCACTACAAAAACACACTGAAATACACAGACCAGTTTCACTATAAAGCAACCACATAAACAAGTCTGCAAAATCAGCAACTAACATCATGGTGACAGGATCAAATCTGCATGTATCAATACTAACGTTAAACGTAAATGGGCCAAATGCCACCACTAAAATGGCAAGCTGGGTAAAGAACCAAGACCCACTGGTATGCTGTCTTCAAGAGACCCAGCTTGCAAGCAGTGACACACACAGGCTCAACATAAAAGGATGGGGAAAAATCTACCAAGCAAATGGAAAACAGAAAAAAGCAGGGGTTGCAATCCTAGTTTGTAACAAAACAGACTAAACCAACATAGAAAAGACAAAAATAATAGTGGGAGCCTTTAATACCCCACTGATAATATTAAACAGATCACTGAGGCAGAAAATTAACAAAGATATTCGGCACCTGAAACTGAACCCCTTCGTTACACAATATACAAAAGTTAACTCAAGATGGATTAGAGACTTAAATGTAAAACCCAAAACTATAAAAACTCTAGGCAAAAACTGACAAATGGGATCTAATTAAACTAAGGAGCTTCTGTACAAAAAAGGAAACTATCAGCTGAGTGAACAGACAACCTACGGAATGGGAGAAAATTTTTGCAAACTATACAGCTGACAAAGGTCTAATATCCAGCATCTGTAAGGAACTTCGACAAATTTACAAGAAAAAACCCAAACAACTCCATTAAAAAGAGGACAAAGTACATGAACAGACGCTTTTCAAAAAGGACATGTGTGGCCAAAAAACATATGAAAAAAGGTCAATATTACTGATTATTAGAGAAATGTAAGTCAACACCACAATGAGATACCATCTCACATGAGTCAGAATGGCTATTATAAAAAGTAAAAACAGACCTGGTGAAGTTGTGAAGAAAAGAGAACACTTATACACTGTCAGTGAGGGTTATAAATTAGTTCAACCATTGCGGAAGACAGTGTGGTGGTTTCTTAAAGACCTAAAAACAGAAAAACCATTCAACCTAGCAATCCCATTATTGGGTATATATGCAAAGGAATATAAACTATTTTATTATAAAGAAACATGCACACATATGTTCACTGCAACACTATTCACAATAGCAAAGACATGGAATCAACTTAAATGCCCATCAATGATAGACTGGATAAAGAAAATGTGGTACATATATACCATGGAATACCATGCAGCCTTAAAAAAGAATGAGATCATGTCCTTTTCATGGACATGCATGGAGCTGGAGGCCATTATCCTTAGCAAACTAACATGGGAAACCAAATTCTACATGTTCTCACTTATAAATGGCAGCTAAATGATGAGCACACATGGATACATATAGGGGAACAGCATACAGGGGATAATTGGAGGGTGGATAGTGGAATCAGTGAAAGCTTCAGGAAAAATAACTAATGGGTAATATGCATAATACCTGGGTGATGAAATAATCTGCACAACAAACCCCCATGATACAAGTTTACCTATATGACAAACCTGTACATGTACCCCTGAACTTAAAAGTTTTTTTTTTTTTTAAACCTGGTATCCATAAAAGGGAATGTCTGGGTTAAGATAAGGAGTTGTGGAGGCCAAGGTTCTTTTTATGCAGATAAAGCCTCCAGGTAGCAGGCTTCAGAGACAAAAGACTGTAAATATTTCTTATCAGAGTTAAAAAGGTACCAGACTCTTAGTTAATTCTCCTAGATCAGGGAAAAGATCTGGAAAGGGAAGGGGATTCGTTACAGAATAAATACTTTTCCCACAAGAGATAGCTTTGCAGGACCATTTAGGAATATGTCAAAGAAATACATTTTAAGGCAAAATGCTTTGATTTCTCTCAGGGCTTTCTATCTGTCATGTGATGCTATACTAGAGTCAGGCTGGAATTTGGTGTCTTCTTGCTACAAAAAGCATTAAACGCTCCATTTTAATGTTAATACTTGTCAGTTGTGCCTGAATTCCAAAAGGAGAGTGTATAATGAGGCCTGTCCAAGCCCCTGCTGACCATCATGGCTGAACTAGTTTTTCAGGTTAACTTTGGAATGCCCTTGGCTGAGTGGAGGGGTCCATGTAGATAGTTTGGAGGCTTAGAATTTTATTTTTAGTTACAATTATATTGATTGATTTTCAAGGGTTAAACTAGCCTTGCTTACTTAGAATACATCCCAGTTGATCATGGTGTATAATTCTTTTTATACACTGTCAGATCTTATTTGATAATATTTTATCCAGGATTTTCCTATCTGTATTCATGAGAGATATTGGTTTGTAGTTTTTGTTTCTTGTAATATCTTTATCTGCTTTTGATGATGGGGTAGTGTTGGCTTCATGGAATGAGTTAAGACGTGTGCCCTCTGCTTCTATTTTCTTGAGAAGATGAGTATCATATCTGAATCTGGGTCTGATGCTTGCTTTATCTCCTCAGAGCTTTATTTTGCCTTTTGGTATGCCTTACAATTTTTTTTTTGTTGAAAGCTGTACATGTTGTGTCAGGTAATAGAAAACAATGTGAATAGACCTGTTCTGTGAGGATTTATGTTAATTTGGCTTGGATTTGGGCTGTGTTTGCTGTAATTGTAGGTTCCAGCCCCTTCCAATTCCTTCTGTGCCTTTGTTTTGCCTTCTCCTAATTTGGGCTTCCCTAAGTACTACTCCTCAGAAAGAATCTGAGTCTTGCATCTCTTTTAGCTGTGATCAACTATTATCATACTGGAGCCACATTTGTGTAGTGATAGGAGTGGGAGAAGAAACAAATTTTGTAATCTTCCAAAAAAACGTCAGTCTTTTAGTGGGCTTGTGTTTATGGCCTAAGATCTTCACAAATGTTTCTTTTGTACAGCTTCTTCCCTATCCCTTTTAGGTGAAACATGAGGGCTAGAGGGGCTGGAGCTCCAATGCTCTGATAAAATATTTTCCTCTGTAGAAGAGGCCTTTGTTATAAAGAAGGAGGCTCTGAGCATGGTTCACAAGGATTGCTTTTGCCCTTTTTCTGCCAGAGACAAAAGGGGATCTTTTCAATTTTTTGAAATTGCCATTTAAGTGTTTCTACAATATATGGCTTCTGCTATAGACAGGCAAATTTTGGCTGTGACTCTGAATGTGCTTGTTTGTTCACATTTGAAGGTGGTAGTGTGGCCTGCAAACTCAGTTTTTTCATGGGCCCAAGAAAACTCATTGGTTTTCTGTTTGTTCAGCTTTTTCTTGTTGTAACGATGGAGTGGAGAATTTTAATCTCTTTATGTGTTTTAGCTGAAACTGGAAGTCTACTTCTTAAGATCTATTTATTTTACTCTACTAACTGTTGTTTCTTAATGTCTTACCCATTTTCCTCTCCTCACCTTCAATTCCCCATTACCACATGTATACATACAATACTTGTCCCTGTATGCCTCTGCAATAATTTTTCTATTTTTATTTTTATTATCTAGTAGTTTTGTGCTTTAAATTAAATCTTTGATTCATCTTGAATTTATTTTGGTAGAAACAGTGAGATGGTAATCAATTTTTTTTGTTTTCATCCAAATGCCAGACCATTATTTCGAATGATCCATCTTTTCCCCACTGACATGAAATGCTGATCTTTTTTATATACTAAATTAAAAAATATATTTCATCATATTTCAGCTCTCAATTTTTTCATTGTTTTGTCAGTATACTCCTATATCAGTATCAATTTTTTTTTCATATAAGTTTCACAGCTTGGTAAATTACTAATAAACACTTTTTAAAAAAATGGTAATACATTAATTGCATATGTTATTTTAAGGATAATTGATGTCTTTATAATATTTATTTTGCCTCTCCAAGAATAGGTATATCTTTTTATTTATTCTAAATTTTCTTCCACAAGCTTCTTAATTTATTGTAAATATATTATCTCTTAATTGAATTTCCTTGCCAGTTATCATTTGCATATAGGAAAGCATAAAGGGTATCATTTGCATATAGGAAAGCATTTTGGTAAATGTATTTTGTGCCCATGATTTTACTGAATTATCTCATTGTGTATAATCATTTTTTAGTTGTCTTTCTTGGGTTTATGGTTAAATAACCACATCATTTTCAAGTAATAATTTTGACTTTTCCTTTCTATTTTTTTGTTTCATTTACTTGTTGTCTAATGATAATGACCAATATTTTTAGAACAATATTAGCTTGTTTTATTATAATAGACTTTTAAAACCATATTTATCATTCTCTTGATAGAATATGAAGTCCTTGAGGTACAGACTTTTATTATCTTTAATCCCTAACATAATATAGGCATAAAATAGGTAATCAATTGGTAATTGTTAAATGATCCAGCCAGGGTAAGGTAGACTAGGCTGAGCTCAGATGAGTAAATATGTACTCCACCCAGGTGAATCAGCCTAGGTAAAGTGAGTATCCTCTAATGTCACAGGGATAGCAAAAGTGACTCTTCATCAGACCTGTAAGTCTGGTGTGAGTCCCATAGCTAGAACCTATGATTCTTGAACATAATTGGGTCCTCAAAGAGCTGTCTCCTTCAAGAGCTGTCTCAGATCAGTTGGAGTTAGGAAATGCTCCTGCTCAAGGCCCATTTTTTTAGCCACACATGCCCTGAAAATAGTGATTTAAAAAGACTGTGTACAGAAGAGAAATAGCAAAAGAGAAGTAGAAGGGCTTTGTGGATTCTATACAGTCATCCTGCAGCCCTCAGGACATCCTCACAGAAGCAGCAGGAACCTTCTCTGGCTCCTGAATGGGACTCCAACAGTGGTCCTGTGATGGGAATTGGATGATGGAAGGCAGCAGTTTGGCTTCCTGTTGCGGGAAGTCAGGGACCCCGAACAGAGGGACCGGCTGAAGCCATGGCAGAAGAATGTGGATTGTGAAGATTTCATGGACATTTATTAGTTCCCCAAATTAATACTTTTATAATTTCTTATGCCTGTCTTTACTGCAATCTCTAAACATAAATTGTGAAGATTTTGCAGACACTTATCACTTCCCCAATCAATACCCTTGTGATTTCCTACGCCTGTCTTTACTTTAATCTCTTAATCCTGTCAGCTGAGGAGGATGTATGTCACCTCAGGACCCTGCGATAATTGCGTTAACTGCACAAATTGTAGAGCATGTGTGTTTGAACAATGTGAAATCTGGGCACCTTGAAAAAAGAAAAAGATAACAGCAATGTTCAGGGAATAAGAGAGATAACCTTAAACTCTGACCGCCGGTGAGCTGGGCGGAACAGAGCCATATTTCTCTTCTTTCAAAAGCAAATGGGAGAAATATTGCTAAATTCTTTTTCTCAGCAAGGAACATCCCTGAGAAAGAGAATATGCCCCTGAGGGTGGGTCTCTAAAATAGCCCCCTTGGGTGTGGCCGTCTTCTGTGGTCAAAACTGTAGGGATGAAATAAAGCCTAGTCTCCCATAGCACTCCCAGGCTTATTAGGAAGAGGAAATTCCCGCCAATAAATTTTGGTCAGACCGGTTGCTCTCAAACCCTGTCTCCTGATAAGATGTCATCAATGACAATGGTGCCCAAAACTTCATCAGCAATTTTAATTTTGCCCCGGTCCTGTGGTCCTGTGATCTCGCCCTGCCTCCATTTGCCTTGTGATATTCTATTACCTTGTGAAGCATGTGATCTCTGTGACCCACACCCTATTGGTACACTCCCTCCCCTTTTGAAAGTCCCTAATAAAAACTTGCTGGTTTTGCGGCTTGTGGGGCATCACGGAACCTACTGACATGTGATGTCTCCCCCGGACGCCCAGCTTTAAAATTTCTCTCTTTTGTACTCTGTCCCTGTATTTCTCAAACTGGCCAATGCTTAGGGAAAATAGAAAAGAACCTACGTGACTATTGGGGCAGGTTCTGAAGGCAGCAGTTTGGCTTCCCTGTACCTAATAAGCATCAGGACTCTTTGAAGTGTGTGTAGGGGCAGACATACCTCAAAGGCAGCTGTGAGAGCTCCATCTGTGAGTCCTGCCTAGAACGTGGTGAGGGTAACAGAGCAGGATGAAAAAGACAGCTGCTGGTTGGAATGGTTCCAGAGTGAGAAGAGCAACTGTAGTACATAAACCAAAGACACCTGTATCTTTGGGTTCTGAGCAGGGGCCAAAGTAGTGATGGCTTAATGGGCTTTCAAAAATACGAACAGACCTGAGGCCCATGGCCTTGGCTTGTGGCCCAATGGACAAATGTCTATAGCTTGGTACTAGCTCCTGTAACCCAAATTTGGTGGCTCGAGAATAGTGCTCTCCTTTTCAACTCTATTCCAGTAAGTCCTTCATTATGCATTTTTATTTCAGAGAAGATTGCTTCTAATGTTTTCATTAGAAAAATGAATATTATGATGGATTTCCATTTTCCAATGAAGTTAATTGGCCATGGGCAATAATAATGAGCACTATATCTAGTGGAAAGAAAAGCAGAGGAATGTTGTTCACAAATTGCTGGGGGCAAGCAGAGATCATGGGCTCACTTGAGGAACTGAGGCTTTTGATTAGCTGTGTGACTTGAGGCAGTCTCAGTGCCCAGCACTGTATTCTCAAATGGGGTTTGTGCATTTGTTCTCTCATTCATTCATCCACTCATTTGTTCATGAAATCCTTTTTGAGTGCATATAATATTACATGTAGATCATGTGCATGGGACTGTAGATGCAAAGATGAATAGACCATCCTCCAGGCTGGTGTGGATAATGTATTACTTTCCTTTCTTTATACAGAACATAAATGTAATTTTGGTCATAAATCTTTATGAGAATGATAAATGAGCAATAGATCCTCTCTCCAGGAAAAGGCACATGAGCCTAATTTTACATCAGTGCTGCAAAGCTACCTGAAGCATGTCCATAGAGTGTCTCAGTTTGAGATATGATACCAGGAATGCAGTAGGCCTCAGAATTGAGTACAGAAGGAAGTGGGCTTCACGCATCAGAATAGTGAATGCCATAATTCTGACCAAGAACTGCTCTAACATTTCATTTGATTTTTTAACCCTTTTTTAAAATTGAAACACTTACATATTTCCCTCTCTGGGATAGTATAAAATATTACTGAACTGTGGTGAGGGATTGGTTGAGGATAGAGACCAAACATGTCGTAATACTGCCAGTTGGCTGTATGTGTCTCTACAGCAGCCTGAGGATGCTGGAAACCTTTTGGGTGGATTGATCCAGGGTCTTGTCTAGGATCACATGGGTTGTTAACAGCAGAGGCAGAACACAGACTTCCTGATTCCCAGGTCTGTGCCTTTACCACTGGCTTAGACCTCATTCCAGACCCAAATTCTGTCTCTAGGTCTATCTTCTGGCCTGAAAACTGCATGTAGGTCTAATGGATACTTTTTCTGAAGGCAGCTAATAATTTGTTTACCAGAGTTGTTAGAGACAAATATGGTTAGTGAAGTGTTTCCCTGATTGAAATGAATATGTTAAATATGTGCCTCTTTATTACACACACAATTTTAAGGGCAAAAAAAAAAAAAAAAAACTCAAAAGAAGCCCTTTATCTTATTATCTTATTTAAGATATAAAACAATACTTTTCTGTGATTCCCAAATGAATATATATATATACACATTTGTATGTCTGTGTGTATATATATATATATATACACACACACACATATGTATATACATATACATATATATGTGTGTGTATACACACACACACACACACACACACACATATACATATATTTGGAAAAGATAGTTTTCTGGAGAGAACTTTTTTTCAATGATGTAGGACACTACTATTGTCCATACAGAATTTTAAAATGCAGAAGTTAGGACTTGAAATGCTGACAGACTCACAACCTCAGAGGCCAAATGGCACAACAATTAATTCTCACATTTTTTACTTTCAAAAAAACCCTAGAGACTGCTTTTATTGCATATTTTATGGAGCCATCTGTCTTTTTACTAGAGCTAGTATAGGTTCAAAACTTTAAATAAAATTTTTCTTTTTGTCAAAGGGCCACAGCTGCATGCAGTGCCGTGGACAGTAGTAAATTTCCAGGGTTCACAATGGAAGGAAGAGTCAGCACAGTATTAAAAGTCTGATGCACCTGCTGTTATGGCAACTGCACTCTAGGAGGCATTTCTCATTAGATATGTTTTTCTACCTTGGCCAAGATTAGTCAATGTCATAAATCACCTTAATTTATAACATTCTTTTTAGAGCTCTTTTGGATTTGCTGACATGAGGTCATTTAAAATTCTTTATATTTCAAATAAGACCCCATAAAGTGAAAGACTTCCTTCAAATCCATATTTTGCTGCCTGGGAATAAGGGGGTGGGGGTGAAAAATATGAAGAAAAGGTGCTTGCTTGGGGTAAAGCACTATGGTAACTATGTGAAAGAAATGGTTTAAGCTTCAATGGAGCCTAAATATAATTTAGACATACACAAATGCAAGTCCAAGGATATTTGTACATAAAGTATACAGGGCTTGATATAGGGAAAGCATTTTATACAGTCAATCATTATCCACTAGGCTGCTACTCCTACTGATACTATGCTTAAAATCAGATTTGAAAAAATCATCAGTCATAATTCATGTCCATCATAATGGAAATGGTGCTGAGGTCATTTTCACATTTATTATGAAAGATGCCTCAACTTCCAAAAGGCTATAGATCATATTAGTGAGAATGCAAGAGTAAAGGAACTCATAATTTTAATTAAAGCTGCCAGCAGCATTTTCCCAAATTTTTTGGAGCATGATAACAGTGTCTTTTGGGAGGATTGTTAATATTCAGAGTTAGGAGGGAGTATACTTGTTTCTCAGAGGTTGATCTAGAAAATTAGGTTTGGAATAGAGAATAAGCTGGGCACTGTTTGTGTTTTTAGCAAGAGTAATGGTGGAGGTGGTAGGGCAGTTGAGAAAGCACTGTGGAGTGAATGGCAAATTTCTCTCAGAAGTTTAGGTCAGTGGGTCTCAAATTTGGGTGCATAAGAATCAGCTGGTGTACCGGTTAAAAATGTAGATTTCTAGATCCTAGTCCCCAGTGATTTTTATCGAGAATATAGAAGGTGGGGCCCAGGAAAACTGCACTGTCAAGAAGCCCCCTTCTGATTCTGATCAGCTACCCTATGGTCCACACTGTAAAATATTGGGGACCCTGTCATGACTTAAATTTGTATGCTAATTGTGTTAGTCCATTTTCACACTGCTATGAAGAACTACCTGAGGCTGGGTATTTGTAAAGAAAAGAGGTTCAATTGACTGACAGTTCCACAGGTTGTACAGGATGCATGGCCTGGGGGACCTCGGGAAACTTATAGCAATGGTGGAAGGGAAAAGGGGAAGCAGACACATAATCGTAAGGCAGCAGGGGAGAGAGAGAACAAAGGGGGAAGCGCTATACAGCTTAAACAACCAGATGTCATGAGAACTCACTCACTATCATGAGACAGCAAGGGGGAAATCTGCCTCCATGATCTAATCACCTCTAACCAGGTACCTCCCCCAACACTGGGAATTACAACTGGACATGAGATTTGGGGACATAGAACCAAACCATGTCACTAATATTTCTAGATTTCATTCTGAACAACAATAACTTACTAAATACACTATTTCTTTTTAAAAACCTCAGGGAAGTAGCAGTAGTATTTTTTTCAAATCACAATACTTGAACATACTTGATTTAAAAGCAAAACATTATGCTTTTAATCAATAATAGGCTGACAGAAACTTGAATGAAGTTTCTACATGGAAGTCACATAATATATTGACAGCAAAACTACTAGACTGATGATACATTGTCTATCCTATTGCCTGTCCTATCCCAGACTTCAGATATGACAAGTACCTTCCCTTGCACACTTACACAGACATCATTCATTGATAATACCATGCTTTCCAGCTACATCAGATGCAACCTCAGAATTCTCAGCAAAAACAGTCATTACCAAGTTATCAAAGCTGGTGTGGGCATGCAATTGTATTTGACATAACTGTCCCATCCCAAACAAAAAGCACTCTTATTTCCTTCTTTATTTTATTCTCTCCTTCCTTTCCTCTCTCCTTACCTCTCTTCCTCACCCTCCAAAGCTTTCAGAAACAAGTGGTCCATATAACTCATATTGAAGCAAAATGGAAGACCCTATTTTGTCCTAAATTAAATCAAATCAAGAGCAGGGCTTCCTGGATCTTAAAAGTAAGCATGAAACTCCACGTATTTTCTTAGAAGATTCTCCTGGTAATGGTACATTTGTTTCTAAACATGCAACAGATGGTCTATATCTATCCATTTTTAAGAAGATAGTGATTTCAAACCACATCTTCAAGTTCATCAAAGTACCGAGGAATCAAGAATCCTATGTTTCTTTTTGAGGTTTCAATTTTGAATAAGCCAACAAAATAAACACTCTAAATTATTTTAGGAAAACATCATGTGTCTCAATTTAATCATTTTTTATGCTTAGCCAAATTGTATTTTGTGTACTTTTCTCTAAAATCTATACTTTGTTAAGTTGTTGTGATGGTTAGATCATGTTTTAAAGTAGAAAATAGCAATCTCATTTTAGGAAATGTAGGATACTCAGAAAAATATGTAAAAGAAAATGAGCACCACCTATAAAATCACTACCCAAACATAACTACTATTAACACTTTGGTACATTTTTATTCATTCTATTATCCATGTATCTTCATGTGAATATGTCTTTTTCTTTGATTTTCCCACAATATCTAGGTCATTTGGGGCATACTGTTTGCATCTGTTTTTTTTTTTTTAATTTTCTCATCTTTTATTTTCTTTCTTGCTTTTTTTTTTTTTTTTTTTAGACAAGGTCTCACTCTCTCACCCAGGCTGGAGTAATCTTGAACTCCTTAGCTCAAGCGATCCTTCCACCTTAACCTCCTAAAGCTCTAAGATTACAGCTGGGAGCTACCATACCCAGCACATAAAATTAGGCCATGTAATTAAATTATCTTTTCAAAACACATGTTTTTAACTCTAAGCTCAGGGGCACGTGTGCAGGTTTGTTGTATAGGTAAACTTGTGGGTTTGCTTTACAGATTATTTCATCACCCAAGTATTAAGCCTAGTAGCCATTAGTTAATTTTTCTGAACCTCTTGGTCCTCCTACCATCCACCTTCTGATAAGCCCCAGTGTGTGTTGTTCCCCTCTATGTGTCCATGTGTGCTCATCATTTAGCTCTCATTTATAAGTGAGAATGTGTGGTATTTGGTTTCTGTTCCTGTGTTAGTTTGCTAAGGGTAATGGCTTCCAGCTCCATACATGTCACTGCAAAGGATATGATCTCAATCTTTTTTATGGCTACATAGTATTCCATGGTATATATGTACCTTATTTTCTTTATCCAGTCTGTCATTGATGAGCATTTAGATTGATTCCATGTCTTTGCTATTGTGAATAGTGTTGTAATGAACATACATGTACATATGTCTTTAAAACAGAACAATTTATATTCCTTTGGATATATACCCAGTAATGGGATTGCTGGGTCAAATGGTATTTCTGCCATTTGGTCTTTGAGGAATCACCGAACTGTCTTCCACAGTGATTGAACTAATTTGCATTACCAACAGTGTATATGCATTTCTTTTTCTCCACAACCTCTCCAGCATCTGTTATTTTTTGACTTTTTAATAATAGCCATTCTGACTGGTGTGAGATGGTATCTCTTGTGGTTTTGATTTACATTTCTTTAATGGTTAGTGATACTGAGCTTTTTTTCATATGGTTGTTGGCCTCCTGTATGTCTCATTTTCAAGTGTCTATTCATGTCTTTTGCCCACTTTTTGATGGAGTTGTTTGTTTTTTCTTGTAAATTTGTTGAAGTTCCTTATAGATGCTGGATATTAAACCTTTGTTGGATGCATAGTTTGCAAAAATTTTCTCCCATTCTGTAGGTTGTCTGTTTACTCTGTTGATAGTTTCTTTTGCTGTGCAGAAGCTCTTTAGTTTAATTAGATCCCATTTGTCAATTTTTGCTTTTGATGCAATTGCTTTTGTCATCTTAGTCATGAAATCTTTGCCTGTACATATGTCCTGAATGGTATTGCCTAGGTTGGCTTCCAGGGTTTTTATAGTTTTTGGTTTTACATTTAAGTCTTTAATACATCTTGAATTAACTTCTGTATGTGATGTAAGGAAGGAGTCCAGTTTTAATCATCTGCACATGGCTAGCCAGTTATCCAGTACCATTTATGAATAGGAAATCTTTTCCCCATTGCTGGTTTTTGTCAGGTTTGTCAAAGATCAGATAGTTGTAGGTGTGTGGTCTTACTTCTGGGTTTTCTATTTGGTTCCATTGGTCTATGTGTCTGTTTTTGTACCAGTACCATGGCTGTTTTTGTTACTGTAGCCCTGTAGTATAGTTTGAAGTTAGGTAGCATGATGACTCCAGCCTTTTTTTTTTTTTCCTTAGGATTTCCTTGGCTATTTGGGCTCTTTTGGTTCTATATGAATTTTAAAATAGTTTTTTTCTAGTTCTGTGAAGAATGTAAATGTGAGTTTAATAGGAATAGCCTTCAATCTATAAAAAGCCATACTGCTTTGGGCAGTATGGTGATTTTAATGGTACTGATTATTCCTATCCATGAGTATGGAATGTTTTTTCATTTGTTTGTTGATTAAAATCTCTGATTTCTTTGATCAGTGGTTTGTAGTTCTCCTTGTAGAGATCTTTCACCTCCATAGTTAGCTGAATTTCTGGGTATGTAATTCTATTTTTGGCAATTGTAAATGGGAATTTGTTCTTGATTTGGCTCTTAACTTAACTATTGTTGTTTTATAAGAATGCTGGTGAATTTTGCACATTGCTTTTGTGTCCTGAGGCTTGATGAAGTTGTTTAGCAGCTTATAAGAAGCTTTTAGGCTCAGACTGTGGGGTTTTCTAGATATAGAATCATGTCATGTACTAACAAAGATAATTTGACTTCCTCTCTTCTTATTTAAGTACTCTTTATTTTTTTCTCTTGCCTGATTGCCCTGGCCAGAACTTCCAATACTATGTTGAATAGGAGTGATGAGAAAGGTCATCCTTGTCCTATGCCAGTTTTCAAGGGGGATGCTTCTAGTTTTTGCCCATTCAGTATGACGTTGGCTTTGGGTTTGTTATAGGTGGCTCTTATTATTTCGAGGTATGTTCCTTCAATACCTAGTTTATTGAGATTTTTTAACATGAGTGGATGTTGTAATTTGTTGAAAGCCTTTTCTGCATCTATTAAGATAGTCATGTAGTTTTTGTCTCTAGTTCTGTTTATTTGACGAATCACATTTATTAATTTGTATATGTTGAACCAACCTTGCATCCCAGGGATAAAGCCTACTTGATCATCGTGGATAAACTTTGTGATATGCTGCTGGATTTGATTTGCCAGTATTTTGTTGAGGATGTTTGTATCGACGTTCATCAAAGATATTGGCCTGAAGTTTCTTTTCTTTTCTTTTCTTTTCTTTTTTTTTTTTTTTTTGTATCTCTGCCAGGTTTTGGTATCAGGATGATGCTGGCCTTATAAAATGGGTGACGGAGAATTCCTTCCTCCTCAATTTTTTGGAATAGTTTCAGTAGGATTGGTACCATTTCTTCTTTGTACATATGATAGAATTTAGCTGTGAATCCATCTGGTCCTGGGCTTTTTTGGTTGGTAGGCCATTTATTACTGCCTCAGTTTTAGAGCTGATAATTGATCTGTTCAGGGATTCAATTTCCTCCTGGTTCAGTCTTGGGAGGTTGTGTGTGTTCAGGAATGTATCTATTTACTCTAGATTTTCTAGTTTATGTGCATACAATTGTTCATAATATTCTCTGATGGTTGTTTGTATTTCTGTGGGGTCAGTGGTAATATCTCCCTTGTCCTTTCTGATTATGTTTATCAAAACATATTTTTATGTGTGTTAGTACTGCAAGAATTTTATTAGACATACCTGTGTGAGAGAAAATAGAAAGTGGGCTAGATATGGCTGGGATGGCCACCATACCACCACTGAAGTCTGAATGGGTCTGCTTTAGGATTTGTGTTCTGGGAGTAGGCCTTGGGAGGTCTGGCCTTGACGGAAATGCAACAGTGAATTTTATATTTTATTTTATTTTATTTTTGAGATAGTGTCTCACTCTATCAACCAGGCTGGAGTGCATTGGCACAATCTCGGCTCACTGCAACCTCCGCCTCCCAGGTTCAAATGATTCTCGTGCCTCAGCTATCTGAGTAGCTGAGATTACAGGCAAGTGCCACCATACCCAGCTAATTTTTGTATTTTTAGTAGAGATGGCATTTCACTATGTTGGCCAGGCTGGTCTTGCACTCCTGGCCTCAAGTCATCTGCCCTTCTCGGCCTCCCAAAGCGTTGGAATTACAGGCGTGAGCCACCACACCTGGCACAATAGTGAATTTTACAATGCAGCAGCCAGTGAGCCCTTGGTCCTATTATATTTCCTGTAATTGTAGGTCTATTAGGTATAGTCCTATGGTCCCCACATTAGGATTGAGTGATAGTTGATCATATAGATAGATTTTTCTCAATCTTTTCCAACAACTATTGTATATCAGTGACATTTTCTTAGGTTCCTATATAGTTTCTGGATCACAAATCAAATTTATTTCTAAATTTATTTTATAATATTTAATATTTCTAAATAGTTTTTCTAAAAGAATTTCTATATAAACTATGATTAATCTATACTTATTTGGAAGGTAGACATCATTCTAGTGTCTATCTTCAGGTTTTTCAAAATATTTTTTCAGTCTATATTTGGCACCAGTTTATAAAAGTTATTTAACATATTTATACCTTCTTCCTCTTCAATTTTTGATCTTCAGGAATATTATATGGAGTTTGAGGCTAAGATTATTATTATTATTGTATTATTAGACTTAGAGAATACAAGACCTTTCTTGTATGCCCTGACTTTCAGCCGGCTGATCCAAGTTAAAGATTATAATATGGCTATGCACTTAGGACAAGCTAGACTAATTTTCTTGTACTTCCATTTCCTAATATGTAAAACGTAACAAAATCTGCTCCACTATGATGCAGAATTTTTATGATAATCAAAATTATGTAATGTGAGTATTAATAAGTAACATACCAAGGTATAGAGTGGTATTTTTACATATGTTTAATTAAAAAAAGAATCAGGTATTATGTTTGTCTTTTGATATTTGATTTTATGTTAGCAGCAACATCCCAGGGGAGGTAGAGCTATCTTCACTGAAGCAAAATTTTCTCTAAAATTGATTTTTAGGCAAGGAAACTTGGAGCTGATTTAATTATTCTGCAGTGTTCTACTGCAAGTTGACCAGTAAAAGCATCTTCGTTTCACTCATCAATGAAGCTCTCTACTGGATAGGAAGGCTGCCTTCCATCTCCAGCCATAGGTTTAATGAAGGTCAGTTTCCACCTCTCCCACCTCTGTGCTCCATAATATTTCACAGTAGAAATATATGCTTTCTGTCATAACATAATTCTCCTGGCACATTGAAAGTAAAAGGTTGACTCTATGTTGAAAATACAATTCCAAATTCATCTCTCTCCTGCAGGGAGAAAGTTTTAATCACTTCATATGAAGGTGTTAACAGTGTGAATAGATAACAAATTGACAACAATTTGCATATGCATTGGGAAATGAATTCCTTTGTGAAGCATAATTTTTAAATTTGCCTACTAGCAATTTTTACTTCTGTCAGGGAAATATTAATAGGTCTCACTGTATCTATATCCAAAGCACTAACCAGCAAAATAATAAAGAGGGGTGGGGTGAGGGAACTGGTGGGGGTGTGGCAGGTGATTAATACCCTGTTAATGGGATGACAGAATTGTCTTGTGCAATATTAACCACCCATAACACCATTTGGTCTGATAAAGACCAGCCCTGTGAATATTTAACTTTCACAATGTTTGCTTTACTGATAGTGGGCCATTTTCATATACGAAATATAGCCTATTGCTTATTATTAATTAGACCTGAGTCAACCTTCAGGATTTAATATTCTTTCAACAATCATTTGTGTAATTTATTACATGGTAACATACATTCAAAATGTGAGAACATTAGGACTTAAAATATCATAGGCTTGGACAGAATCTTGATATAACATCTAACTAATTCGTTTGACTGTCTATTGCAAATCTTTTACATGCTAAGTACTGAAGGGCATCCATGAACTATAAGATGCCTTCTATCCTCTTATGTACTGGAGCTATACTTTCAGGGGAAAATGAAATGAATTCATAAGAACACAAGGCAGAGAGTTCTTTTCAAGCTCAGAGCAGAGGAAGAGTGATGTGGCCAGCAGACAAAGTTCTAGCAGAGGAAGAATCAGTTCAAATGGCCGTGGAAAGAAGGGGCGGGGATTAGGCAGGCAGCAGCTTGGCTAGCCAGAGAGCAGCAGAAGTCAGACAACACCTGCTGGCAAACGTGAGGACTTGGTCAACAGGTTTTTAGGTCAGCTGGCCTCCCAGCTGGTTTAGGCCCTTTCTGACTGGTGTGAGGTTGAAGTCCTGACTGCTTTTCAGAAATATTGATGGCTAAGGCAGGTGGCTGCCTCCTGGAGGGATATATTGCTTCTTTGATCTGGTGATTTTTCAAAGGCCTCTGTGGTATGAACATAGGCTTATCTTCTGTGACTCTCCTCAAAGCATCCCATGTTTTAATCAAACACAGTGCTTCCTGTTCCTGATGGCTCGAGTTTAGAAACTAATATATGAGTACAGGTAGAGAAAGATAAGCTAGCCAGGGAACCTCAGGCCAGTATATCACATGGTGTCCTGATACTTAAGAGTTATGACTTTGATCATTAATGTTTTAGGAAAACATTGATGGGGTTAGGTATTTACCAAGAGAAATGACATAACTGGATTTGCATTTTAAACAGACAACTGAGTACAATGGTAATATCTTATGGTTACTAAACACCAGAGTTCTGGGGCCAGACTCTCTGGGTTTGGATTCCTTCTCTAACCTTATTAGCTCTGACTTTATTCACAGCTCTAAGGCTCAGTGACCTCATCTGTAGAATGAGGGTAAAAACTATTACCTGTCTTATAAATTTGTTGTGAGGATTAAATGAGTTAACGCATGTAGTATGCTTAGTTCAGTGGCTGGCACAAGAAAGAGAGAGCATTCAGTACCCATTGGCTGTTATTATTTTATCCCTCTGGAATAGTGCAAAAGATGGATGACTCTGATGGCAGCTTGAAGGAGGGCCCTGGAGACCAAAAGGAATCTATTTATGGCAATATTTTAGGAGAGGCATTGATGTATTGAATTAAGACAATGGCACAAGGATTGAGAAGGGTGAATGAAGTTGACAATACAATGGACATAAAATCAACAAGATTTGGTGTCTGAGTCAATGTGAAGGGTGAAGAAGAGGGAGAAATCATGGATGGTTCTAAGAGTTCTAGCCGTGGTCACTGCTGGGTTGTGGTGCCACTGACTGACATGCAAAACAGAGCTGGACAGAACTTGTTTGTGTCCCCCTCATAACCTCTGTGTGCAGCCTTACAGCTGAAGTGGTCATCCAATGCCTGAGGGATTTTTCTGATGGCAAGGGCAAAGGAGAAGGGAAGTGCTAGGGAATTAATGTCCTGGCAACAGCCCTCAAACATTTTCTAGTGGGATTGTTGGTTAAATACCTCAGTACCTTTGCACCCCAGGTGGGATTACTTGAGGTTTATAGTCTACTCTGAGTTTCCCAGTGTGATTCAGCTCCAGGTGGTAACTTGTTTGATAACTAAGCCTCTTTGGCTACCTTCCCTTCCTCATCTCACTGCTCCAATTCCCTAGTAACCTCTTCTGGATCACCTTCCAAATAATTTATTTGCACTGGAATCTTTGCCTCAGGATTTGCCCCTGGGAGAAATGAAACTAAGAGAGTAGGGAAGGGGAAAGGAACAGAAGGAACAGGAAAATAATTTCAGTTTTAGATATTTTAGTGGGAGACACCTGTGGGGCATTCAAGTGGAGATGGGCTGGAATGCACTGGAAGTAAGAAATACAATGGTGTTTTTCTGGAATTTAATAAACAGTTGGGCTCTGCTATTCTAGATTGATGAATACACTGCAAAACAAGGGAGAGCTAAAACCTCAAGGATGACTTGTAACCTAAGAAGTTTAAAAAAGCCAGCTGGGCGTGGTGGGCAGTGGCTCATGCCTGTAATCCCAGCACTTTGGGAGGCCAAGGGGGGTGGATCACTTGAGCCCAGGAGTTTGAGACTAGCCTGGCCCACATGGTGAAACCCCATCTTTACTAAAAATACAAAAATTAGCCAGGTGTGGTGGTACCTGCCTGTAGTCCCAGTTACTTGGGAGTCTGAGGCAGGAGAATCACCTGAACTGGGAGATGGAGGATGCAGTGAGCCGAGATGGTGCCACTTACTCCAGCCTGGGTGACAAAGCGAGACTCTGAAAATTAAAAAAAAAAAAAGAAGTTTGAAAAAGCCAAATGCTGTGTGCTTAGAAAGGTGACAGTTGAACAAGAGGGTGGTGTTATTTAAGCCAGAAGACAAAAGTTTTCAGGAAGGCAAGGCTGATTTTTTTTATAAAGTATAAATCCTTTTTAGGGGAGACTACATTGCATTTTTGTAATAGCCAAGGTATTTCACACATAATAATAATAAATAATGTTTATTGAATAAATATCACTTTTCTCCATCCCACTGTGAGGATATAGAAGGAGCTGAGGGGCAAAATTAAGGGGTGAAGAGTAACTTAACGATTATTTTCGTCTTACACAATCTTTTCTGTTCCCAGATTGATTAGTTCTCTGCCTATGTTTGCTACAAAATTGATTCATATTGTGAAGAAATGGGCTCTACCATGTTTCCTTCATGAGCAGTGTGTATTCTATATGAATCTATTCCCAGTGCAAGGAACACTAGTCAATTTTTGGCATGGGGTAAAGGAGAAAGGGGTAGAGTCTTGAAGCAGGTAGAGGGAGAATGGACAGGCTCCCCCACCCTCCCCATGCTACATAGCTCTGATCTTTGCCTACTCGCATCAACTACTATTAAGTCTCCAAAATTCTCCTTTTCTATCCCTGCTTCTTAGGTTGGAATAGGAAGTAGCAACATGATGTCATTGTGATATCATTACTTGAGGAAGAGATGCCTTTGGACATTGGCTCTGGGTTTTAACATCACTTAATTTTTTTCCTTCTCTGTAGTTTGAGATGGTACAGAGGAGCCAGATCTTTAAATTCATCGCTTATTACATAAGCTCTTCTGTATTATGATTTATTTCTAATCTGTAGTCAATGCTTTCTTTGTTATAGGTAGATTTAAATGCAATAACATTTCTGAACATCTTAGAAAGTTTTTACACTGTCCTTGGGAGTTATAATGGAATTTAACTTGTATGACCAAGTGCCACTTATATTAAGTTTATAAAGACAGAGGGAGTGCAAACAATTGTCTTGGGTTTAAGGCCTTTCTTGGTTTCCTGTGTTCCTTTAATACACTACAAGATTCTGCAAGATTGTCCAGCAAAACTTGCTTCATATTTTGCTGGAGTGAAGAAAAAATGGCTTCGTAGTTGTTTGCCATCAGGTCAGCCAATTTTACAAATTCTGGAAAATCATTGTTGTTTTAAAATTCATTTGTTATTTAAAGAATAATTTCTGATCAACTCTGTACATTTTACTTCAGCGTTCAGCACCCCTAAGATTGTACTCAATGCCCCACTGCCTCCAGAAGTGTCTTTTCTACATTGTCTGCTGTTGTACTAAGTCAATTACCAAGTTGTCTTTTCTCATTTATATAAAGCCATTAAACCAATGTCCTGTCCTGTGCAGATACAATAAGCAGTCACTGACAGTTTTCCACTTAATTACATGCTTCACTGGGTGCTTCTTGATTGGAAATATTTTCTCATAATTTCCACTGTTTTATGCTCATGATCTCACCCTGTAACATAAGGGATGATAAAAGAAGATCTGATTCAACAAGATGACTTCTCTGGGTAGTAGCTGTACTTGTCACTCCAGTGAAATACTTAACATCCTTGCCCTTTACTTTCGGGCCAGGATATCGGATCTGGATTCTCCCGTGTAGGTTACTGAATCTTTTATTTTTCCAGGAGGGATTACTCAGCCCTTGGGTTATGACTTCTGTGAAAGTCGTTCTTTAGAAGCCAAACATCTGCTTCAATTGGCCTTTTCTGATGTTTAGGAAAAACAAAGTGGCAGTGACTTTCTATTCAGGATTTGTTTTTTCAATTTCCTGACCTCCTGGTCATTGGACCATTAGTAGAGTGCTCCTACAAGCTTTATGACACATCAGGAATCTCCCAAACAGTTTTTTAAAAAAGAATCACAAAAATATCTTTGCTCAACTAACGTGCTGTTTGTTGGACCCAGAAACAATTTTAGCTACAGTTGGTCCAATAGATGCTTTGAAATGAAGGTTTTGTTTGAATTCTTGTATGACTGAACTCTTAGACCTTGACCTTTTAACCTGATAGTCATGTTATCACCATGGAGTGATAAACATGAGCAGCCAGGTTGCCCTCATGAGGAAGAAACTATCTGTTGGGCTCAGCATTCACTTTTTGCCTCCCAAATTCTTTCTCCATAAAAGCTGGATAAAATATCATATATATTTATTTCATTTAAAGTGTCAGGTCTGTTAAAATAAAATTACTCTAAGAAGAAGTAACAACTTAGGACTCATTAATCACTAATTTATTAATCATCATGTATATAATGCCATCTGTGTAAAAATGTTAGAACTCAGAGGAACCTCAGAGAATTATGTTGTTCAATTTTCTTATTTTGCAAACAAAGAAAATGAGGCACAGAGGTGAAGTGACTTCTCTTGATGTTGACTCTTTCATTAGAACTGGCATCAGAACACAGATTGTAAGAAGCTTTGTCAAGTGGCATTTTGATTATACCCAGCTTGTGAGGTTCTTTCATGAGAGTAAGTTTTAAAAGAAAAGGTACAATCTTAAAGGTGCTAGGGAAGGAAAAGAAGCTCAACCTGAGGAGCAAAGGAGGCCAGAGAAGGGAAGGCTGCGATTATTACTATAACAATTTTTTGGAGGGGCTGGGTTGATAGGGCAGAGTGCTCTTGAGTCTGTTTGTAACCTTGGAAATATCTGATATTGTCTCAAATGCCTCAAGCTCAAAAGTATTTGGTTGTTTTTTTAAAGATAGAACCATTTCTTTTTCTTCCTTTTTTTCTCAGTTGGATATTCAAAATTTCCTAAAATTATATATAGAAGACTGCATTGTGTCTAATCAAATCTCTTGGACCTTGGGTAATGTGGGGAATATGGAGTAGTCTGGGTGAAGTCAGGGAAGGAGCAATTAGGTTTAGTCACAGTAATGAGTAAGTAAAGAGGAACCTGAGCTTGTTCTTAAAGGCCAGGAAGAATTGGGCAGATTAAGAAGAGCTGACAGAATCAAGGTGCTCATTAAAGTCACGCATTTAGAAATGAGCCTTGGCTCTCTCACTACTAACCAGAGTCTTGGAGGTTAGTGGGAGAGGGGCTTGGTGAGTGTGAGTGGACCTTGACTGGGGACCTCGTAAGGTGCCCCACTGTAACTAAAATCAATTCCACAGTAGGTTCCTAAATAGAGAATGGCTTTGAGAATGTAGCACTGTAGGAAGTTCAGTCAGATATTCTAGATGGATTGGACCAAGTGGAAGCAATGAGAAGAGGATGCTAGAGTACCCAAGACAGGAGGTGATAACCTAGCGTCCTTGTGAGGGGGAGGAATGAATCTGTGAGAGAAACCTAAAAAAAGCATGGATTGTCCTCAGGACTGATTTCATGCAGGAGAATGTGGGACGCACAACTTCAAGTTTTCAAGTTGGGGAGAAGACTGATGTCAGTGATGAATCTTATAAACGTTGGATAAAAATATAACAGCAGACGGTGAAAAGTTGAATCTCAGGGATGAAGGGAAGGGAAAAGTTAACTGTGATGAGTGTGGCTCTTTCTCAACTTTGGTGTTCACCCTCTGATTTGTTTGTCACCCTTTCTGGCTGGGCTGGGAACATGTTGGGAGTTGAGGACCATATTCCATTTCTCTATTCCCAGCACACTTCATGGAGGCACATTTTAGGAAACCTGGGTACCTAGGGGAATGGTAATATTATAAACAAAAAGTAGGGGGCTTAAATGGGAAAGGAATAAAATGTAGAAATTCTATGTTTATGGAAATGGCAGGAACCTCATCCAGGAATGTCTTAGCTATGGTTGAAAATACTGAATCTTGAGTAATGTCAAGCCCAATGATAATTATGATTGACTGAATGGAATTTAGGGTTGAAGTTTGAATATTGGATGAAATCTCTGAGAATGGAGAGTTAGGGAGGGAAGGGTGGAAGGTTTGAATATAAACTGTCAGCTCCCACAGGAATGCTGTCTGAAAAAAAGAAACTACAATATATGTAAATCTATTGTTTACTATTGAGTTTAGGAACTTATGTTTGCCTAGCAAGTTTGAATGATCCTCTAATTTCTTTGATATATATTTTTTCTTCACGTCTCTTGTCAAAAAGCAAAGGATAGCATCTCAGCTAGGTCAACAGAGGGAAGAGAAAGACCAAGAAACTTAGTTCCGTGCTGTCCTCAGTGAGGTCAATAAATCTTGAGGCATCAGTACTCAGGGGAGGACTTGGAGATTAATGAAAAGATAATGAAAGTGGTAAATACCCAGAAGCTAAGGAAATAAAACAAAATTGCACAAGAAACCTTCAGAGTCAAAGTTATGTGGAGTTACATATAAAAGACAGAACTTTTATTATTATTTTTATTAATAATATATGAAGAAAGAGCAAGGCCAACAGAACATGAGAGTGGATTATGGGAAAATGTGGTTGGAATGTCTAGGAGATAAAATTATCTTTTCATTACCGCATTTAAAAAAGATGAGCATTTCCAGGGCTGAAATATGTTCTGTTTTTCTGGGGAATTATATTGTTAAATGCCCATTATAGCTTATTTCTTGATATTAATGTACTTGCTAGGCCTGGTGGATCATGGCTGAGGACTTGGTCACATAAATCAAAAAGTATTCAGAGAGGGTGGGGTTGCCTTGTGCTCTACAAGTGTCTTTTAAACCATGCGCTTCTGATTCACCTGGAGCCCAGACCGCTTCCCAGGTCTGTGGCATGATATGACCAGAATGAGAAGTGAGGGCCAATGGAGTGGTGAGAAATGTGGCCGGGGGTATAGCAGTGACCAGATCATGTAGTTCTTCTCTGTAAATCCTTTTAAAAGAGTTTGGAATTTCCTAAGCAAGTAATGTGATCCAGCCTCTGTTTTAGAAGATTTCAGTCTCTGGCTGGCTCAAGTATGGTCATTGAATTAGTACAAACAGTGGTGGAACGGAGACAAGTAATATAGAAAATAGAACTAACATGGGGAGGCAGTGAGGATGGAGAGAAGTGGGCAGATTTAGGAGCTGTATAGAATCACAGGGGTGGGTGAAGGGTTGGGTGTGAAATGGGAGTCAAGAGCAATTCCAATTCCTAGACCTCTCTTGGCCTTGAGCAGGTGGTTAGGTGGTGGTGCTGTTTAAAAATTTTGGGCAAAATACACATAACAAAATTGATGATCTTAACCATTTCAGTATAGTGAAATATAATTCAGTAGTATTTAAGTACATTCACATTGTTGTGCAACCAGTCTCCAGAACTCTTTTCATCTTGCAAAACTGAAACTCTGTACCCATCAAACAACAACTACCCATTCCCTGCTCCTCCTATCCTATCCACCATTCCTCATTCTGTTTTTTTAATTTGTTTAATCTAGGTATTTTGTATAAGTGAAATCATACATTACATGTCTTTTTGTGACTGGCTTATTTTAGTCTGCATGATGTCCTCAAGATTCATTCATGTTGTATGTAGCATGTGTCAGAATGTCTTTCCTTTTTAAAGCTGAAATGTATTTCATTATTTGTGTATTCCACATTTTGTTTATCCATTCATGCATTGATGGACACTTGCTTTCTTCTACCTTTTAGACACTGTGAATAAAACTTCTATGGTCATGGGTGTATAAATACCTCTTTGAGATGTTGCTTTCAATTCCCAGAAGTAGAGTTGCTGGATAATATGGGAATCCTATTTTAAATTTATTGAGGAACTACTATATTGTTTTCAATAGCAGCTGCATCATGTTACATTTCTACCAACAGTGCTCAAGAGTTCCAATTTCTCCACATCTTCACCAACACTATTTTTTTCTATTATCTTTCTTTCAATAATAGTAGCTATCCTAATGAGTGTGAAATGCTATCTCATTGTAGTTCTGGGATATGTTTCTATTTTTGGAGTTTGATGTCTTGTAAAAGATATGAGTAATACATAGGTGATAATTAAATTAATTCTTATTAAATAAATTTTTATTAAATGATTGTATTAAATAAACTAATATGTTAATAAATATATTAAATAATTTAAAAATTGCTCTGTGAAATTGAAATAATAAGAGAGAAGGCAAAAGGGTAATGACATAGCTTTTAAATCTCCTTGAATTCCACTCAAAAGTGGGCAATAAAGGTAGATAACAAAACCACTACTACCACCACCAATAACAAAAAATATGGAAACCTCTACAAAAATATGAGGACTGAGATACCCCATGAATTCAAAAATACAAAAAGCAAACCAATAATAGCAACAAGAAGGATGCTGTCTAAGCAACTGTGTTGGAGAAAGTGGGGTGGGCAGAGGGAGAGCCAACAAAGTCAAAAATAAACAGGCTCCCTTCAATGAGGGGAGTGCAACTGGCTTTTCTGAGAACAGTATCAAAAACTGGGAGGGGGCTTTGATGTACCAATGTCTCAGCGAGTGTGAGGGGGCTAAAGGAAAGATACATGCTTAAGAAGTTATGGGGAGTTTCGGGTCCTAGAAACTCTCAAAACTAACAGACAAAAGTGTCCTTTCTGGACATAGACCTTCGCTGAAGACCAACTGTTGGGAGTAGGATCCAGATTGAGCAGTGCATGGGTTCTAGGAGCAAAGGAAAGATAAAATCTAGGAAAAGAATAAGGAAAAGGGACAGAGGAGCGGTGACTACGCGAACCTATTTGCTGACATTCTTAACAGCAACACAAAAGAAAGCCCTAGAGTTGTGAAGGCATGAAAGTCACCGTAAGCCCCCACTGACCTAGCACATAGAAACATCTACAAGGACAGGGGGACCCATCTCACTTAAAGATGAAGCCGCAGCAGAAGACATGAGTCACATCCCACACAGATTCATTACAAGATAAAGAGAATATGGAAGCAGAGCAACATTTTTATAGCAATCAGGTAAAAACCATTAACTAGTGTTTCAAAAACCATCTCAAAGAAATATAAATATTTTTAGAAATTATGAAGAACATCATAAATCAGAAAAACACAGTGACAAAATGATTGGATGAAAGGAAGATTTGAAAGGAGAACTGGCCACACTAAAAAATATAACAAAGGGGAAAAAAAACCCATTTTAGAACTAGACATTACTTAGAAGGAATTGCAGATAACAGCATGGATACTATGAGACCAATAGATAATGGAAAGCACAAAAATAGAAAAGATTAAACATTTGAAAACAAAAATAAAATGACTTCAAAGAAAGTTACAGGTATATAAGGTAGACAAAAATATACAGTATATTTGAGTCCCCACAAAGAAAAGCAATGTGACAAAATAATACTAAGAGCTATGTTTCAAGAATAGTTTCCTGAAGTAAAAGAGGTCTTGAAACAACTCTATGTTTATAAGAAAATTGTCTCAGAATAGCTAACACTGAGACATATTCTAATAAACCAAGTAGGTGAATCAGAAAAAGAAAAAAAACTTAGTTTTTGGCTGGGTGCAGTGTCTCACACCTCTAATCCCAGCACTTTGGGAGGCCAAGGTGGGTGGATCACAAGGTCAGGAGTTTGAGGCCAGCCTGGCCAAGATGGTGAAACCCTGTCTCTACTAAAAATACAAAAATTAGCTGGGCATGGTGGCGCAGCTGTAATTCCAGCTACTCGGGAGGCTGAGGCAGAAGAATTGCTGGATCGGGGAGATGGAGGTTGCAGTGAGCCAAGATCACACCACTGCACTCCATCCTGGTTGACAGTGAGATTTGGT
Organism: Pongo pygmaeus; assembly: GCF_028885625.2. NCBI lineage: Eukaryota > Metazoa > Chordata > Mammalia > Primates > Hominidae > Pongo > Pongo pygmaeus. Next base: position 36,321,722 of record NC_072388.2, read on the forward strand.
CTCAAAAAAAAAAAAAAAAAAAAAAAAGAATTAGAAGAAAACAAACAAACAAACTGAGTTTTCAGGTGAAACATTCAGGTCGCTTATAAGAGGAAAAAAGTCATAGTTAAAACAACTTTTTTTTTTAACAGCAATGGTTTATGCTAAAATAGTAACATCTACTATACTTAAGTAAAAAAAAAAAGTAAGTTTTATATCCTGTCAAACTGACTGTCAAGCATAAAGGTGCTCTTATGAACATGCTCAAGAGGATATTGTTTCTAACATTCCTTCCTAAGAAATCTTCAGACAACAAAAGTGACTACAAAGTATTGACTATTTATCTATGAGCACTGAATATACATTTACTTGTAAAACTGAGGCTAAATGATAGAGGTAAGGGAAACAGTATAGTACGTGACAACTGTGTTCTGACACTGTAGATAAAAATGACTCTGAAAAATGGCAGGAGAGGAATGGGGCACATTTATAAAATGTAATATAAACTCTCTGGTGGGCTTATTGGTAATAAAGTAAAATGTTACTTAAAATTTGATGTTAGGGGAGAGGAAGAGGAGGAGATACAAAAGATAACTAGCTATTTTCAGTGTTGTTCACAGTAGGGAACAAACAGAAAGCACCTGAAAATGAGGAGACTACAACGAACATTGATGTGCATGTGTCTTTATGGTAGAATAATTTATATTACTCTGGGTATATACCCAATAATAGGATTGCTGGGCTGAATGGTAGTTCTGCTTTTAGCTCTTTGAGGAATTGCCACACTGCTTTCCACAATGGTTGAACTAATTTACACTCCCACCAACAGTGTATGTGTTTCCTTTTCTCCACAACCTCTCCCAGTATCTATTATTTTTTGACTTTTTAATAATAGTCATTCTGACTGGTGTGAGATGGTATTTTATTGTGGTTTTGATTTGCATTTCTCTAATGATCAGTGATATGGAGTTTTTTTCATATGGTTGTTAGCTGCATGAATGTTTTCTTTTGAAAAATATCTGTTCATATCCTCTGCCCACTTTTTAATGAGGTTATTTTTCTCTTGTAAATTTGTTCAAGTTCCTTATAGATAGTGGATATTAAACCTTTGTCACATGCATAGTTTGCAAATATTTTTCTCTCATTCTGTCTTATCCATCAATGACAGAGTGGATAAAGCAAATGCAGTACATACACACAATGGAATACTATGCAGCCATAAAAAAGAACAAGGCATGTCTTTTGCAGGAACATAGATGGAGCTAGATGCTCTTATCCTTAGCAAGCTAATGCAGGAACAGAAAACCAAATATTGCATGTTCTTAGAAGTGAGAGCTAAATGATGAGAACTTATGCATGCAAAGAAGAGAACAACAGACACTGGGGTCTATGTTACAGGAAGTCAGGGAGCCTGAATGGAGGGACCAGCTGGAGCTGTGGCAGAGGAACATAAACTGTGAAGATTTCATCTTAAAATGGACGTTTATCCATTCTCAGATAATACTTTTATAATTAATTATGCCTGTCTTTAATCTCTTACTCCTGTTATCTTTGTAAACTGAGGATATACGTCCCCTCAGGACCACTGTGATAATTGTGTTAACTGTACAAATTGATTGTAAAACATGTGTGTTTGAACAATATGAAATCAGTGCACCTTGAAAAAGAACAGAATAATAGCGATTTTTATGGAATAAGGGAAGACAGCCATAAGGCCTGACTGCCTACAAGGTTGAGCAAAAAGAGCCATATTTTTCTTCTTGCAGAGAGCCTATCAACAGACATGCAAGTAGGAAACATATCGCTAAATTCTTTTCCTAGCAAGGAATATTAAGATTAATACCCTGAGAAAAGAATGTGTTCCTTGGGGGAGGTCTATAAACGGCCGCTCTGGGAATGCCTGTCTTGTGCAGTTGAGATAAGGACTGAGATAAGCCTTGGTCTCTTACAGAACCCTCAGGCTTACTAGGGTTGGGAAAACTCAGCCCTGGTAAATTTGTGGTCAGACTGGTTCTCTGCTCTCGAACCCTGTTTTCTGTTGTTTAAGATGTTTATCAAGACAATACATGGACTGCTGAACAAAGACCCTTATCAGTGGTTCTGCTTCTGCCCTGTGCCCTGTCATCTTTCTTGGATGCTTATCAGTGGTTCTGCTTTTTGCTCATTGAAGCATGTGATCGTTGTACCTACTACTCTGTTCTTACACCCCCTCACCTTTTGAAACCTTTAATAAAAACTTTCTGGTCTGAGACTCAGGCGGGCATCATGGTCCTACTGATATGTGATGTCATCCTTGGCGGCCCAGCTGTTAAATTCCTCTCTTTATACTGTCTCTCTTTATTTCTCAGTTGGCTGACACTTATGGAAAATAGAACCTACGTTGAAATACTGAGGGCGGGTTCCCCCAGTAGGTCTACTCGAGAGTGTAGGGTGGGAAGAGGAAGAGGGGAAGAAAAGATAACTATTGGGTACTTGGCTTAATATCTGGGTGCTAAAATAATCTGTACAACAAACCCCCATGACACAAGTTTACCTATGTAGCAAACCTTCACATGTACCCCTGAACCTAAAATTTTTAAAAAAGGAGACAAATGAAATTATATATATTTTTATGCATTTCCTGGTAGGAAATAATGCATTTTTTTAATCTAACATTGCTCTTGAAGCAGCAATAACAAGAGTGATCTGGACTGGAGGATCAGTATCCCCTTTCCTCCCTAGTTTATAGTACACATTGAATGTTTCCCTGCACCTTAATTTGGTTTGTTTAGTTGGTACATGGAATAATGTCTCTTACTCCAAAAGATATTTGTGTCCTAATTCATGGGACCTGTGAATATTTTAGGCTACATGACATAGAGTTAAGGTTGCTAATCAGCTGACTTTAAAATAGGGAGATTATCTAGGATTATCCACGAAGACCTCAGGTAATTACAAGGATTCTTAAAAGGGGAAGATCGGAGGTAGAAAAGAACAGAGATATGGCAACCTGAGAAAGACCTGGCCCGAAGTTGCTGGCTTTGAAGATGGAAGAAGAGGACTATGAGCCAATGAATGAGGGCAGCCTTAAAACATGGAAAGGGAAAATAATGGATTCCCCCTAGAGGCACTTGGAGAAGTGCAGCCCTAACAACATTGGGAGTTTAGCCTAGTGAGACCCATTTTGGACTTCTTAATTACAGAACTGTAAGATAGCAAAGTTGTGTTGCTCCAACATTCCAGCAGTCATAGAAAACGGATATAGTTAGTTTGAATATAAATTCATCTTCATGGGGTTTATGATGAATATTGGTGGATTGGTGTTCAAAATCCATTCTAACCTCCATCTAGTGCAGTGCAGTGGATAGCAAAATATTTTGGCCTTAGTCCATGTGGCCTATATGATCATTTCATTTCATAACCTAATTGTACACAGACACACACACACCTGAAATAAAAAGCTTTACAAAACAATCCTCCTTTGCTATGTAGGATACAATGATCAATTCTATTCTATTTCATTAAAAATCAATTGATTTCATGGCTCATTAAATCAATTGATTTTATGATATTCAAGTAATTTGCAATGTAGGAGTTGAAAAATGCTCTTCTAATATGCATTCCTCCTGGTAAAATATATTAGAATGCTAAAATTTTCATTTCCTTGACTCTCTGGATTTAAGGTTCCAGCTGTGATTAGACCAATCAAATGCACTTGCATGAAATTAGAGGCCACATTTCAATATTTTTTCTATACTTTTGGAAAATAAAGTGCTTAGGAAGCACTAAGTTTTCTTAAGTAGAATTCTTACGACTAATTACTAGTTTTATAGCCATTGAGAAGTAGGGCTTAGAGTGTAGCTAAGATGGTTCCTGAAGTCAAATTTCCAGTGGCAGCTTCCTAATTTCCCTGCTTTTTGATTGTAGCAAGGGAAACAATTCCCCTCGAAGGTCAGTTCTGAAGTAGTTTTATGAGAATCATTCCAAACCCAACCTAGACCTACTCCTCTAACTCTACCAGTAATATTGTAAGCATTCAAATATGGTTTTAAAGAATGTTCTTCTGAAAGTGGTTTCTGTCTTCTGCAAATCAACCCTGACTGTACAGTGTTACAACCCTTTAAGTATAATCAAGCAAGAAGATCAAAGGAAACAATCAACAAAGTGAAAAAGCAACTCACAGAATGGGAAAATGTTTGAAACCATATATCTGATGAGGATTTAAATTCAAAACATATAAGGAGTTCATACTAGTGAGTTCAATAGTAAAAAAACAAGTAACTGGATTTTAAAAATGGGCAAAGGACCTAAATGAACATTTTCCCAATGAAGACATACAAGTAACCAACAGGTATATGAAAAGGTGCTTCACATCACTAACCATCAGGAAAATACAAATCAAAACCACAATGAACTACCTATACCTGCTAGGATGGCTATTATCCAAAAGCCAAAAAAGTGCTAGTGAGGGTGTAGAGAAAAAGAATACATTGTTGCTGGGAATATTAATTGTTACATCCACTAAGGAAAACACTATGAAATCTCCTTAAAAAACTAGAAATAGAACTAACATATGATTCAGCAATCCCACTTCTGAGTATATATCAAAGGAAATGAAATCAGTATGTCAAAGAACTTTCTATCTATCTGCACTTTCATGTTCACTGAAGCATTATTTATAGTAACCAAGATATGGATGATGAGTGGATAAAGAAAATGCAACACACACACACACGCACGCCTATACACATAAACCCTGGAATGATGTTCAGCCTAAAAAAATAAACAAATTCTGCTATTTGTGACAACATGGATAAACCTGAAGGATGTTATACTAAGTGGAAGAAGCCAGGCACAGAAAGACAAATACTGCATAATCTCACTGATATTTGGAATCTAAAAAAATCCAACTCATGGAAACAGAGTAGAATGGTGGTTACTAGGGGTTGAGGGGTGGGGAAATAGGGAGATATGGGTCAAATTGTATAAACTTCTAGTTGCAAGATCAATAAATTATAGACCAATAAATATAGATCAACTAAGATCAATAAATATACAGTATAGTGACCATATTTAATAATATTGTATTGTATACCTGAAACATACTAAGAGTAGATCTTAAGTATTCTCACCACAAAAAATAAAGGTAACCGTGTGAGGTGATGGTATGTTAATTAGTTTGATTGTCGAAATCATTACATAATATATATGTATATCAAAACATCATGTTGTCCACCTTCAATATACACAATTTCTATTTGTCAATTGTATTTCAATAAAGCTGAATTTATTTATTTAGTTATTGAGACAGAGTCTTACTCTGTTGCCCAGGCTAGAGTGCCGTGGTGAGATCTCAGCTCACTGCAATCTCTGCCTCCCGGGTTCAAGCAATTCTCCTGGCTCAGCCACCTGAGTAGTTGGCATTACAGGCACACACCACCATGCCTGGGTAATTTTTGTATTTTTAACAGAGATGTGGTTTCACCATGTTGGCCGGGCTGGGCTTGAACTCCTGACCTCAGGTGATCCACGTGCCTCGGCCTCCCAAAGTGCTGGGATTACAGGTGTGAGACACCACTCCTGGCCTTGAATTCTTTTTAAAGATATGGGAAAATTCCATCTACAAATTCTGAGTGTGCCTGGGCCTGAGGTTGTCATGAGGTACAGTCATTCTCAGAGATGCAGTCTTCGTTTTTTGAGCAACTGACTTTGTGTGACTGTAGAGGTTTTGGAAGTGACACTGCCCTTAATAGTCTTCATTCCTTTGTTGAGGACCTAAAATCACAGCTGTTAATTACAGGCCATTAAAAATGGGTACTGTGTATGATGTATTTGTTTGAATATATCTAGGATATATATTTTCAATTTTGGGATGATTTCTTTTGCATTCTTTAGTCTTTGAGAATTTTAAGGAAAAAAGAATTTTAAAAGCACAGGTTGGCTTCATGTGCAAGCATACATACATATGTATATTCATATTAAGGGAAAATATGAATAACATTTAACTACTGGTATGACTCAGGCACTGACTAATTCAGAACCAAGAGAATGGATGCCAGCCATACACAATCTAGGTGGCAGAGCTGGCACCCCACAGGCTATCAGCCTTGTTTATTAGTAATATTTTGCTATTCCAGAAAGAATTAAGTTTGTTTACAAAAATTCAAAAAGATAAAATAACTGTAAACATAAAAAGGTAGGCCAGGCATGGTGGCTCATGCCTATAATCCCAGCATTTTGGGAGGCTGAAGCAGGAGAATCTTTTGAGCCCAGGAGTTTGAGACTAGACTGGGCAACAGAGTGAGACCTCATCTCTACAAAAATAAAAATAAAAAAAAATTAGCCAGGTGTGGTGGTGCATGCCTGTAGTCCCATCTAATTGGGAGGCTGAAGTGGGAGGCTCGCTTGAGCCCAGGAGGTTGAGGATTCAGTCAACTGTGATCACGCCTCTGTATTCAAACCTGGGAGACAGAGTGAGACCCTGTCTCAAAAAAAAAGTTTAAAAAATTTTGCCAAAGGAAAGAAGAAAATAGGAAAGGCAAGATGAAGCCAGCGGAGAAATGGATATTTAAAATACATCTTGCAAGGTCTTAGACACTTTTTAGGGACAGAAGGAAAAGGTGCTTCCCATAATGCTCCACCAGGGGGCACTGAACTTGTGACAGTTTATCCTTTTTTCGTGTTTGAAGTCACTCACATTCTGCATAATACACATGACCACCTAGATGCTAACCATGCATTGGCTGAATTAATACCTTCAATCTTTAGAAAAACAGAGCATTTTTTTAGTTGCCAACACAATATTTCCTGTATGCCTTTTCCCTAGAGGGCAGAGGGAAGAATAGATGAGAAACAGTTCCTCTGAACTGATAGAGCATGTGTGAGTTCAGCCTCATTATGTCAGATTGGATCTGAGTTACAGTGACCACTTAGACATCATGCAATTTGGTGATAAAAGCAAGGTCTGTTTTTCAGCTGTGGTCTCTTAACTAGCTACAAATAATCACCAGGCTGACTGCTTCATGTACTCTTTCTCTCATCATCCTACTACACAGATTTGCTTTGTGGAATTTTATTGACTCTATATTCTTTGAAATACTTTGCTTGACATACTTGCTGAAGGGAAAATGTTCTAACAAGTGAGTGAAGCCTTAGTAGCCTAATGTTAGTACCTGTAAATCGACAGCTCTGAAGAATATATAAAGAATGCACGAAGGACACTGCCTGGCATGTAAGTGGTATAAAAGTAATTGCTTCTTTGCTGACCGAAAGAAGCAATTAGAAATACAGTCAGCCCTCCATCCTGGCTAATACGGTGAAACCCTGTCTCTACTAAAAATATAAAAAATTAGCCAGGCATGGTGACGGGCACCTGTAGTCCCAGCTACTTGGGAGGCTGAGGCAGGAGAATCACTTGAACCCGGGAGGTGGAGGTTGCAGTGAGCCGAGATCGCGCTACTGCACTCCAGCTTGGGCGACAGAGTGAGATTCCATCTCAAAAAAAAAAATAATAAAATAAATAAATAAATAAATAAATAAATAAATACAGTCAGCCCTTCATATCCATGTGTTCTGCATTTGTGTATTTACCTAACCACGGGCTGAAAATATTTGAGAAAAAAATGCATCTATACTGAACATGTATGGATTTTTTTCTTGTTATTATTTCCTAAACAATACAGTATAACTATTTATATAACATTTACTTTGTACTAGGTATTATAAATAATCTAGAGATGATTTAAAGTATATAAGAGAATGTATGTAGGTTATATGCAAATACTATGCCATTTTATATCAGGGACTTGAGTGTCTACAGATTTTGGTATCTGAGGGAGGTCCTGGAACCAATCCCCCATGGATATTAGGGATGACTGTACTTCCCATTCTCCAGATTAGTCCTCATATTCAAGGCTCAAATAATTAAAGAGATAGAATCACCTACAATTTCAGCAAAATCATTAAAGTTGTTTTTTGTTTTGAAAGAAATGTCAAAAAAACAGCAAGACTTCAAGTCTGTTAACTGTTAGTGTTCCAAGTGGTTGAAATAAGAGGATTTATGGAGCCTTAGGGTTTAAGCCTGAAGCCAGAGATTAATGCCAAATGCTTTTCTTTAACTGACATTTTTCTTCAGGCAAAGTCATCCTTGAGGCTACTGGAAAGTCATGGCAATTGAAATACAGAAAGGTGTATGTATGTAGGAGTCTCCCAAATAGAAGACTTCATGGTAAAATTTGACAAATAATAACTTAAATCCTCTTGAGAACATCTGAGTGAAATTGATGCTTATAAGCCATTTTTAAAAATTAATAATGATAATAAATAACAGCAACAGCCAACATTTATTGAACCCTCAATTTTGTGTCAAGTGCTGTTCTAAATACTTAAAATCTGTTGCGTTATATAAACCTCACAATTACTTTACGAGGTAGGTAAAGGTTTTACAGGTGATGAAACTGAATATTTACAGAGAGGTTAAGTAATTTGCCGGAAGTCTAACATGCAGTGTGTGGTACAGCTAATTTCAAACCCAGACTATCTGACTCTATAACCCTTTATAATTTCTATACATCATGCCTTCCCACACCCATACAGATGAAGACATATGAATCAAACAGCTCCCCACTTTGGCTTCTTGGCTGACTCCATGGCTCATGATAATTAGATGGTGTATAAAAACTACTTACTATAATCAGAATTGATAGGTTAATCTAAGAAGTCCATGGGTGTGGAAGAATCACGAGAAATGACAAATATATTTAATTAGATTCTTTTGATGTCCTTGAGGACAACTTTCACACAAAATAAATATTATTTAGAGTTATACTGGATTTTAAAATTAATCTTTGACTCACTAAAGTAATAACTATCCATAATAGTTTTTTCTTAAAAGTTTTAATTTAGCTTAAAATATTCTGACTTTACATATAAATCTAGGAAATGTCAACAATTACTTCTAAGAAAAGCTTTATAACTTCTTAGACCTAACTTATACATTAAAATTATCCTAAGCATTTAAAAACATCATTAATAAATTCCTTTTAAGAATTTTGAGGCTGGGCACAGTGGTGCATGCCTGTAATCCTAGCAGTTTGGGAGCCAAGGCAGGAGGATTGCTTGAACCCAGGAGTTTAAGACCAGCCTGGGCAACATGGGAAGGCCTCCATCTCTTCAAAAAAAAAAAAAAAAAAAAAATTAGCCAGGCATGGTGGTGCATGACTGTGATCAGGAGGATTGCTTGAGCCTGGGAGGTCAAGGTTGCAGTGAGTCGTGATCGCGCCACTGCACTCCAGCCTGGGAAGACCCCATCTTGAAGAAGAAAAAAATAATTTTGACAAAACTCTTCAAGTATTTAAATAACTCTCATTGTCTAATGGAATAAAGTATAAAATATAGCAAATTTTGAGTTCTCACAATACTACAGTAGTATTTATGAACTTAAAAATTTTTATATGTTTATATTAAAAATCAGACTGATACATTTTTAAAACTAAAATGTGCAAGATGGAAACTATGCATCAAATTTTCTCAATAAAAAAATGAACTATACACAATTATTACGAGTATAATTAACTTCAACACCTCCTAATCTTAATTATAAATTTCCTCAGTTTAAAGTCACTTATTCCCAACAGATAGTTTTTTCACCTCAAGAATTTAGAATTTCTTTCCCAGGTAAACTTGGGGTTATCTTCTCAGCCAAATGAGGTTCATATTTGTCAAAGATTTTGGAGTACTGTGAAGTCTGGAGCCGTAGGAACCCAGGTGTTTTTTTGAATAGAGGTAGAATTCTCTTTATATTGACTATGCTCATGAGGACCTCAAATCTGTTCCTCCAAGTGAGTCCCTGGGATGTAAGTTATACATTCCCTCATTCTCAAAGCTGATTTATATCGACAAACTTCACCTAAGTTGCTTCATTATTTGATTAAACCAACAAATTTATTGACTGTTTGATACTGTTATTCTTTTCAGATTTTTCCTATATATCAACACAACAACACTTGCAGATATTTATGTGATATCCTATCTCATTCTGAATATCTCTTAAGTCTTTTGGTAAATTATCAAGTGAAGCTAAGGACATACATCTATTTTATTTTAATTTAAAATATATCAATGTACAAGTATTTGTCAAAAAGCATGGGCTTTTATTTGAATAAGGATATACTAAAAGAGTTTGTCCTTCTTGCATAAACCATAACAATGGTGCATTCTTTGTGACATTCTTTTGGAATAAGGACTTAAAAACACTTGTGAGGCAATCTGAGTTCAGGATCACTCTAGATCGTTGCAATTTCCTCTCCGCATGTTTTACAACAGTTTTTCAATTTTTTTAAAGCAGTTTGCTTTTATCATGTCTTTCCAAGGCATTTCAAACTTAGTTTTCCTATAAGCAATGTTTTTCTTTTTACTATCCTATTCAAGAAGTGTATATAATATTTAATCAAATTAAATAATTACAAATAAAAATCAATAACACAACTGACTCCAGATGGTCATACATGCTAACTTACGGGAGGAGTAATGTACATGTGTATTATCAAAGTCTTTAAGCTATGAGCACTTAATGTCTTTTGTAGAGGAAATAGAAAAATATTAACTCAAGAAGAAATAGAAAATCTGAATAACAAGTAAAGAAATTGAATTATTAATTAAAAATCCTTCCACAAAGAAAACCCCAGGCCTGGAGGCTTCACTGTTTAATTTTATCAAATATTTCAGACAAAATAATGCCAATCCTCACAAACATTTTTAGAAAATAGAGGAGGGAATACTAATTAATACATTCTATGAGGTCATTACAACTGCAATATCAAAGCCAAAGAAATTGTAAGAAATGAAAACTACAGACCAATATCTCTCATGAATATAGACAAAAATGTTCTTAATACATTATTAACAAATAGAATTCAGCAACATATAGAAAGGCTAATATACCGTGACCAAGTGGGATTTAGTCTAGGAATTCAGAGTTGGTTTAACATTTGAAAAAATCAGTTAGTTTAATGTACCGTATTATAGGAATAAAGCACAAAACCATATGGTGATCTCAACAGACTTAGGAAAAGCATTTGACCAAATCTAATGCCTATTCATAATAAAAACTCTTGACAAACTGGCAATAGAGAACTTTCCCCACTGGATAAAGGGTACTTATATGTTTAATAGTGAAAGACTAAAAGCATTTTCCCAATTGGAAAGAAGAAAGTAAATGAGTCCTTTTAATAAGATATTAAGATACTATTCCAAGGTGTGATATTGTATGTATAAAATTCGAATGAAGCCAAAACTACTAGAGCTAATAATCATGTTTACAAAGGTTGTAGGATAGATTAATACACAAAATTAATTGTATTTCTACATACTTCCCAAATTGATCTATGTATTCAATGCAAGCCCTATAAAAATCACAACAGGTGTTTTAATATAAATTAAAAAGCTTTTTGAAAAATTTATTTGAAAATGCAAATAAAATAGCCAAAACACCTTTGTAAAAGAACAAAGTTGGAAGACTTATTTAACTAGATTTCACAACTTATTATAAAGCTATAGCCATCAAGACAATTTGGTATTGTCATTGATATGTTTGGTTGTATCCACACCCAAAATGTCATCTTGAATTTTAATCCCCATAATCCCCACATGTCAAGAGTGAGACGAAGGGTGGAGGTAATTGGAACATGGGGGCAGTTTCCCCAATGCTATTCTCATGATAGTGAGTGAGTCTCATGAGATCTGATGGTTTTATAAGTGTCTGGCATTTCCCTTGCTTGCCCTTCTCCTTCCGGCCACCCTGTGAAGAAGGTGCCTTTTTAACCCTTCGCCTTCCATCACAATTGTAAATTTCCTGAGCCCTTCCCAGCCATGCCCAACTGTGAGTCAATTAAACCCCTTTCCTTTATAAGTTACCAAGTCTCAGTTTTTTTTTTTCATAGCAGTGTGAGAACAGACTAATGCAGTCATAAAGATAGGAATATAGATTAATGAAACAGAATTGAAAGTCCAGATATAAACTCATATTTATAGTTGATTAATTTTTTTAAAAGGTACCCATTTCAATGGAGGAAGGATAATCTTTTCAACAAGTGGCACTGGAGCAACTGGATATCCACATGCAAACAACAACCAAAACAACAAAACAAAAACCAAACCAAACCAAACCAAAAAATCCTTAGATTTTTACCTCACAACATAGACAAAATTAACTCAAAAGATATTGAAAGGAGGAAAATCATTTCTTTTTTCAGTCTTCATAAATTTATAGCTGGAGCAGATTCCTGTTAATTAAAGACAGATTAACAAGAGAAAAAGAAACATTTTTATGTTTAATGCATACTGTATGTACATCATGTGGGAGGAGCCTCTCAAAAGTCTCTCACAAGGTAGTGGCTTGGAGCTCTGCCTTAAATGGTATTTTAACAAAGAGCCATAAATTCTATAGTGATAAGACAAAGGGGTTCCTTGCAAAGACAGAAAACCTGTGGGAAGGTAGTAAAATTTGTTCCCAGATTGTACTAGCCCTGCTGGTGCCAGCTTCTGAGCTAAGAGCTCAGAGTTATCACCAGTAAAGACAGAATTTGCATCTCTGTCTTCAGGAAGGAAGGAGAGGGAGCAGGTGGAAAGATATTTTGTCTTTGTGAATTGCTGTCCCCATCAGGCAAGCACAGGGAGAGGCAGATGTCCTTCTGTGTTTTAGTCTTCTTCAGCTCAACAACCTTCGGTATTTTAGAAAGAAATATTTTGGTTTTCTTTAGTGTTATTGACCTAAATGTAAAATTTTTGTTGAAACAAAAAATTTCTAGGGGAAAACACAAGAGAAAATCTTTGTGCTCTCAGGCTATGCAAAGGATTCTTAGACACAAAAGTTGGAAGAGCCATTAAAAAAAAAAAGAAATTGCTCAACTAGATTACTTGAAAATTAGAACTTCTTGTGCTTCAAAAGGTAGCATTAAGAAATTGAAAAGACAAATCACTTCCTGGAAAAAAATATTTGCCAATTATCTATCAGATACAGGGCTTGTATCCAGACTAAACAAAGAACTCGTGCAACTCAATAAAAATAAGAGAAACAACCAAATTTACAAATGGGTAGGTTCAGAAAAGATTCTAATGAGTGTCACCTACAGGAACAGCTACCACTATGCAGTTACGGGGATCAGCAGACACTGATGGGAGCACCTTTAGGAGCCACATAAAAACCTGCTGTTAGCAAGAGGAGCCAAGTGGAGAGCATCTTGTGAGGTTGCTGGGAGAGGCCCACAGTGGTCAATGCATGCTGTTTGTAAACAGCAGCAGGTGGTAAAAACAGATGGTGTTGAGTGCGTAATGTGGGTGGGAGTACCTTTTTGCTCACACAACCCCAGCCAACTGTCATCACCATCATGGGCCATCCTCAAGAAAAAAGGGGTGTTAGCCCCAGTTACCTATTTATGTGTGTGTGTGGTGGGGAGAGGAGTGGGAACATAGGGATAGTTGGTATTTTAGTATACATTTCACTGAATATAAAGAATAACAACTTCCTGCCTTGATACCAAATGTGGTTTCAAGCCCAGAATCTCTGAGTAGATACGTATATTAGGCATCTAAATACAAAACAAAACAAACAACCCCTCCCAAACAAAACAAAAAATGGTATAAATTTATGTAAGAGAAGTCTAGGACCTTTGAGTTTCAACCAACAAAGACTTCAAAGTAGTAAATAAGTCCTGATTGTTTTTTTCTTTGTCCCATTTATTCTGCACAATAATCTCATGGAATAGGTATATTGCAAAGCAGAAAACAGAGACTCAGGTATATAAATTAATGTATCCAGGATTGCACAAGGAGCAAAACAAAAACACAGTTTTGGTTTCCTGACTTCAAATCCTGTGCTTCCATTCTGCCAAGATCTCATATTTTTTGACAAGTAAGATCCAGGAAGGATAATTTCATGTTACTTAGCAACACACAAATTACAAATGGTACCTTTAGCCTCAGCAAGACATATAGTGGCACCCCATCGGGAGTGGGCCTTCTGGGATTCTCTTTTGTGCTTGTGAATAAGACATGCTGTTTATATTTTGGAAAAGTCTTTCTGAGCCCCAATTTTCTCTAGAAAATGAAGATAAATTATATTTTACATTAATTAATTATTTTCTGTCTCCTTTACTAGAATGTCACCTATATGGGAACAGGATCTTTACCCTATTCCCTTCCCATAGCACTGAATAAGGACATTTTGTAAATATTTGTTGAATTTGTGAAATAAATGACTATACTTTGTACTTGTCACTGTTACAGTAGGTAGCTAGTCAGACATGAGCAGGGCAGGAGAGAGGTGTCATGAAACCCATCAGGTGACAGTCAGGTGGTTGTAAAAACATCTCCTTAAAATAATAATTGGTCACAGCCTATGCCAGCGAAAGGCAGATTCCCAATAGAAAGAAAACCCCGAAACTGGTAATCAGCAGCTTCCCAATAAGATCTCAGGAGCTGAGTGAGTGGACTCAAGCATGCACATTAAAGCAAAATGTTAGAGTTTAAGTGGTATATGACCTTCCTCCAGGAACAGGGAAAAACTGCCTCAAGTAAGGAAAAATGCCTCAAGTGAGCAAGCGTACAACATCAGTAAATCCACTGGCGCCTCCCAAGTGCTGGTAGGCCACTGCACATGCGGACAGCCCATCCCAAGAGAAGAATCAGGGTGGAAGAGAATCAGACCCCCCAAAAGCATGCCAACGTATAAAACCCCAAGTCAAAGTTCAAACTATGCACTTGAGTGTCTCAAGTTGCCCACTTGTCCCTCTTCCAAGCATACTTTACTTCCTTTCATTCCTGCTCTAATTTTTTTTTTTTTTTTTTTTTTTTGAGATGGAGTCTCACTCTGTCGCCGGGCTGGAGTGCTGTGGCATGATCTCACAGCTCACTGCAACCTCCGGCTCCCTGGTTCAAGCGATACTCCTGCCTCAGCCTCCCGAGTAGCTGGGATTACAGGCATATGCCACCACACCCAGCTAATTTTTGTATTTTTAGTAGAGACGGGGTTTCACCAAGTTCGCCAGGATGGTCTTGATCTCCTGACCTCGTGATCTGCCCTCCTCGGCCTCCCAAAGTGCTGGGATAACAGGCGTGAGCCACTGCGCCTGGCCTCTAAAACTTTTTAATAAACTTTCACTCTGATCTAAAACTTGCCTTGGTCTCTCACTCTGCCTTATGCCCCTCAGTCAAATTCTTTCTGCTAAGGAGGCAAGAATTGAGGTTTCTGCAGACCCATATGGGTTCACTGCTGCTAACATCACCTGAGTTAGTTTTTCAGGGCTGCTCTCACAAAGTGCCACTAACAGAATGGCTTGAACAACATGAATTTATTGCCTTATAGTTCTAGAGGCTGGAAGTCCAAGATCAAGTTGTCAGCAAGGTTGGCTCCTTCCGAGGGCAGAAGGAGAAATAGGCTGTTTGCCTCCTTCCTAGTTTCTGATGATTTGCTGGCAATGTTTGGCATTCCTTGGCTTCTGCTGCATCACCTTGATCTCTGACTTTGAAGGAAATCAAAATAGTTTACCTCAAAATACATTTCTTTGATATATTTCAAAATGGCTGCCACAGTACCAGCTGACTGAAATCGCCCTGCAGTGCTGTCTTTTGTGGGGGAAATTTGCATCTGTAGAAACACTCCATTAATGCAGCCAAGGCTTCCCTTTCTAGGCCTTCGCTGGATCTAGGAAAGATTAACTGAGACGATGACACATTTTAAGGCCTGAAAAAAACGTTTTCTAACTATTCTGCCTGAAGGCTACTACCTGTGAGGCTTCATCTACATAACAAGACCACCTTTGCTGGACAAGCCTCTTCCTTTCTCCCTCCCATAACATGTCTTGCCACTAAAACCTGGTTTACCAACAGAACCTGGTTTTGGGTTTTTGGCCATGCTTTTTCTCATTCTGTCTATAATCTCAAAATAATATATACGCTTCTATGACTTGTTGGGGAATTGAGTCTTGATTCTGAAAGCTCCCAGGTATACAGTTAAATTCATGTGCCTTTTTTCTTATTAATGAATCTGCCTCATGTCAGTGATTTTTTCAGCAAACCTTTAGGGGCCTTGGTGCCCACAACTTAATTTCCACATGACATTTTCCCTGTGTGTGTGTATGTGTCCAAATTGCCCTTTGTTCTAAGAAATTACAACAGTTCTATTGGCTTAGGTATCCTTATAGGCCTAACCTACTCCAGAATAACTTCATTTTAACTAATTACATCTGCAATGACCCTGTTTCTACATAAGGTCACATTCTGAGGTTACTAGGAGTTAGGATTTCAACATATGAATTTTTGGGGACACAATTCAACTTATAATGTCACACGAACACACAACTGAATAAAATATAGTCCTTGCCCTTGAGGCCCTCACAAAGTTCCAAAACATGACCTAAGAAGCAGTTCATAGGTTTCAAGTAACAATTGGATTTTGTGCAGTTAGAGGACCTTTTAAAATTTTAAAGTAGACTTTAATTTTTAGAGTAGTTTTAGGTTCACAGCAAAATTGAGAGGAAGTCTTAGAAATTTCCATGTATCCACTCCCCCCACACATGCATAGACTCTTCCATTACCAACATCCTTCACCACAGTGGTACATTTGTTAAAATGGATGAACATATATCATTATTACCGAAAGAACGTAGTTACATTAAGGCCTGCCTAATTGAAACAGAGTTTTGAACTGATTTGCTTTTTACATTTTAGGAGAGAAAAGCAAGTGGCAGATTATGAGGTGAAAAGTATAATGCATCAATGCTTATTTTGAAAATAGGCATTGTTAGGTTAAAATGAAATGTGCACATGGGACTGAATGCTCCTAAGTTCCTTTTCCTTAACAAAGGAAAAATGCATCTAATTCAAATTGATACAATTTTGGAAATAACCATGGTTACTAAAATGGATGCACTTTACACTGATTGAGAGAAAGCATTATGACAATAGCTGCTCTTTTCACAAGGGCAAATCTCTTTATGCAACTAAAAATTAAAGAGTCAGCCTATGTTTTTAAGCAACAAATTTCAGCCTGAGACTATTCATTTAAGCTAAACAACATGAGGGCTGCTGAGATTTGGTAAGCACACAGACATGTACTTCAATGAGGAAACTGTGTGATAAAAGCATGACACAATGGTTTAGAGAAGTGGAATAATATGTTTTTATTTAGTACATTTATTAGATATGGATCTAGAGAATGGGATGATATCACTAATTTCAGACATAAAGACTGTTAGACATAAAGAAACCTGAAGTTCTATTAACTGAGTTGTTGTCCACCATTATTACCACAGGGAATTGGTTTTGGGAATATCCACAAACTACAAATACATTTTGTGAAAGAAAACTGATGTTTATCATTCTTAATGAGTTTCCAAAAGTCTGGGGTTGTATAAAAGTGAAATTCTTGTAGTTGCAGGTGATGCTATCACAGAGCCAGGGCCTCTGGAGCTCTGTGGCTTTCTCTGGCTTCCTGAAGGCCAGGGGCATACGACACAGCCATCCAGACCACACTGGCTGCTTTGCTTGAGTTTATACCTCACTTGTGGTGAAAGTCATTTACCTTAGGTTAGTATCTGTGTCAGTCTGTTCTTGCACTGCTCAGGTATAAAGAAATACCTGAGACAGGGTAATTTATAAATAAAAGGGGATTAATTGGCTCATGATTCTGGAGGGTGTACAGGAAGAATAGCGGCTTCTGCTTCTATGCTTACAAACATGGCAGAAGGCAAAGTGTAAAATTATGGCAGAAGGCAAAGGGGAAGCAGGCATATTTTTACATTGCTGGAGCAGGAGCAAGAAGAGATGCATCAAATAGGATGCAAATACAGGGTGTTGCTTGATTTTTTGGGTCTTTAATAACTTTTTCAGCAAATATGCACTGAGTGCTATCTATGCGCTATCTTCTTTGAAAATCTTTCTTAATTTTAGGGAACTCTCCTAACATGATAGGAGGATGTATTTTAAATACTAGTCACAATGCACATACTAGAGAATATATATATGTAATTGACCACTTTGTACTTCTAAAAATAACACTTTTATAAATTTTGGTATGCACACATACATATACACAGGACTACAGCTATACAAAATTTTGCATTTACAGCCATGGTTTATTTTATATTATGTTTGTTGCTTATTTCTATTATTTTCACAATTATTTGCATTATGGCTGAGTTAGCTATTGCTATGTAAAAAAGAATTACAGAATCCCAATGGCATTAACAATAAACACATGCTTATGCTCCAGGTCTACTGGTCTGTTTCATGTAATCTTTTAATCTTCTTGGACCAGCAGACTCCCTGATGCATGTTCTTGTCATGGCAGTGTTGAGCTGCAAGGGGGCATGCAACACATCTTAAGGCCCAGATGTGGAATGGATGCAATGTCACTTCCAACACGTCATTCCATTAGCCAAAATATCCAAGACATGGATACAAAGAGGAGGTGAAGAATTGAGGCCAATAATACAATCTACACCATGGCCTAATATTGAAAAGCAATAATTTGTCTTTTTATATCACTAAAGTGTTCAAGGAAAGTGCTTTCCAATTAGGAAGGGAATCATCATCATCATCATCACTGTTGTCATCATTATCACCATGATATCAAACACATATCATGCCTTCCATATCCCACACACTCTTCTAAAGCTTTACATTTAATTTTTGCACCACTCCTATGACATAGTCACTAGTGCTACCTCCATTTACAGCCAAGGAAATGGAGGCACAGAGTAATTAGTAAAAATGCTAATTTTTCCTGGGAACTCAAGACTATCTGGATGAATTTCAAACTGCACTGTTCTAGCACAGACTCATGTGTTGAAGGATGTGGTAATATTTAATTTCTTGTCTATCTTCAAAGTCACGGAGAGAATAAAAAGCTCTACAATGGAGTAGCCATACCACACCAGTGGGTTCTGCTAGTTACCTCTCCAATTCAGTGGCTTAGTTAATCAGATATTGTTCTGGAATGTTAGTTCATTTTACCGCCGGTAAATGAGGGAGTCAGGACCACCACTCATTATTATTCTTTTCTTTCTTAATGATTGTTTTGTTCATCCAGTATATTTTCCTTTTAGCACACTAATGGGATTTCACTTAAACATCTTTTCTAAAGATTTTTTATGCCTTTTACATTCAAAACATTAATAAATCCACTGGTACTATCTGAAATACTTAACCCTTTACTGTACAGAGCATGACAAATTTGTTCTTTGGCTATAGGAGTAACCCAGCCTAGAGAGAACCAGAAAGCCAAGGCCAGGGAAGAGTGGGGAAAAAAAATAGATTCCTAAAGCATTTCTTTCCATTTAGAATCTAGGAATGAAAACATAGGCTAAATCTGGTCCACTTTGAGAAATTACCCTCAGTAGTTTATTTAAAAAAAAAAAAAACAAGGCTTCAAAGGAGTATGTGAGAATACATAGATTCACATTTTTTGGTATGTCTTTATATATCATCAATTTTATAGGATTTAAAAAGTCCTCTAATTCAGTTTTAGATGTGATTCTCAAATTTTTTGACTCAATTTTTGTTCCTATATATCCCATGTATTCAAAGTTTTTCGCTGCATTTATGAAGTTATATCTTCCCCCGTTATTTTCATTCATAGGCATTTAAGAATTATTTATACATTCAGGAATTAGGAAAACACTTGCTAATTTGTTCAGTAACAGGCATGTTGCTCAGCCTGCACCGTATGCCAGGGGCTGAGCTGGCTGCTAGAGTCACCAAGTACACAAGGCTCAGGCTCCTTGTTTCCAGAGAAGTGTTTTAGGACTTACCTTGGAATCTGACCTTGATGCTCCAGTCATTTGCAGGTTGGATAACACAGACTCCACCTGAAAGGGAATGCTGTGATGTTTTATAATAGCAAGCAAGAGTTGCTCTTTTCAGGCTCTTCCCAAACCATGAACAATGTGCCACTCACTAGAAATGTTTAGCAAATGCATTTGATAATGATATCATTTTGGGGAGTTTTCCTATTTGAAATCTTTTGGCTTCTCAGCTTTAACTGCAGTGATAGCTACTGGATTACACGGTAGCGTTTCATGACAAGGTGGAAATGCTCTCTGATGAATACCTGTGTCCCCCACACTAAGCTAGACAGGAGAAGGAGGAAGACAAATGCTGAGTGAGGCTGGGCACAGCCTTGCCTTTTCCTTGGCACTGATTTGCTTTGGCAAAACAGACATTATTTTTAAAATTCAAAACTATTTATTGACTTCTTATTGTAGACTGGACACTGAGGTAAGCATTGGAGATAAAAAAGGGAAAAAGAGGTTTGATTCTTGACTTCCTGGAGCTTTCACTAGGGGCTAGAGAGGAGGGAGAAGGTAGCAGTTATCAAGTAAATAAATGGACACATAAATAAAACAGTTTTAAATTGTGATCTATGTCAAAGAGAAACCAAAGGGGCTATGATATGGGATAATTGGCCAGGGAGAGCCGAAGGGGGATTCTTGCCCCTGGTGCTTGCTTCTTAGAGGTCTGTGAATGAGGCCCCCTCCTCATGAAATCACCTAAACTAGTTGCTTTAAAACATGATGGATGAAACTGGTTCATGCATGAGATTATCTGGAGACCTTGACATTCTGCTGTCTAAGTCCCAAACAGAGGAAGCCTTGGCTTTCCTGCGAGAGAGTAATGCATTCTGAGGTCCTGTTGAGCTGACAAATAGCTTTTCTTCAATTTAAATAACTTACGGTATAGAGATAATGACTTCTGTGGAAATGTTTCTGAAAGCTCAATTATTAAAAGAGAAATTACTCACAGCTAAAACATGTTTTTAGTTTTTAATATGTTTGCATGTGTCCCATACTGAACTAGTGTTATGCAAATACTCCTATACTGATCACATAATAACATAATATTAACATGACTGATTAATTCTTCCTATCATTATGAGCAACTTGGTTTAGGTTAATTAGCACAATGCTAAACACATAGAAGGTATTTTAAAATATTTGTTTGTTGAGTGCTGTGACACCTGAAGAACTTGAAGAATGAAACCAATGTACTTTAGCCCAGACACATCGTGGCTGGATAAGTTCCCAGTAAACTGCCTTTCTGCCAATTCTTCTCTAAGAGATTTCTTTGAACAAGTAGTGCACATACACACACATACTGTTTTTCAGGAATATCTGTATTACCTACAAAATCAGAAAACTTAGAGCAAAATTTAAGACAATTTTTAAAATTGTCTTAAATTTAGATGAGCTGATTTTATAAACCTCTGTCTTCTAGAAGATGGATTTTAGCATATTGCTTACAGTGAGAGCCACTGAGCTATGCCGATAGGGGGTCACATGCTATCCTGCCTACTGTTGACTGATATACAACCAACTGGACAGGACAGGGCAGGATGGACCAGGTTGTGGAAGACAAACTATGAACCCACACCCACCCTTTCCTTGCCTGAACACAAGGCTAGAAGTGGATAGCCTCACTAAAGGAACAGAGCTTGCCTGCCTGGGGTCTAACCAAGGTGAAGGAATAAGCTTGGCAGAGTTTTCCCACCTGTGAAGTGGGTCTACAGATTATCAAATCCTGTGTCTCCCCTCACTTACCTCTAGTAGAGTCATTGACAGAGTACCTCTTTCTTGCTCTATCATTATCCCAGGGTGACTTGTGGAAGCACTGGCTTTTCAATGGCTAGAATAAAAGAAGGATGGAAATGGGAGTTGCAAAGAAATATCCTGATAATGTTTTTATTTCTTTATTTCCTTCCTCCCTTCTTCTCATCCTCTCTCTTTCCTACCTTTCCTCATTTTTGCAAAAGCATGGCATACCTACTTGCTTCTGTCATCCATTGGGAATGAGCAAGGCTGCCAATGATAAGATACTTACTGGTCTATCGGACTTATGATTATGTGGCCACACCAACAAAGGGATATTCTCACTGGCTGTCCTTGGACAAATGGGCAACAGGTCTCAGCGGCCATGTTGACTGACAATAATGCACTGGTCAGTCTCAGCTGAAAGCAACTCTCAGCAAACAGGGCCTGGGTCCAAGACAAACTTATATAATTTTCAGACTCATTGGAGGTGTATAATTAAACAGATGCTGAGGGCTGGCTTTGACAGTTTATGTCCCTCAAGTGAGATAATAGTAAAAACCTTCCCTGTAAAATGTAAAGTGAACCCTTTTTGCTATTCCTTTCCTTGGTCACACACAAACTGCAGGAGATTATAGAGATTAGTTGGCTAGTAGTGTAGTGTTTTTAAAATTTAATGCACACATAAATCACCTGGGAGTGAAGATTCTAATTCGGTAGGTCTGGGGTGAGGCCTAAGATTCTGCATGTCTAATAAGCACCCAGCTAATGCTGCTATTGCTGCCCCAGGACCACACTTTGAGAAACAAGGGGCTATTATATTGGAATACCTGTGCTCCTATTTTTCAAGGATGTTTACTTTTGTCAGATTCAGTTTGAAAATGTGTTCTTAAGTGATGCTTAGTGGGATTCCTTAGTGAAGCTCTACAAATTAGCTTGAAAGACACAAACCTGAATACAAATAGTCTACCCACAACTAAAGCCTTTTTAGAGGCTAAAGTTTATCCATGTCTTTATAAACCTTGTTTTTTTTTTTATATGGTCAAAGCATGGAGAACCACAAGGAAAATTTAGTGATTATAAAAGTCAATGGTAGAGGCCATTCCAGTTTACAGGATACCTGTGACAGAGACGAGGAGACACTTCTTATATTGCCAGAGACTCTTTGCAAACCCGAACAACAAATTGACTTCTCTCTGCCTCAGTTTCTATAGTCACAAGTTGTGAATGTGATAGGATGGATCATGTTTAATATAACTTGAGGGATTTGGTGAGGTTCTTTATTGAGATTATGCAATCAAACATGGAATTATGACTTGTAGACTACATATTCAATCATATTGCATTTGGATGGATCTGGGCAAATATATAAAATATAATTTTTATTAATAAAAATGCATAAAATGAGACAGTGCACATGCTTACCCTGTAGTAACACATTTTATTTCTCAAACAATGCTATGAGAAAGGAATTATTGTTATCTCTATTATATGGATAGACAAATAGAGATGCCAAGGTGATAAGTAACTTCACCCTGCGTTAAACGAAACTCATGGACCTTTTATGGTAGGAGGTTGCAAATTGGGGACCTGTAGATAGGTTTTGTTTGAGCTGCCTGGAGATTTTGTAAAAGTTGAATTAGTTTTGACACTTACAGGCTATTTCCCACTTCTTTTGGAAAAAACAGTATTTGGCGCTTTAGGCTTGCATTTCCACATAGCAACAATCAGCTGGTACAGATAGCGACTCTGCCCTTATAAGGGCTGTGAGCACTCCAGCTTGTTGTAGTTCTACCTGGCCCACTTTACTTATGTTTATTATTATTTCCTCGCTTGTGCACTATTTGAGTTGGAAACCCCTGTGTACCTCATCATCAAAGATCTTTATATAACTGGGAATCACCACCCTTCGCTAGTGTTTTGTTGAGCTTTCACAGGGATGAAAGTCACTGTGCTGGGTTCCATAGAACCTGGGCACTGGAGACAAATAGCTCAGCCCTCAAGTTTTTTTTTTCCGATGCCATCACAGACAGAACTATTTCCAGAATTCCAGAAGTATAATATTTATTTCTATATTACAATATGATATATATACTATATACTTCTATATTATATTAATATTTACTTATTATTATATTAATATTTACGTCTATATTACAGTATAACATTCTGTGCCATCAAGGAACATGGTTAAGTAACACTATGGCTCAAGGTGTGACTCCACACTAACGTAGCAGTAGTGACTCCGTTGTGCTCCATTTTGCCTGTCCATCTCTTCTCAGATTTGCCATTTTGTCTGCGTCTTGATTTTTGCAATAATCCATGCAGTAAGACACAAAGGGAGCTGAGTAAATTTCGAGGACTTATACTTTAAAAGTATTCATACTACACACACACACACACACACAAACACACACACACATATGTGTGTGTATATATATATATAGAGAGAGAGAAATGTGAGATAGTTTTACTTTTTAGATGTTTTATCTTTTAGAAAAGAATTGGGTTATTTTCTTAGATAGTTAATTGAATCAAGGCATTTTCAAAGTCAATTTGGGTATGACTGACTCTTCACCTTCCACTATCTGGGTCATCAATGGCATGGTTCTTCCATACAGAATGTCTGGGCCCTGAAGACAGTCAGGGAAGAGTATGTATGTGTGTGTGTGGTGGTGGGGGGGTGGTGGTGGGGTGGGGATGGGGCATGGAGATCTATTCTGATGAAGAGAGGACTGATTCAAAGGAAAATTATATTTTTCTGGCCTGGGTTAGTAGGAAGGGCAGAGTATATATGGATAAGGCAGGTGAACATGCTTTTAATTAGCCTGAAACACCAGCTGGCATAGATTTCACCTGCATCCAAGCAATCGTGTAAGGATAGGAGCTTAGAAGAGAGCTCATTGTTATTCCTGAGGCATTCCCAGGTCCTCAGCCTCTAAGAAAGCAGCACCTGCTATAAATCTCTGTGTTCTCTGATTTCTGCAATCTTTCAGCAAAGCCCTTCTGCTGTCCATTCTGGAGCAGTTTCACAGAATGTGTTTTTGAACTATCTGTCCCCAGGAAGTTTCAGGGCCTCAACCAGTCCACACAGTTTCAAGGGCAGCAGGGGCAGGGGCAGGTGCAGGAATGCTAGGCCCGTCCTAGACACTGATAGTGGAGGCCGTGCAAGCAGGTATAGTTGGCAGACAGAACACAGAAGTCATGGAAAGGGAGAAAAAAGAGAGCAAGTTGTTTCTGAGGGCAAGGTGTGCATGTGTGTGAGTGGGGTGGGGTGGGGTGTTGGAGGAAGAGGTTGGGGCAGAAACAGTAAGCAGGAAAAGGAGGAACTGGCAAGCAGAGGGGACAGTCAACAAGGGCTTGTGAAGTGTGATGGGGAAAGGAATATAATTTCAACAGCAAACTTTACTGGGCTCTCCTATGGGACAGGCACTGCTTTAAGCACTGTGAGGTACTATTATAATTCTCATTTTACAGAAGAGGAAGCAGAAAGACAGCAAGGTTAAACAATTTGGTTAATGTCACACAGTTAGTAATTCGTAGCACTAGGATTTAAACCCAGACAGTCTAATTCTACTGCCCAAGCTCATCAAACCCCCTGCTAGGGTACTTATAAAGCAGAAGATGAAAGAAACAAGGCTGAGGGTGAGCTGTTTAGAAGAGAGACAAACTGAGAAGTGGAGAGTTCTCCACCTGGTGGAATCACATCCTGGGTGAGGGCCACCTGAGACTGGAAACCAGAGGACCAAGGTGTCTGCTTTTGCTGCACCACTTGTTAATATGACTTTGAGCCTCAGTTTCCTTATCTACAAAGTGTGAGTGACAACCTGAGTAACTGCTTGTAAGGATGAAATGAAATATGTTAGAACACACTTTGGGCATTATCAGATGCTTCATATGTGGTGGGACTCTAGATGCTGCGCTATGTTTCTCTTAACACACAAAGTAGGAAGCTTAATTTGATCATTGCACCTGCATTTACAGGAAACCACTTTTCTTCTGTGATGCATTTTCCTGGCTAATGTTCCTATGTTTCTGCTGTTGGGCAGAGCTGTCATCTTCTTTATCTGGCTCTTGTGGCTCTGTTGATTTTTCCAAGTGTCTGAAAGAGCTGCACATTTTCTTACTTCACAGGATCAGTGATCCTAGCCTCCTGAGCCTGTATTATTGACCATCCTGTTAGTTACTGCCACTGCTAAGTGGTATCAGTGGCAAAGTCACTGCTATGAACTCAACAGCCACTTGGACTCTTAAAGACTGTATTTTTCCTATCTTGCCATAGCAAGATTATTTGCTCCAAGTCAAACAGAATTGATTTTTCAATTTTCTTTCCAGCGACTAATACCATCCCAGAGGTTACCAATCCTTGTTTTTACTGTCCCTCATGCTGTTTAAAGGATGCTTTCTAATTGGATGAAGTGGGAAGAGAAAGGGTGTGTGCAATTGGGAGGAGAGGAAGCATGCGGTAATACCACCTTCTTCCCATCTCAGCTTTACATAGGTCATCTCAACACATCACTGTCTCTATCCAGAACCAGTGTAGGGACAGCAGTGACATGGGCAAGGCTTAGTGCGCTTTGGTCTTCCCTTTTGGGCACCTGCTCTGCAATCCACTTTGCCTTCTTACCCTTGTTTCATTTTCTGCAGCTTGTTAATTCTTACTTAAACTGTCACTGCTCCTAATGGTGGTTGACTTTTAATAGAAAAATGTGAAAAAGAAAAGCCTTTAAGACTGCCCCCCTACAAAATACATATTTCTGGAGGTAGAATGTTCAGTTTGGGCGCCAGAATTCCTTGTACCCCAAATTCCTGATTCTGGGCCTTTTCACTTTTGGCTCCTTCTGCTTTGTTTTTCCTCCTGATCATCAACTGGCTCTATGCATTTCTTCATTCAGGTCTCTGCTCAAATGTCACCTCCCTAGAGAAGCTTTAAATTGCTTTTTTATGTAGTCATAATCCCCCGCCAACCCTGATCTTGCTTTATTTTTTTCATAATGCTTATCACTACTTGACACCATATTCTATATTTGTTAATTGTCTGTGTACCTGGAAAAGAATGTAATCTGTACGAACGTCAGGAGCGTTGTCTGTTTCAATTACTGCTGTGCTCGCTAAAGCAGGATCTTATTAGGGTCTATAAGATTTTTTAAATATATTCAAGTAAGTCATTGAAAAAAGTTTTTCTAATGCTTCCTAATCTTGTTAGATATGATATGGCTTCATTTTTCTGTTTGATATGTTTATGGCTTTAGCATTTTGTCTACATTTATTCATTGATTAATAAAAATCTTAACATTTATTAAGTTGCAGTGATTGGGCTGGTGCTGAGAATAAAAAGGTAATAGCACAGTCCCATTCTTCAAGATGCTCACAGTCCAGTGAAGAAGGCAGATGAGTAACAGACAAGTGCAATGGATGTGAGATGTGAAGCTTGGCAAGACAATACACATTCTGTAGCATCTCAGAATAAATGAGAATTAGCCAGAAGACCTGGGGGTATAGGGATGTCTTTCCAGGCAGAGACTAGTGTATGTTAAGGTCAAGAAGGTGTAAGTGGCTGAGCATGGTGGCTCACGCCTGTAATCCCAGCACTTTGGGAAGCCAAGGCGGGCAGATCACCTGAGGTCAGGAGTTCGAGACCAACCTGGCCCACATGGTGAGACCCTGTCTCTACTAAAAGAAAAAAAAATTAGCTGGGTATGGTGGCAGGTGCCCCTAATCCCAACTGCTCTGGAGGCTGAGGCAGGAGAATCACTTAAACCCGGTAGGGGGAGGTTGCAGTGAGCCAAGATTGTGCCATTGGACTCCAGCCTGGGTGAAAAGACTGAAACTCTGTCTCCAAAAAAAAAAAAAAAAAAAAAGAAGAATTAAAAAAAAAAGAAGGTGTAAGCATTCATGGCAAATCCTTTGAGGTGAAAGCAGTTCAAAAAGCCCATCCTAAATGACATGAACAAAGATCGAGTGAGACAAATCTGAAGATAAGTGAGGTGAGGTGGGAAATTATAAGAAGTAATGAATGCTATTTCAAAGAGTTTGAACTTCTTTCAAGAGCCAAAGGATTTTAAATAAGGGAAAAATATAATTAGATATGTGTTGATTTACCCTGCTGCTTCCTCAAGGATTTTCTTTTACACCCAGAATTGGCATCGGCCACAATAGGTGAGCTGTGTAGGTATGGAAAAAAATTTTATTTATTTATGTTAAATATGACTGTAGTCAGTAACAAAAGGATAAAAAGGATCTAAAGTATACAAACAGTATTCTGGTTGGCATACTTATTTTTTAAACCTTTTTAAATAGAAAATTTTAAGCATATACCAAATAAGCAAATTGTGTAATTAGCCTTCATCTGTCCATCATTCAGATTCAGCGATAGTCAGTATTCTATGATTCTTGTTTCATCTGAACCCCTACTCATTTATTGCTGTTACCCTACCTCAATTATCACTGTTACAGTTCTAACAGCTCTTTTAAATATACAGTTTATATATGTCTATTGAAGTGCACCAATCCTAGCTGTAGGATTTTGACTCATGCCCATGCCTCTGCTCAGGGCAGGATTGATTGACAGCCATCTAACAACCAATAATGGGACACTGGAGCCCTGTAGAAGAAGAAGCTGGAAGTTGAGGTAGAACAAAGCAGGAGGGGCAGAGGAGGGTAGAGACTGTCATAAGCAAACTATACACTTTCCTATGCTTTCTTTTTTGATCTCACTCCCACTGAAACTTCCAGGCCTTTGGTCCTCTTATGCCAATGACAAGTCACGTGGGAAGGATGAAATTAGTTCATATCATAGTGTGCTATTTCTTTCTAAACTCTATGGCATTTTCTTTAAATCAGCTTTATTGAGGTGTAATTTATATACAAAAAGCACATCCACTTTAAATGAGCAGTTCAATAAGTATTGACAAGTTTATGTACACCTGTGAACCACCACCACAACCAAGATGTAAGGTATTTCCATCTCCTCAGACAGGTTCCCTGTGCCCCTTCCCAGTCCTATGCCTCTAACCTTGGCAACCTCTACTAATATTCCTCACCTAAGATTAGTTTTGCCTTTTCTAAAATTTCATATAAAAGGAATTATTCAGTAAGTACTGCTTTGTGTCCAGTGTCTATTCTTTCGAGCATAATATTTGTGATGACAATCCATTTTGTCATACCAGTAGTTCCTTTCTTTCTATTGCTGAGCAATATTCCATTTAGATGGATATGCCACAAATTAGTGATCCATTCACCTGTTGATTTTTTTTTTCAGTTTGGGGCTATTACAAATAAAGCAGCTATGAATATTTGTATATTGGTCTTTGTATGGAAAATATATTTTTATTTCTCTTTGGTAAATACCTAGAAGTAGAATTACTGTGTTAAACAGATGTGTATTTAACTTTTTAAGACACTTTCAAGTAGTTTTCCAAAGTGGTTGTATTATTTTACATTCCACCAGCAATATATGTGAGTTCCGGTCACTCCACATCTTTGCTTACATTTAATGTGGTCCATCTCTTACGTTATTCATTCTAGAGGATGTCTAGTGCTTTCTTACTGAGGTTTAATTTTGCCTCTGATGACTAATGATGTTAAGCACTTTTGCATGTGCTTAATGGTATTTGTATATCTTTGAAAAATGCCTGTTTAAGTTTTTGACTCATTTATTGAGTTTTTATCTTTTCATTATCGAGTTATATAAATTCTTGCTATATTGTATATGTCTTTGTCAGATGTATGTTTTGTGAATATTTTCTGTTAGTGTATGGAGGAAATTTTTATTAATTTTCTATTCATTTTCTTAATAATATCTTTTTATGAGAATTAGTGTTTACTTTTGATGAAGTTTAATTTTTCCGTTTTTTTTTTTTTTCCGAGATGGAGTCTTGCTCTGTCACCCAGGCTAGGGTGCAGTGGCATGATCTCGGCTCACTGCAACCTCCACCTCCTGGGTTTAAGCAGTTCTCCTGCCTCAGCCTCCTGAGTAGCTGGGATTAAAGGCACATGCCACAGTGCCTCGCTAATTTTTGTATTTTCAATATAGACAGGGTTTCACCATGTTGGCCAGGTTCGTCTCAAACTGTTGACCTCGTGATCTGCCCGCTTCAGCCTCCCAAAGTGCTGGGATTACAGGTGTGAGCCACTGCACCTGGCCCAATTTTTCAGTTTTCTAAATAATTATTGATTTCTGTGTCATCAAAAAATCTCACCTCTTAAGATCTTGAGGATATTCTCTTATGTTTTATTTTAAAACTTTATGGTTTTAGGTTTTACATTTAGGTCAAGGTTCCATTTTGAATTAATTTTTGAATGGGGTGAAGGAGGGGTCAAGGTACACTTTTTGAGGTCAGTTTGGATGTGTGGGTTTAAGGTGTCTTTGAGAACGTAGAATAGAACAATTAGGATTATAAACATAAATTCAGGAATGATTAGCATTTAAGCACATAAGCTGTTGTTGACTTCTTATACATGGGACACGAGGATCAGGCAAAGGTAAAGGTAAACAATTAAGTGAAGACTTTAGTGTTGCTGCCACTTACAGGACCAGTGAAGGAGAATAGAAAGCATCCAGGAAGATGGGAGTGGTTTGAGGGACAAGATTGAGAAAATTTCACACAGGAGGGTAATGTCCAATAATATCAAATGCTGAATGCAGGTGAAGGAAGAAAAGATCAATATTAACAGGACTGTGTTTTTTTTGTTTTTTTTGTTTTTTTTTTGCAAGTAACAAATCTGACTCAAACCAGCTTTGATTAAGAGATGAATATATGGACCAGGTAGTCCAGTAAGAGCAAAGATAGAAGCTGGTTTTGTATACAACTGTACCAGAAATGAGAAGACTTCTGGACTCTGTGTTTCTTAAGTTTCCTTCCTGCATGTTGGCTTCATTTTCTCCTGTTATAAATCAGCAGTTCAGCGAGAGACAGGGTAATTAATATCTCTTGGCTTAAAATCTTACAGCTTCTCCATTATAGAGTAGCTGAAGATTTCTCTATGTAACTTTTTTTTTTCTCATCTCAGTTAAAAAAAAAAAACAACTCTGGAAGGGGTGTTTTTTTTTTTTTTTGAGACGGAGTCTTTCTGTGTTGCCCAGGTTGGAGTGCAGTGGCGCGATCTAGACTCACTGCAAGCTCTGCCTCCCGGGTTCACGCCATTCTCCTGCCTCAGCCTCCCGTGTAGCTGGGCCTACAGGTGCCCGTCACCATGCCCGGCTAATTTTTTCTGTTTTTTAGTAGAGATGGGGTTTCACTGTGTTACCCAGGATGGTCTTGATCTCCTGACCTCGTGATCTGCCTGCCTCGGCCTCCCAAAGTGCTGGGATTACAGGCATGAGCCACAGTGCCCAGCCTGGAAGGGTTCTGAGTAAGCTTAGCTCTAGACAAATCCCACTGCCTGGATAAGTGTTATGAGAGATGTGATGCCAAAGATGGCATCTCCAATTGGAAATATAGTATAATGTAGCAGTTAAGAGTATAGACTCTTGAGCTTCCTGGCTGGGTTCAGATTCCCAGTCACTCACTTACTAGCTATGTGAAAGAGTGATATAGTTTGAATACTTGTCCCCACCCAAATCTCATGTTGAATTATAATCCCCAAGGCTGGAGGTGGGGCCCAGTGGGAGGTGTTTGGGTCATAGGGATGGATTCCTCATGACTTAGTACTGTCCTCATGATATTGGGTGAGTTCTTGTGAGATCTGGTCATTTAAAAGTGTAGGCACCTCCCCCCACCACTCTCTCTCTCTTGCTCCTACTTTCATCATATAATGTGTCTGCTCCGCCATCACATTCTACTGTGATTATAAGCTTCCTGAGGCCTCCCAAGAAGCCAAGCCAATGTCAGCATCATGCTTTCTGTAAAGCCTGCAGAACCATGCACCAACTAGACCTCTTTTCTTTATAAATTACCCAATCTCAGGAATTTTTGATAGCAATGCAAAAACAACATAATACCAAAAAATTGCTACTGTGGAGTGGGACATTGCTATAAAGATAGCTGAAAATTTGGAAGTGACTTTGGAACTGGGTAACTGGCAGAGGTTGGAAGAGTTTGGAGGGCTCAGAATGTGGGAAAGAGAGTTTCTGGGGTGCCAGATGAGTTAGTCTCCCCTGTGTGAGACACCTATGGGGAGCCATGGGCAGCCTTTGAGGAGAAAGCTCTCTTTATTGCCTTCATGTCTTTATGCCCTGAGAACATAGCTGCTCAGAAGCATTCCACAGGTTGCTCAGGGAGATAACATTCCCTTGAAGCAGTGGAGTATAATCAAACATCTTGGCTCCTCCTGAAACCCACTCCTACCCATTTCAGTCTTGATAAGTTAAAGATATTAAGTAGTTTAGACACATGCCTTTGCTCAAGGAAATTCACAGAAACCACTACTGCTATACATCTTGTTGAATGACTCACGAGTTCTCCTTCACTGGTTAATCCTTTTCCTCATCCCTTCCTACCCCTCCCATCTGCCCTAAGAACAAAGAGCTTGTAAACCAATAAATTAGGTGGAGCCAAAGAGTTCTGGGCCGTGAGCAAGCCTCTGACGCTCCAGTCCCCTGGACCCACCTTTTAAACACTTATTCTGTCTCTTTCTAACTCCTTTGTCTCTGTCTGACTCAGGGAACCCACTGGGTGGTGTGGGGCTGGTTTCCCCAACACAGAAGAAGACAGGAAGATGGGGAAAGTTTGGCACTTCTTAGAGACCAGTTAAATGGTTGTGACTGAAATGTTAATAGTGATATGGACAGTGAAGGCCAGCCTGATGAGGTCTCAGATGGAAATAAGGAACTTATTGAGAACTGGAGCAAAGGTCACATGTATCATACCTTAGCAACAAACTAGGCCACATTGTGTCCATGGCCTAAGGCTCTGTGGAAGTTTGAACTTCAGAGTGAATGATTCAGGGTATCTGGTGGAAGAAATTTCAAAGCAGCAAAGGATTCAAGGTATGGCCTGGCTGCTTCTAACAGCCTAATTCAGATGTGGGAATAAAGAAATGACTTGAATTTGGAATTTATATTTAAAAAGGAAGCAGAATGTAAAAGATTGGAAAATTTACACCCTTGCCACATAGCAAAGGAAAAAAAAAAGCTTTTTTCGGGGGAGGAATTCAAGCAGGCTGTGAAGCAACCACTTGCTAGAGATATTTACATAACTAAAAGGGGGTCAAATGCTAATATCCAAGACAATGATGGGAAAAGGCCTCAAAGATATTCTTGAGATCTTCATGGCAGCCCCTCCTATCACAGGTCTAGCGGCCTAGGAGACTAAATGGTTTCATGGGCCAGGTCATGCTGCTCTGCGCAACCTCAGGACACTGCTTTTTGCATCCAGGCTGCTCCAGCTCCAGCTGTGGCTCAAAGGAGCCAAGGTATAGCTCGAGCTGCCACTTTGGAGAGTGCAAGCCATAAGTCTTGGCAGCTTCCGTGTTGTCTTAAGCCTGCAGGTACACAAAATGCAAGAGTAAAAGGGGCTTGGCAGTGTCTTCCTAGATTTCAGAGAGTGTATGAGAAAGCCTAGGTGTCCAGACAAGAGCCTACTGAAGGAGTGGAGTCCTCAAAGAGAACCTCTACTAGGATGGTGCAGAGGGGAAATGTGGGATTGGAGGCCCTACACAGATTCCCCACTGTGTGTGGGGTACTGCCTAGTGGAGTGGTGAGAAAAGGACCACTATCCTTCAGATCTGAGAATGGTAGATCCACCAGGAGCTTGCACTTTGCTCCTGGAAAAGCCTCAGACACTCAACATCCTGTGAGAGTAGACTTGGAAACTTTACCCTGCAAAACCATAAAAACAGAGCTGCCCAAGGCCTTGGGTGCCCACCCCTAGCATCAATGTGCCCTGGATGTGGAACAGGGAGTTGAAGGAGATTACTTTGGAGCTTTAAGATTTAATGACTGCTCTGCTGGGTTTTGAACTTGCATTGGGCCTGTAGCCCCTTTCCTTTGGGCAATTTCTCCCTTTTACCCAATGCCTATATCCCCATTGTATCCTTGAAGTAAAAAACTTGTTCTTGATTCTACAGGCTCATAGGTGGAAGGGACTTGTCTTGTCTCAGATGAGACTTTAGACTTTTGAGTTAATGTTGGAATGAGTCAAGACTTTAGGAGACTGTTGGGAAGGCATGACTGTATTTTATAATGTGAGAAGGACATGCAATTTGGGAGGTGCCAGGGGTAGAATAATATAGTTTGGATATTTGTCCCTTCCCAAATCTCATGTTGAATTGTGATCCACAATGCTGAAGGTGAGCTGGGTTGGGGGTATTTTTGGTCATGGGGATGGATCCTGCATGGTCTGGTGCTGTCTTCATGAAAGTAAGTTCTTGCAAGATTTTAAAAGTACGCAGCACCTCCCCACAATTCTCTCTCTCTTGCTCCTGCTTTCACCATCTGACATGCCTGGTTCCCCTTTGCTTTCTGCCAGGATTGCAAGCTTCCTGAGGCCTCCCCAGAAACTGAGCAGATGTCAGCACCATGCTTCTGTAAAGCCTGCAGAACTATAATCCAGTTAAACCTCTTTTCTTTATAAATTTCCCAGCCTTAAGTATTTTTTTACAACAATGCAAAAATTTCCCAGTACAGGAAGGGAGACTATAATTATCCTTTGTGTAAACTGAAGAGCATCTGGAGGATTGGCACTGAGCATATTAACAGTGACATCCAATAAAATGTGGATGTAGAACCCAAACTGAATTGCTTTGTGAAGTGAATGGGAGGTGGAGAAGTAGACAATGAACAAAGACAATTCTAGAGACTCGGTTGTAAAAAAGAGGGGGTGGGTAATGTGGTAATTACACAGGGATCAATGCCTGCATGTTTTAAAAACTAAGGGTAAAAATTTTAGTATAATTTATATATTAAGAAAATAGAGCCACTAAAAAGATGTTAATAATAGAGGTGAAATTAAGTGGAATGATAAGCAAGGAACATGAAAAGTAAAGGAAGGATGCGATGAAGAGTTCTGTCGGGAAGGATTAGTCTCAGGCAAGCTCAGACTGAAAGAAAGAGAAAAGAAGAATGTGGAGGAAGAGAAATACGTAGATGGAAGGAAGGGTGAAGATGGAAAGGCAAGCATCTTGAAAGGTGAGACTATGTCTTAGGCGTCTTTGAATTGCCACCACTCAACGTAGCACTGCATGTGGTAGGCATGAATAAACATTTCTGTAGTTGAATTGAGCTCATGCCCAATGGCCTCTGTTCTCTCCTTGAAGTTGAGGTTTTGGCATTGAAGGGAATGAGAAGAACATAAGGTAAGGGAAGGATGGAAAGATA
Organism: Pongo pygmaeus; assembly: GCF_028885625.2. Taxonomy (NCBI): domain Eukaryota; kingdom Metazoa; phylum Chordata; class Mammalia; order Primates; family Hominidae; genus Pongo; species Pongo pygmaeus. Next base: position 36,356,519 of record NC_072388.2, read on the forward strand.
AAGCTATGGACTAGCTTTGTGGTGTACAGAATAGACACCATTGTCAGACAGATGAAGATGCTTTTCTTTTTATGCACCTTGTAAAGTATGTGCAATATTGAGAGGGAATGGTTTCATCCTCAGTGTGCCAAAGAAAAGAGTAATTACTTATGTGCAGATAGGCTTTTTAAGTCTCTATATTAGAAGTCTCTCTTCATTAGAAGTCTGTTGGGGTTCAAAAATGTTGCAGAGAAGATTTTGGACTTCAACTCTGATTTTCCTCTCTCTTTTTTCTTTCGTTTCCTTAATTCCTTATATCTCACTGCATATTATCAATTTAGCTGATCTCTCTCTAGTCTAACCAGCAGTACTTTTACCCAAAGCTTTCAGAAATGTCCAAGGTTTAAACTCAAGGAGTCAGAGAAGTTACTCTAAGGGCCACCTCTCTTCTGGAGAATAGAATATAAGAAGAACATAAGACAAAGCACAGATTTTTATGAAACATGATTGAGTGCAGCAAATGTAACACAGTTCTAAAGTTACAAAGAATCCTTAATGACCTTCTGCTAGATAAAGCAGCAGATTGGATAAAATGCATATTTCATGCTGTATATTTATAATTATTCATCTATATTCTGAAATGCAATAATGTTTCAAATATATTAATTTGAATATCAAACATAAAGTATAGATATTCTGGTTACTGGGCACTGTTATTTGCTATGAAAGCAATGAAGGAAAGGTTATTAGACTTTTTAAGGCTGTTTTGCACATGTTTCCATCACCATCATTCTGCCTAAAGTTTAAAATCTTTAGGGCCCAAATTTTTACTACAAAAGTAGTTTATATCCTTTGTATGTCGGTGAATTTCATGATCGTGAGGTATCCTATCTTTCTTTCTGTAGTAGTCCATTTTCACACTGCTGATAAAGACATACTGGAGACTGAGCAATTTACAAAAGAAAGAGGTTTAATTGGACTTAGAGTTCGATGTGGCTGGGGAAGCCTCACAATCATGGTGGAAGGCAAGGAGGAGCAAGTCACATCTTACGTGGATAATGGCAGGCAAAAAATGAGACAGCTTGTGCAGGGGAATGCCTCTTTTTAAAATAATCAGATCTCATAAGACTTATTCACTATCATGAGAACAGAATGGGAAAGACTTGCCCCCATGATTCAATTACCTCCTACCAAGTTCCTCCCACAACATGTGGGAATTCAAGATGAGATTTAGGTGGGGACACAGCCAAACCATATCATCTTTCCTATTTTATTCAAATGTTACTAGGAACTGATTAAATTCTAGAAAACAGTAAACACTCAAACATCACCTACTGTATGAAGGCTTCCCTAGCCTTAACCAGCTATTGGTTTCTTCCTCTATCTGTTCCTGTAGCTTTGTGGTCTTTTACCCACCTATAAAAATGTATATAGTGTTTTATAGTTACATTTTGGTTTTAATATTCCTTCTCTAGATTGATGTAAAGCAGAGATTATGTCATTTTTCTCTTTGTATCTTTTGGGAGACAATTTTCTTGGCATTTCTGCACATCTTGCATCAATTTTTATTATGGACTATATTTTCAAAGATGTTTGCATAGCAAACAACCTTGGAAGATGTAGTGTCTTACCCTACAACAGAAGGTAGACTTTTTTCTGGCTAGGGTAATAAAAATATTTCCCTTGGGGCAAAGGATTAGGAGGTATTCTAGCAATCTCCTTTAAAGAATGGAATTTCCTAAGCTCCAGGTTCCTCAGCTGTGACACAAACCCACTGTGTGTGCAGTATCCACCTGGGATGCCTTAATATCACCTGCATACAACTAAGAGGAGGGTGGTGATGGAGAAGGGAGATTGGTGTGAACATGAAGCTCATACTGCCCACTGTGCTGTGAGTAATCAAGTCCTTTTCTCTGACCCCAGAGTATCATGTCTCCTACAACATCCACGAAATGGGGCAGGCTTGTTAGCTTGCAAGTAAGGTAAAGTCTCAGACCTTCATAGTTCTTGGCAGTTTCTCTAATATATAGCATGTTGTCTGGAAGTGTAGGGGAATGAAGTAGATTTTCAGTTTTCAAGTACATTTAATCTAACATACTTTGATTTTAACTACAGAAGAGATATTTTCATCATTTTTTAAGTTACAAGCTGTATTATCTTTGTAAATTTCTTAGTCTGTCTATATCTCAGTTTCCTTATGTATAAAATGGGAAAAATAAAAGTATTGGCCTTACAGGTTTGTGGTGGAAATGGAGATGTACTGACAAGACCCCTCTTCTAGGAAAGACCTGCCCAGCTGTAAAGACAATAGTCAGCAGACAGCTTCCATCAGTTTGCCTTTAAGGTCTGCCCGAGATGCAGAGTCACATTACCTGAGATCATTCCCATGTTTGGGCAATCTGCATCCAGTAATGGTGCAGTGTGTTTATGGTTTTAATAAAGGATCAGTCATTTGGGTCCCATATGGGACAACTTTGTTGGGCAATGTAATTGCTTCAGAGCCCCCTGCTGGTTTCGCTGAGGCCTTGTCAGGCCTACACCACAATTCAATTTCTCTCTCAGGGCAATTGTGCTTCCTTTCACAAATTCCCCTTTCTTTTACAAGTTTTGATTCTTGACAGACACAAACTCTGTCCTAGCATCAGCTTCTGGAGCACTCAAACTGCATCAGGGGTATTGTAGGTAGTAAGAGAGTAAGAGCACATCAATCATTCAATGCAATCCTTGTATACGGTTGGTACACATGAAATATTAGCTTCTTATTGTTATAATTAATATTATTATGATGGTCAACTATATGGAACACCCTAAAATCACGGTCCCTGAAACCCAGCATGCTGGTGCTCTCCAAAAGTGTGTCTGGTAAAGGTGAAAAGGATAATTAAGTTACTAAAATCCTACCATAATGTGTGATAGTTGAAACAATCAGAGATATTCAATCTAGAGAAAGAAAGCTTTGGAAAGCACCGGGTAGCTGCCTGACAATACTCAAATGGCTGTGATCTGAAAGTGAGATTAGACTGATTCTGAGGGAACCCAGAAGTGAGGACAGGGCCTTGCTGACCTGCATAGCCTCAGGACACTGTTCCCTGCCTCTATGCCACTCTGTCTCCAGCCTTGGCTCAAAGAAGCCCATGTACAGCATGGCCCACCACTTCAGAGGGTGCAAGCTGTAAGCTTTGGTGGCTCCCATGTATTTTTTTACAGCAGTGCAAGAACAGACTAACACAACTTCATTTTAAAAGTTGCCCAAGAAGAGACGGGCAACTTTGTCAAGGAGTCAAATTGCCTTTGGGGTGTGGGGGAGGAGAATGGTGCTGTAACCCTTGAAAATTTTCCTTTAAGTTTGAAAGTTATTAAACTTAATCATATGTACTGGGGTAGCCCTCCCTGGCCCCTGAGGTGAAACTTACTGGAAGAAAAGTCATGATCTTAATTCCAAAACTGTTAACACAAGCCTGTCAAAAGGTCCTAGAGAGCTAGCTCAAAGCACAGCCTATGGTAGCCTTTCATTATAAGGTAGTCTGGTAAGAGTTTGAGTGGGTGTGTGCTTGTGTGTGTGTGTGTGTGTGTGTATGTGTGTGTCACAGGAGAAGATAAGAATCATATCTTTTTACCCTGGGTTAATGTAGTTACACATTTTCTCTTCCCTCAATTCATGACAATGTCCTGTATCCTCTGTAGTTCTGAAAGTGCTATGCTGTTGACAACACCTTGGTTATGGGCCTCTCCTCTGTGGACGTGGGCAGGATATGTGGACAAGCTAGAAAGGATAGTTTCATCATCTTCAGCCAGTTCCAGTTGGTATCAGGGTCAGCTTCTTTGTAGCTGTTTGGATGGAGCAAAGATACACATAATAGATGTGAATTTATATATGTGTGTTTGTGTGTGGAGAGGGTTGGTGGTAGATGAAAGGATGTATTGTCAAAATAGATGTTTCCAGTCCATATACAAAACTAATTTTTTGTGTCAACATAGAGCCTTATCAAAAAGCCCTTTTGTGATTTTTCCGAACAAGGATATTCATGTTTTCAGCTGAAGGTACTGCTAGGAAAGTCTCCTGAGGTGCAAGGACAGCAGGATGTTTCAGGCTATAGTAAATGGCCCACTCTCTTTTCTTTGGTTATATTAATTTGAGAGACACACTTCACTTTTTTCCTGCCTTTTTCACTTTTTTCCCCTTATACCTGCTTGTTTTCTCTTGGGTAGTCATTGCAAGGTTGTAACACAAAGGATTCAGTCTCTTAGGGAAACTTTTTCCAGTTTCCTAGAATGCTTTATGTGGGGAGACCAGAGGTAGTTGTAACACTGGGAAGAGAAAATTTGCCTTTTTCTGCTCTCTCCTGAGAAATTATCACCAAAAAGCCTGGTTTCTATGGTAGCTCACGCCTGGATCACTACAGTACTGCCAGACTCTGATTTTTGGTAGCAGCATCAGCAAATACAATTAAGAATGATACATGTCAAGGGACTGATGAACCTTTCCAGTGTCTTTTCTGTAAGTCACTAATAACCAGAACTGAGCTTCCCTGTTTGAATAAACACCACTGGCCTTCAATGATTTGTTATGAAAAGGGAGTGAAACACTAGCAAGAAAAGTAAGACATTCTCTGGATAAGTGGTAGGAGCTCAAAGTGGATTAATTTGAACATTAAGGGGAATATAACCTTATTTTATGAAGTATATAGTATGCCAGATAATATTGGTTAGGATAAGCTAGCTCATGAAAAAGTCAGGATTATGCATACCATGACATAGAATCCAATGAGCCTGACTGGATTTCAGTCAAGCTAAATTTCAGACCCAGATTAACATCAACTGCCTTATCAGCAATATTTCATGGGTTTATAGTTCCTTTGTTAGTTTGGGAGTCTTATTCAGGTGATGAGTGATCCTCTCTAAAGGTGAGACATTCAGCCACAAATTCAATAAATTTCAAGTACAAATATATTTGTTCAAAAATCTCAGCCTAAAAGTCTGCTGGGATGATGAGGAACGAAAGACGCAAGGACTTTATTTTGCTAAGCCTAGTGAAAAAGGAAAATGCAAGTTCTCCAGATAGTAATGACATCCCCAATGAGCACTTCAACTACAAAGGCAGCAAAATTGAGTTAAAATTCATATGTCTGCAGGGGCTGATCATGAGACCATTTGTAGAAAAGCTGGAACAGAAGATGTTGCTTAACTCTACCTGTAAGTGTCTTGCCAGACATTGTATAAACATTTACCTCAAGGAGAAGCAAGAAATAGTGCCCGTTATCTTCTGACATAACACAGCATCTGATTACTTGTTCTCTCAGATACCCTGCAGTTCAGAGTATTAACTTCTCTATACCTTGAAGTGGCTGATAGCAATATCTTTCAGGTCTGTAATTAAAGGCTAAAAGCTGATTCTAGAATCTCCCCATTGTCTGGAGCTATTCTGATACAAACTCAACTTGCCACAAAAAATCTCTGGAAAAAAAAAAAAAAAAAGAAAATGAAAGAGAAAATAGTTGAAAAGAAAAATACCAGGTATTTAATTCAATCTCCATTAAGCTTTCCCTTCACATATAATCTTTGAGTTAGACAGTTCCTCTCCCATAAGGATAACACTTTCTTGTCACTAATCCCTGGATAACACAAGTCAGGGGAAACAGGAAATAGATACAATAATAGATTTGAATCTCTGGATTTTTCATTTAGCCAATAGTAAGGTAGGAAAGGGGCCAGATAAAAAAATAAAACAGCACAGACAAAAAATATCTATTTGTCCATGGAGAGAACACAAGCACTTGATGGAAAGAAGCCCAGAATATACAGGATTGTTTTTTCACACATAAAGCAATATTTTAAATACTCTGTGGTGTATTCATTTTAACTTAATCAAGCAAATGCATATACATTAAAGAGTCCCATAGCAGTGCTATCTTTAATAGCAACAAACAGAAAATAACTTGTTTATACTGTGGCTATTATTTAGATATTATAGGTGACTAATTATTTAGATCAGGGGTCAATAAACTATGTTTTGTGGGCCAAATCCAGCCTATAGCCTGTTTTTGTCAAGTTTTATCAGAGTACAGCCATACCCATCAGTTATGTATTATCAATGGCAGAGTTGAATAGTTGTGACAGAGACCAAATATTTCACAAAGCCTGAAATATTTGCCATATGATTCTTTACAGAAAAAAAATCTGACAACCAGCAATATAAATGGCCGCACATATATTCAATGGAACACTGTTACAATTAAAATAATGTAAAAGGTTGGTATATAACAACATAAAAAGATATCTGATAGCAAGAAAAAAATGACTCAAAACAGTGTGTATATAAGTATTTTCAGATTCCGTTTGCCTAAAAACAAAGCATATGCATATGCATCAAACTTCTGAAAGCATATACACACACAAAAACTTAATAATGATTACCTCTGGTGAATGAAAGTAGGAAGCAGGACTAGGGAGAGGGAGAATGAAGAAAGAAAAGAGGGAGAAACATTTATTTAATATCCTTCTATATCATCACAAATTTTAAAATGCCCATATGTTATATAATTGAAAATAAACTAAAATGAGAATTATAGAAGCAATAGGAATTTAAGAATATTTTATTTGTAGAATGAATGAATGTAATTCTCAATGATATAATGCCAATTTTCTTTTCTTATGAATGTTTTTGTTGAATGTTTATGTAATATTTCCTGTGTCTTTGACTAACAGAGTATGTGTTATCTCTTGCTTAAATATGTATCTGTGATTTTAGTATCACTATTTGCTTTAGATGATTACAACTTACCTCTTCATTAGTGAAGTGAAAAAAATCACTAAGACATTTTATAACAAATTTTTGCTGTGAGGAATTTCACATAATAGTGTTGTTTTCCAATATGATTTATAAAGCGCTATCTTAAACTTCTCTTGAGTCTTCACACAAATTTAACAATTTTTGGTGCTTCTAATTGTATAGAAAGATGTTTGATATGGGACAAATTATTTAAATATTTCATGATTTCTTAATTTGCAGCACAGAAAAATGTTACCTACCTTACCACATAAAATTTTTGTGTTAAGAAGGTTTTTAAGGATTCCATAAATTATCAATTATTTCAAATATATTCATTTTGGCACAGTTTTAGTGCAATCAAAATGTGGACAGTCACAAGAAGATTTTTGATCGTAAGTGAGTAGGGAATCAATTAAAACAGTGTTCTAGAAGACCTGTAGTCTGAAATTTTAGACTCTTAGACCACAAATGAACCTGGAAAAGTCACACATAAACTGTACAAAATTAGATAATATGGGCTTCAAACAAAAACAACAGCAAGCTCTCTTTTGGTATGAAAACTCTCCTTTTTTTTTTTTTTAAGAGAGCCAGTGCTTGTTTTCTTGTCTCTAAAATGTGGATGGTTATACTGTATCTGCTTGCCAAATTCATAGAATTCTTGTGAAAATTAAATGGATTAATTTCTGCTAGAGAAATCTGTAAATTATAAATCTCTATACAATAATTTTTCAAAATATGGTGTGCAGATAATTTTCAGGGGGGTGACAAAATTTTTATGTCTTAATGATTACATATCTATATTTACTTCTTGTTTATGATGAGTGATATGCTACTTTTATTGTAGCTTCCTTTGAAATTTATGGAGGTAAAAATGTGAGTCAACTTAAAAGAAAATTACTAATACTATAGGTAAAATGTGAACATGACAAAAATCGTGATGATGGTATGTGCACAAGTGAAGTTCAGAAAACATTGCATTGTGAAGATATAAATTTGATTTAGATTTTCATATTTTAGTATATGGTTCTCAACTGGCATTGTTTAATTTGCTGTGGTTGCAAACATATTGCGTTAAAACAAGACATATGGAGCTCTTTTACAGCAAAAGAAGAAAGAAATGAAGAAACAGATGCCTGAAGCATTTGGGAAAGTAACTCCACTGCAGCTGAGATACTGGATGTTGCAGGGTCCATTGTCCCAAGTTGGTATAGGTTGCGTTGATTTCATTGAAAGAAGAAAAATAACCATAGTTAGAGGACTGAAAAGTATACTTCTGGAGAGGGCCTGCAACATTTCTGAGAAATTAACTTTAGTTCACATCACCTTAAAAATTACTCTGGAGAAGTGTGATTTCTATGATGAGCACATCCAACTACATGTCGGATCTGACTTCCCAGACCTGCCAGCCCGGTGAGACACTAAAGCTGTTTGAATTAAGTACAAGTAGCAAATAGGACATGGGTTGGCTTTTGGAAAACCATTTCTGTGTTTACAACCTAATGCTACTGGAATTCTGATTGAACCTTCATGACTTTAGGTGACAAAGGCATACCAAACTCAGGCTGGGAGGAAGTGAGTTGGGTCAGTGGTGCCCATCTTCCTCTATGATCTACAAAGCAACAACATCATGCCATACCCCAGCAACAAGCTCACCCTCAAACTTCCTCTGATTCCTTTCCTAGTCTGCCCTGTAGACTGTTCCAAGAGAAGAAGTCCCTTCTCCAGGGCCCCTGTACATTTTCCCCTCTTGTTTCCTTAAACCTGGGTTCTGCCTGAAAAGAATGCATTTTTTCCCTCATCCAATTTCATGCCTTTACTTAGGAGTGCAAAAGCAAGCTACTGCATTGAAAATTGAGGAATTGATTCCCAGAGTCTCACAAAGTCCTGAATCAGAGCAGTTCCAGTCTCTGCCCTTCATTTAGGATATTGGTGCTTCCTGGTTTCTAGTACCTGCCTGTATGACTACTGATTTCTTATGTCTCTGCAAATTCCGGTGACTAAGGAATTGCTTATGCAGCAGTTCAGAGGCAAGATGGAATATCTCTTTCCATTATTTATTTAAAAAATTCTTTGAAGGCTGCCATTTAACCTTAGCAGGGAAGTTGGGATTTTTCACCCACACATAGTGATTTTATTCCTCTGAAGCCTTATATGAATTATTAAGCTTTTAAGAAAAGAGAGCAAATAGAGTTTTGCAAGGTAATCAAAAGCAAATATGCTAATTTGGGTCTATAGGACAGTATTTTTATCAGAAGGAACATTAAGGTTAGATCTGTTATTCATCTAAATTAAAGAAATCAAGAAAAAGAACAAGACTAGCAAATTACTTCTGCTGATGGTCGAAATTAGCCCTGTCTTGGACTCTTTCTTAACCGTCTTTCTCAGTATAAAACCTAGTTACTAGGATACGGCCGTGTGGCAGCATCTTTATTAGAAATTGTGTGGGAGAAAAAAAGGTCAGAGACTCATTTCCAATAACAGTTTGACAAGTAACACAGAGAAAAGGGCAGGAAGGAATTGAGGCTTGTGATGTTTTCTTATATCAAGATTTTGAGATAATAGCACTTATGTGAATAGGAAGTCTCCAGGAATACATTTTATTAATCTCAGGGTTCAAAGAAAAAGACATGGTACCATATTATCATGAAAATTAAAACAAGCCTAAAAAGATACATAAATATCAGGTAAAGGACAAAAATATCATCATCTGTCACTGTTAAAATTTTTTTAAATCTTAACTCTAGCTATATCCAAAAGTCTTATAATTATATATTGATAGAAGTCACATCTTCAATTACCATAATTGGTCAATAGTCAATAGTTAAAGGGCTTAAGCATTACAGAAAACTTTATAAGAACCAGGTGGGTCTCCTAAATCCCACAAAAAGGTCATTATCCCTCTCTGTACTGGTAGATCTTTGTATCAGAATAGAGATATATTTGTAAAATTTGTACTAATGAAAATTTCTTTGAGTTAAACTCCATCTTATCATTGTCTTCTAATGAAATTAAAGATATATTAATAAATTAGTAGGTTTAAATAATCAGAATTATGCCACTTTAGAGACATACTAATACATTTCCAAAATTCACATAAAGATGTAAAACCTCTATGGTTAAAAAGTCTAAGTTATTAACAATTTACTGTGTGACAAAGAAATCAAGACAATAAAAATACCTGACATTTCAGACACTTGGCCTTATTTCTCCTTTCCTGGGCTTCTCCCTATCTTGAGCATTGCCACTGCACACAAAGGCAGAAGGGGCCAGAACAGTGTTGTACAGTTTGGCTTCCAATATGCCTGGCATTGAAACTCAGGTCTCTACTAGCTCCCCAGCAATGGTTCTTAACCAGAATGGAATGGCTGAAATGACAAACATAGGATTCAGAATCTAGATGGCAATAAATCTCATTGAGATTCAGGAGAAAGTTGAAACCCAATCTAAGGAATCTAAGGGATCCACTAAAATGATTCAAGAGATGAAAGACAAAAATAGCTATTTTAAGAAAGAACCATATGGATCTGATAGAGCTGAAAGACTCACTACAAGAATTTTATTATATAATCCCAAGTAGTAACAGCAGGATAGACCAAGCTGTGGAAAGAATTTCAGAGCTCAAATACTGATGCTTTGAATCAACTCAGACAAAAATAAAGAAAAAAGAATAAAAAAAATGAACAAAACCTCTGAAAAATATATGATTATGTAAAAAGACCAAACCTATGACTCATTGGTGTCCCTGAAAGAAAGGGAGAAACAGCAAGCAACTTGGAAAATATACTTGAGGATATTGTCCACAAAAATTTCCCCAATCTTGCTAGAGAGGTTGACATTTACATTCAAGAAATGCAGAGAACCCCTGAAAGATACTATACACAATGACCATCCCCAAGACACACAGTCATCAGACTCTCCAAGGCCAATGTGAAAGAAAAAATATTAAAGACAGTTAGAGAGAAGGTGCAGGTAACCTATAAAGGGAACCCCTTTAGGTTAACAGTGGACCTTTCAGCAGAAATCCAACAAGCCAGAAGAGATTGTGGGCCTATATTCAGCATCCTTAAAGAAAAGAATTTCCAACCAAGAATTTTATAGCCAGTCAAGCTAAATTTCATAAGCAAAGGAGAAATAAAATTATTTTTAGACAAGCAAATACTAAGGGAATTTGTTATCACCAGACCTACTTACAAGAGGTCCATAGGGAAGTGCTAAACATGGAAATGGAAGATGATTACCAACCAAAAAAAAGCACACTTAAGTACATAGACTATTGACACTATAAAGCAACTACACAATCAAGTCTAGATAACGACCAGTTAACAACATGATGACAGCATCAAATCTACACATATCCATACTAACTTTGAACATAAATTGGCTAAATACTCCACTTAAAAGGCACAGAGTGACAAGTTGGATAAAGAAGCAAGACCCAACTTTATACTGTTTTCAAGAGACCCATCTCACCTGCAGTGACAACCATAGGCTCAAAGTAAAGGGATAGAGAAAGATCTATCAAGAAAACAAAAAACAAAAAAGAGCAGGGGTTACTAGTCTTATTTCGGACAAAACAGACTTTAAATCAACAATGATCAAAAAGGACAAAGAAGGGCATTACATAATGATAAAGTGTTTAATTCAACAGGAAGACTTAACTATCCTAAATATATATGCACCCAACATAGGAGGACTCAAATTCATAAAATAAGAAGTTCTTAGAGACCTATGAAGAGCTTAGATAACCATACAATAACAATGGGAGACTTCAAAACCCCACTGACAGTATTAGATCATCAGGGCACAAAACTAACAAAGATATTTGAGACCTAAACTCTACACTTGACCAAATGTATCTAATAGACATCTACAGAACACTCCACCCAACAGCAATAGAATATACATTCTTCTTATCTGTACATGGCACATATTCTAAAATCAACCACATGCTTGGCCATAAAACAATTCTCAAAAAACTCAAAACAACTGAAGTCATACCAACCACACTCTCGGACCACAGCACAATAAAAATAGAAATCAATACTGAGAAGAACTCTCAAAACCATACAATTACATGGAAATTAACCTCCTACTGAATGACTTTTGGGTAAGCAATGAAATTAAGGCAGAAATCAAGAAATTCTTTGAAACTTTTATCAGTTTCAAAGATACAACATACCAGAATCTCTGGGACACAGCTAAAGGAGTGTTAAGAGAAAAATTTATAGCACTAAATGCCCACATTAAAAAGTCAGAAAGATCTCAAATTAGCAACCTAACCTCACTAGAGGAACTAGAAAAACAAGAGCAAACCAACCTCAAAGCGAGCAGAAAAAACATAATGAAAATCAGAGCTGAAATGAATGAAATGGAAATGAGAAAAAACACACAAAAGAGAAACAAAACCAGAAGTGAGTTTTTTGAAAGAATAAATAAAATTGATAGACAACTAGCTAGAATAATAAAGGAAAAAGGAGAAGAGCCAAATAGATACAATCAGAAATAATAAAGGGGACATTACCACCGACCCCACAGAAATACAAAATGCCCCTGAGACTATTACAAACACTTCTATACACACAAACTAGAAAACCTAGAAGAAATGGATAAATGCCTGGAAACATAAAACACCCTAAGATTGAACTAGGAAGAAATTGAAATCCTGAACAGACCAATAATGAATTCAGAAATAGAATCAGTAATAAAAAAACCTACCAAACAGAAAAAGCCCTGGACCAGACATATTCACAGCTGAATTCTACCAGATGTATAAAGAAGAGCTGGTACCATTCCTACAAAACCTAGTCCAAAAACTGAGGAGGAGGGACCCTAACTCATCGTATGAGACCAGCATCATTCTGATACCCAAACCTATCGGAGACACAATGAAAAAAAGAAACTTCAGGCCAATATCCCTGATGAACATAGATGCCAAATCCTGAAAAAAATACTAACAAACTGAATCCAGCAGCACATCTAAAAGCGAATCTACCATGATCAAGTGGTGGATTAGTTTTGGGATGCAAGGTTGGTTCAACATACACAAATTAATCAATGTGATTCATCACATAAACAGAACTAAAAACAAAAACCATGTAATTATCTTAATAGATGTGGAAAAGGCTTTTGATAAAATTCAACATCCCATCATTTTAAAAACCCTCAACAAACTAAGCATCAAAGGAACATATCTCAAATTAAGAGTCATCATCTATGACAAACCCACAGCCAACATATACTGAGTGCACAAAATCTGAAAGAATTCCTCTCGAGAACTGAAGCAAGACAAGGATGCCCACTCTTACTACTCCTATTCTACATAGTACTGGAAGTCCTACCACAACAATCAGGCAAGAGAGAGGTATAAAAGGCATCAAAATAGGAAGAGAGGAAGTTAAACTACCTCTCTTCACAGATTATATGATTCTTTACCTAGAAAACCCCATATCTCTGCCCAAAAGCTCCTATACTATAGCTATCTGATAAACAACTTCAGCAAAGTTTCAGGATATAAAATCAATGTACAAACCTCAGCAGCATTTCTATACATCAGTAACTTCCAAGCCAAATAAAAAACACAATCCCATTCACAATAACCACAAAAAGAATAAAATACCTAGGAATACTAACCAGGGAGGTGAAAGATCTCTATGATGAGAATTACAAAACGCTGCTCAAAGAAATCAGAGATGGCACAAGCAAATGGAAAAATATTCCATGTTCATGGATAGGAAGAATCAATATTGTTAAAATGGCCATACTACTCAAAGCAATTTACATATTCAGTGCTATTCCAATCAAATTAATAGTGGCATTTTTTCACATAATTAGAAAAAAACTATTGTAAAATTCATATGGAATTAAAAAAAAGTGTGAATAGCCAATACAATCCTCAGCTGAAAGAATAAAGCCAGAGCCATCACACTACCTGACTTTACTATAAGGCTACAGTAACCAAAATACTATGGTACTGGTACAAAAACAGACATATAAACCAATGGAACAGGCTAAAGAACGGTGAAATAAAGCTGCACACCTACAACCATATGATATTCAACAAAGCTGACAACAACAAGCTCTGGGGATAGGACTCCCTATTCAACAAATGGTGCAGGGATAACTGGCTAGCCATATGTAGAAGATTGAAACTAGGCCTTTTACTTTCACCATATTAAAACTCAACTCAAGGCGGATTAAAGATATAAATGTAAAACCTAAAACTATAAAGACTGTACAGGAAAACCTGGGAAGTACCATTCTGGACATGAACCCTGGCAAAGATTCCATAGTGAAGACTTCAAAATCAATCGCAAGAAAACTAAAAATTGACAAGTGGCACCTAATTAAAGAACTTCTGCACAGCAAAAGAAACTATCAACAGAGAAAACAGACAACCTACAGAATGGGAGAAAATATTTGCAAACTATGCATCCAACAAAGGTCTAATATCCAGATTCTAGAAGGAACATAAATCAACAAGAAAGCACAAACAATCCCATTAAAAAAAATGGGCAAAGGGCACGAAAAGACACTTCTAAAAGAAGACATATATAAATGCAGCCAACAAGCATCTGAAAAAAGTGCTCAACATCATTAATCATTAGAGAAATGCAAATCAAAACCCCAATGAGATATCATCTCACACCAGTCAGAATGCCTATTATTAAGTAAAAAAAAATATATGCTGGTGAGGTTGTGGAGAAAAGGAATGCTTATAGACTGCTGGTGGGAATGTAAATTAGTTCAGCCACTGTGAAAAGAAGTTTGGAGATTTCTCAAAGAACTTAGAATTAGCATTGAACTTGGCAATCCCTTTATTGGGTATATACCCAAAGGAATATAAATCATTCCACCATAAAGATACATGCACATGTATGGTTCACTGGAGCACTACTCACAATAGCAAAACCATGGAGTCAACTTAAATGTCCAAAAGTGGTGGACTGGATAAAGAAAATGTGATACATATATACTGTGGAATACTATGCAGCCATAAAAAAGAATTAAATCATATCTTTTGCAGTAACATGCATGAAGCTGCAGGACATTATTCTAAGCTAATTAACACAGGAGCAGAAAACCAAATACTGCATGTTGTCACTTGTAAGTGAGAGCTAAACATTGACTACATGGACACAAAGAAGGGAATAATGGACACTAGGGCTTACTTGAGGGTGGAGGGTAGGAAGAAGAGATAGGAGATTAAAAAATCTACCTATGAGGTACCATGCACGTTACCTGGGTGACAAAATGATCTGTAGGCCAAACCCCCTGACATGAAATTCACTCATGTAACAAACCTGCATATGTACAGCCTGTTCATATAAATAACTTGGAAGAAAAAGCATACAGGTAAATATTATTTAAAACTGTAATTCAGGTCCACCAATTTATTAGCTGAGCGACCTTGGGAGGATCACATAACTCTTCTGAGGCTCAGTTTGTTCAACTATAGAATTGATTGAACAGTTTTCAGGCTCATTATGACAATGAGATTCTGTATTTAAGTGGTAGGTATTTAATTAATATTAGCTATTATCAACATTATTATTACTATAGTTTTGGGAAGGAGCCAATCAAGAACAGTCCTCTTCCCTGACTAAAGGTGGAACCAACTGAGGAAAAGACTTCTTTGTCTATTTCTAATGATTCCTCTGTAAATAAAATGTACCCAACCAGTCACCAACACAGCTGGACAGGGACAAAACTCTTACCTTGGAAAGAGGATAGGGATAGAGTAGAACATACCATCCCGCTAGACAGGGATGCTTCAGAAGAGAGACAGCCCAGAGGACATGAGTCATGCATTCACAGATGCTTCTAAACTCACCTATTCCTTCTACCCTGGAGGTATGAACGAGGGGGACGAGAAAAGCTGAAATCCCTCCAGGTGGAAACACAAGAGGTAGGGGCATTGAGATTTCTCCCTAAATATTATTATGAGTTTGATGCCAATAATTTTAGGAAATTGATGATTTTATAGCTTAAAAATTTTATTACTACAATACTTGTATATTTATAATTTAGTGTGTGCATATATATATATTTATTTCTCATATATATATTTCTCATTCCTTCTCCTTTGATATTTTTTCTACTGTGGTAAATTGAACTATTCTATTCCCAATTATTACCCTTTTCCCACTAAAAAATTACACATTGGCCGGGCATGGTGGCTCATACCTGTAATCCCAGAACTTTGGGAGGCCGAGATGGGTGGATCACGAGGTCAGGAGATCAAGGCCAGCCTGGCTAACGTGGTGAAACGCCGTTTCTACTAAAAATACAAAAAAACTAGCTGGGCGTGGTGGTGGGCACCTGTAGTCCCAGCTACTCGGGAGGCTGAGGCAGGAGAAGGCGTGAATCCAGCAGGCAGAGCTTGCAGTGATCCGAGATTGCACCACTGCACTCCAGCCTGGGTGACAGAGCGAGACTCCGTCACAGAAACAAACAAACAAACAAAAAAATTCATGTTTACCCTTTGCCACAAATTTTGTATTATCTTCCCCATAGGTGGAGTATACTTTTCCATCCCATTAGCTTTGTCCATGGCCATTTGACATGGGTTGGTCAGTGGAACGGTTGTAGATGTGAGGCAAGCGGCATCTGAACAGAAGCTTTAAATGAGCTTGTGTGATTTTTCTCTCTTTACCCTTAACATTTCCCTCTACCATGGGAATACCATGCCCTAGGCAGTGGCCACTCCTTAATTCTGGATCTCAGGACAAGTAGCCATACAAAGATGGCCCACTGGACCTAGTGCAGCCCAGTGAAGTCCATATCTGGTTACCTATGTAACCAACATGTGTGCAGCTGACCTGCATTGCTCATGTAAAGGAATAAATAATTTAAGCTACTATAATTTTTGGGTTGTAAGTAGCATAACACAATTGACTAAACAGTACACCATTTGTTCTTAATAGAGTCTTGACCAGACAGCTTGAAGGGTCATGATCTCAGATGAGAGGCAAGGAGAGCAGTCAAAGCTCAGGACTAGCTCATACAAAACCTATGCAAGTGTGCTGTGTCAGTCCCACACCTGGTCACCTGTTCTTAGCATAATGGTGACAGCCAGGTTTCTCACTGAGACTATTAACACTTTTTGAGTTTGACAAGAGTAGGCAAGGTCAAACACTGGCCAGGTGCTGAAGTGTTACATATACTGCCAGAAGCAGCACCATTCATATGTACATTCCAAAGGAGGATTTTCTTAAAGTGAATCTCCTTAAGTTCTAGTAAGTGCATGCCAGTCACAGGTATACTAAATTGTCTTAGCCCTCTTGCATAGTATAATATAACATGTAAACATTACAAATGTGCAATTGCAAAGTGGATTATCGCAAATAGACTAAATCTTATTACAATAAAACATTATAATGGAGTGTTTATGACCCTAAAGATTTCTAAAACCTAATAATGGCCAATTTATTTTGAGAAATATTAAAATAAAATTTGATGCTTTGTTGCTTTGTATAATGGAATTTGACTAACTTTTTTTTTTCCTTTTTGGGGGGCAGTGTACAGCAGAGCGACTAAAGGTGCAGGCTTTTAATGAGCTAACAGCACTCATTTCAAGTCCTGGCCACTCCATGTCCTAACTTTATATTCTTGGGCAAGCCACTTACACTGAGCGGTGTTTAACTTTCCCCATCTGCAAAATAAGAAAAACAGAAACTTCCATAACAACGTTGTAATAAGGACTCTATGAGATTATATATGGAAAGCATTTATCCCACTGCTAGACTATTTTAAGCACTAGATATTTGTAGACATATTTTTACTGTCATTCTTGCCATAAATAATTATGTGTAAAGCACAAGCAGCATTCAGTCTTTTTTAAAGTTTCAGCTTTTCATACTTCCAAATGATAAAATATGCATAAAATTTTATCAAAAACCAGAATCCTCCTATCATGACAGGAAAAATATGGAGAAAAAGGAAATTCTGTTTTGTTTTGACAAAAGACAAGGCAATAATTTCCATAAATATTCAACAACTGACATTGGAACAGTTTACAATGTCACTGCAATTTAGTAATAATTATACTACTTACACTGTATAGCACTGAATCTTTTTAAGA
The DNA here is from genome assembly GCF_028885625.2 of Pongo pygmaeus. Taxonomy (NCBI): domain Eukaryota; kingdom Metazoa; phylum Chordata; class Mammalia; order Primates; family Hominidae; genus Pongo; species Pongo pygmaeus. Next base: position 36,374,347 of record NC_072388.2, read on the forward strand.
TATTTTGCCAACTGCTTTTTTAATCCTCATAGCTATTTTATTATAAAAGTTATTTACATGTGTCATATCCTTGCTATTATTCTCTATCAAAATTAATGATGTTTTTACAAATAATCAATATTGAAAACTTCCACATCAGATACTATCAATGTTTTATATTTTTCTTCACACCTACTTCACTTTCTTCTAGAAGCTTAGATTTTTAATAAGAACAACATAGATTTAAGCTAGCTCATTTCTTTAAAACTTTCTCTGTTATTCAATATAAATCATATAAAGAAAATATGAAAATATTAATATGAATACTCATGTATGCACACCCAGATTTTTTATACTTAACATTTTTCCATATTTGGCTTTTTAAAAAAACGAAAAACCAGAAATAAAGCTGAGGTCCTTTGTGTAACTTTCCTTCTTTTCTTTCTGCTATTCTCTACATGCACCTGCTCTTCCTGAATTTGCTATAGATTTTCATTCTTTTAAACTGCATGGAAATGTTACATATATTAGTTATTATGGTACAAATTCCATTTTTTCTCAATATCTTATTTGGAAATTTATTGATGTTCACTAATGTAGAGCTACACTATCCATTTGAACTGTTGTATAATATTCCTTTGAGCAAATGACAGTTCATCTATTTTCAGATTCATGTTTGTAACTGTTTGCAATTTAGCAGATACTGTTGTTTTTGCTCTTATATCCTTGGCACTCACTTCTCCAGACTGAAGGCTGCTTCCTGTGGACACCTGCAGCACTCTGCTGAAAGGTGTCTGTTCCAGCATGCTCAGAGCACACTCAGCTCACTTGCAGGGCAAGTTGAAATGCCAGAGAGACTGAAGCAGCTTTCATTCAATGATAGGCAGGGATTTGGTGGATAAATACCCTACCTGTTTTTACACCTATTGTGAGACAACTCCGAGGTATTTTCCCCACCAGTACTTGCCTCAAATCCCATGGTGATAATTTGTTGATTCTGCGCCCTTGGGTTTCCTGCCTTTTCCTATCTTATATCTCCACTTCCCCACTCATCCTTTTCTGAGATCACCTCCCAAATAAATTATAGGCATACCTTGGAAACATTACAAGTTTGGTTCCAGACCATCACAATAAAGCAAATATCACAATAAAGAGAGTCAAATGAATTGTTTTGCTTCCCAATGCATTTAAAAGTCATGCTTACACTATACTGTAATCTATTAAGTGTGCAATAGCATTATGTCTAAAAATAGACATACTTTAATATACCTTATTGCAAAAAAAAAATGCTAACAATCATTGGAGCCTTCAGCAAGTAGCAATCTTTTTGTTGGTGGAGGATGTTGCCTCAATGTTGATGACTTCTGATGACTAGGGTGGTGGTTACTGAAGGTTGGGGGTGGTGGTGGGGGTTGTGGCAATTGCTTAAAAAAAGGCAACAATCCCCTCTGGGCGCGGTGGCTCACGCCTGTAATCCCAGCACTTTGGGAGGCCAAGGTGGGCGGATCACGAGGTCAGGAGATCAAAACCATCCTGGCTAACACGGTGAAACCCAGTCCCTACTAAAAATACAAAAACTTAGCCGGACGCGGTGACGGGCACCTGTAGTCCCAGCTACTTGGGAGGCTGAGGCAGGAGAACGGCGTGAACCCGAGAGGCGGAGCTTGCAGTGAGCCGAGATCGCTCCACTGCACTCCAGCCTGGGCGACAGGGCGAGACCCTGTCTCAAAACAAACAAACAAACAAAAAAAAGAGGCAACAATGAAGTTTTCCACATCAATTGACTATTCTTTTCATGAAAGATTTCATACATGTAGTGTATGATACTATTTGACAGCATTTTATCCACAGTAGAACTTCTTTTAAAATTGGATTCAGTCCTCTCAAAACTGGCTTCTGCTTTATCAACTAACTTTATGGAATAGTTTAAATCCTTGATTGTTATTTCAGCAGTATTCACAACATCTTCCCCAGATGCTATTCTTGATATTCTTGATATGCTATCTCAAGAAACCACTTTCTTTGCTCATCCATAAGAAGCAACTCCCCATTTGTTCAAGTTTTATCATGAGATTTCAGCAGTTCTGATACATCTTCAGGCTCCACTTCCAATTCTGGTTCTCTTGCTATTTCTACCACACCTGCAGTTACTTTCTCTACTGAAGTCCTGAACCCCTCAAAGTCATTCATGAGGGTTGGTATGAACTTCTTCCAAACTCCTGTTAATGTTGATGTTTTGACCTCTTCCTGTGAATCATAAATGTTCTCGATGACATCTAGAATTGTGAATCCTTTTCAGAAGATTTTAACTGACTTTGCCCAGATCCATCAGAGGAATCACAAGCTATGTCAGCTGTGGTCTTACCAAATGTATTTCTTTAATAAGACTTGAAGTTGAAATTATGCTTGATCCATGGACTGTAGACAGATCTTGTGTTAGCAGGCATGAAAACAAGATCAATTTCTTTGTATCTGTCCATCAGAACTCTTGGGCAACCAAGTGTATTGTCAATTAGCAGCAATATTCTGAAAGGAATTATTTTTTTTCCAAGCAGTAGATCTCACCAATGGGCTTAAAATATTCAGTAAGCCATGCTTTCAACAGATGTGCTGTCATCCAGGCTTTCTTCCATCTACAAAGCATGGTAGAGTAGAGTTAGCATAATTCTCAAGGGCAATAGGATTAGCAGAATGGTAAATGATCATTGGCTTCAACTTGAAGTCACCACCTGCATTAGACCCAAACAGGAGAGTTCATTGCCACTGAAAATCTGTTGTTTAATGTTGCAACCTGCATGAATAATTTTAGCCTGATCTGGATAATTTGCTATAGCTGCTGTATCAGCACTTGCTGCTTTACATTGCATTTTTTATGCTATGGAGACAACTTCTTTCCTTAAACTTCATGAACCTCTGCTATGTCAAACTTTTCTTCTGCAACTCCCTGACCTCTCTCTACCTTGATAGAATTGAAGAGAAGTAGGGCCTTGCTCTGGATTAGGCTTTGGCTTAGGAGGATGTTGTGGTTGATTTAATCTTTTATTGACAACTAAAACTTTCTACATATTAGCAAAAAGGTTGTTTCACTTTTTTATTATTTGTGTGTTTACTGGAATAGCCCTTTTAATTTTCTTCCAGAAATTTTCCTTGGTATTCATAACTTGGCTGTTTGGTGCAAGAGGCTCAGTTTTCAGTCTACTTTGGCTTTTGGCATAACTTCCTCAAAACTAAGCTTAATCCTTTCTAGATTTTTATTCAAAGTGAGAGAGATTTGCAACACTTTCTTTTTCTTGAACACTTTCTTGAACACTTGAGACAATTGCAGGGTTATTAATTGGCCTAATTTCAACATTGTTGTGTCTCAGGGATTAGGGAGGCCCAAGGAGAGAGAGGGAGATGAGGCAATGGTTGGTTGGTATAGCAATCAGAATATATACAACCTTTATTAATTAAGTTTGCTGTATAATATGGGCACCATTAATGGGCCCCAAAAACACTTGCAATAATAACATCAAAGATCACTTATCACAAATCACTATAAAAATAATAATAATGCAAACGTTTGAAAATTATAAGAATTACCAAAATATGACACAGAGACACAAAGTGAGCACACGTTATTGGGAAAAATGATGCTGATGGACTTGCTTGACACGAAGTCAAATTTGAAGCCCAGGGGTCAGTGGAATTTGAAATACAAGAGTCAAAATCCAGCCTGCCACCTGTTTTGTATAGCTAGTGAGCTAAGAATGGATTTTATATTTTTTAAAAATTGAAAAGATCAAAAGAAGACTAATTATCTTTGTTTTGTGCTACTATAATAAAATACCATAGACTGAGTAACTTATAATGAACAGGAATTTATTTGGCTCATGGTTCTGGAGGCTGGGAAGCCCAAAATCAAGAGCCACATCTGGTGAGGGCCTTCTTACTGTATCATAACATAGAGGAAGACATCACATTGAGAGGGAGCAAGAGAGAGCCAAACTCACTTTTATGACAAACCTACTCTTGTGGTAATAAATGCACTCCAATGATAGCAACATTAATCCATTCATGAAGGCAGAACCCTCATTACCTAATCACTTTTTAAAGATCCCACTTCTCAACACTTTTGCAATGGGGATTAAATTTCCAACACATAAACTTTGGAGGACACATTCAAACCATAGTATTAATTTTTCATGACACACAAAATTGTATTAAATTTTTAGTGTCCATAAGTAAGTTTTTGTTGGAGTTCAGTCATACTCATTTGCTTATTATCTGTGATCATTTTTGCACTACTACAACACAAATAAGTAGTTGCTGCAGAGACTCTACGTCCTGCAAAGTTTAAAATATTTATTATCTAGACCTCTGCTGAGAAAGTTCACTGATCCTTGCTCTAGGCTATATATTTAGAAGTAGAATTTCTATGTTAAAGATAATGCATATAAATAAATAAATAAATATTTAAACATTGTATATAATATAAAATAAGAATATTTATATTATATGGATATATACTATAAACTTTGCCAAATTGCTCTCCAATGTAGTTGTTCCAACTTATACTTCCACCTACCAGGAGCATTTGTGTGTTTCCACTTCTTTGTATTCTCACCAGGATTGTTTTTTTTTTTTTTTTTTTTTAGCTCTTTTCTAACACTTGCTAAACTATCTTTTTAACGAAGTGAATATTCATGTCTCAGGCTCCTTGAAAGACAATGGTATCTAGAATTGTTTCACTTTAAAAAAAAATATTTATTTTTATGGATTACCTTTAAACTTGTGACAAATGATATTGGCTTCCACTTAGGGGGTGATAGAAAGTTTCCTTTTAAAAAATTTTAAGGAAAAAGAATGAGTCAATTAAAAGATAAATGTTAAGTGTATGACAGTAAAGTGATATCCAGATGTAGCGAAACCATAAAGATGGATTCTGAATGATTGAAATTTGTGACTCAGTGAAGCAGTGGAAACTTGCAATCTGTATTTTAATTGTGGATAAATCATTTGCCAGTTGTGTGTTCTTGGAAAAATTATTTATAAACTCTACATTTCAGTAAAATGAAGATAATTGCCAAAGCTTCCCTATTTCTTTCAAAGTGTTCTTTTGGAGATCTATTGAGATTATAAGTGTAGGGTACAATGAAAGTGTAGGGTACAATATAAAAGTAAGACATTGTTCTGTTGCACCATCTCCAGGTGGTACCTGTATCACAAGCTCCCTGAAGTTTCTACTGTTCTCCCCAAAGACAATGGACATGGTCCACTTTTGGTGTTTGGTTTTGCTCACATTGATAACTCTGTCAATAGCACTAACTCCATGCTCTCCATTTCTGCTAGTAGAAATTCTATTGAATGTTCATTAGCTTTTTTCTATTAAGTGTTCCCCAGATTCTATTCCCTCTTGTCATGTTACATATCTTCCTCCAGTAAATCTTCAAATCATTTAAAGATATTCTCTGACAACATGGAATATATTTCACTGTTTATTCATTGGACTGCTTATGCATTATGAACATAGATGTTGTACTCCTTTGGCAGCTTCTTCAGACCTAGCATAGTTTCTTGCACAAAATAGTAGCAATGAATATATATTGATCTTAATTTCTTTTATAAGGATCCATGATCCCTTTTAAAAGTATGTTTGCCCCAATTTTGCCTACATGGCTGAAAATATGAGGCCTTAATGTGGTGTACAGGGTCCTCTAAGGTTGACCTCATCCTACCTCTTCAGGCTCATCTTATAATAGCTTGTCTTCTCTCTCTCTGCTTCAGCTGCACTGACCTACCAATCCCCTAAACATGCATGCTCCTTCAGCAGCAGGGTTTTGGCACATGTTGTTCTGAGTACATAGGACATTCTCAAATTTCCTTTCATTTATTAATTTTTACTCACTTTTTAGACTTGATTTCAGTGGTGTCTTCTCCAGGGAAGCCTTGCTGTATCTCTACTATGTCAGATTCCCCTCTTGCATGCCCTGAGAGCACTAGACTATTCATTGGCAGCATTCGTCATAGTGGCAACTTTACACTTATTTATGTGATTATCTGGTTAATGTTAATCCTACCTGCTAAGTCTTGAGCTTCATGAAGACATGGGAATATTTGTTTTTCCTCACCATTGTATCTCTTGCATCTAATAGCATGGCATATTGTAAATGCTCAATAAATGTTTGTTGGATGTTTGACTGAATGACTAATGAGTTGCTCTATTCCCTGCAAAATCAAATCAAACATAGTATCCTTTCTTGCTCCCATCTTCCATGATCAGCAAGAAAATACATATGATCAACGGCATAAATTGAGCTTTATCTACTCTAGCCAAGTCATTTGGGAAAACTTCCAGGGTGTCAAGACACCAGTCATTGCTTCCAGGAATCAGTGACTCCCTGCAACAGTTGTTAGTGACCTGCTATTGCTGAACCCCTGCCCCTTGAAAGCTATATCTTCCCCAAGCAAATGCCAGAATGCTTTCTGTGATAGCTGGACTCCAGCTGCAGTCCTCTCTAAATATATCCATGTGCCATTTTACCTTAAATTTCTATCTAAAAATAATCAGGTTGTTGAATCACAGCAGAATAATACACAATTTAAATTCAGTTGCCAAGCGGCACATTTTTGCTTAAGAACAGGCAATCACGCACTTGGTTTCTGACATAAAAAGACCTGTCTTGCTGTATAGCGTGAATTACAGATAACCCTTGAACATTACACATCAAACCTGACACTAAGGGCAGCCTCCATATATATATACATATGTATGCAATTATTATTTAAACTCTATATTTTAAAAGCTTCCTTTATAGCCAACAACAGTAGACTTTATCACCACTTATTAGTTTTAATACAATGACAATATATTATGGCAGAGAGGATTTTAAAAAGTACTTATCTTTTTGCCACTTCAGTAAATCATATTCTTCTAACTCTGCCCCCCAAGCTCTTTTTTTAGAATTTCCAAAATGTTCCAAGAGGTTGTATTTGAGTGAAGATAAAATATAGTGACTTCAAGATGCCATGTTTACATATCTTTATTTTAAATATCCTCGCAGTATAGCTCTGGCAAGGACATGGTCCATGAACAGATGTTGGCATTTGATAGGATATAAACAACAACAACACCACTTCTCATGTTGAAACTCGGCCAAGGCCTCTTTCAGCAACATCATCTACTGTCTCTCCACAACCCTGTTAGCCCATGCGTGCTACTTAGGGCCACACAATTGAACCATAGGGAATCATCTTTTCCAAGATTTCATTGTGGACAGATACTTACCTGTCTTGATCTAAACTTACCTCTTTAACTTTTGGAGCCCAAGCAAAACAAATACTTGAAAGAACAAATACTTGCTTTAAACCAGAGGAAATGATCAAGCAAATGGCCTGGATAATATAGCAGCGAGTACTTGTTTAGTCACCGACCTAATCAGGGAGAGAAATTATTACAGAAAATGTTAATATGTAGTTCTGGATTTTCTAAATTAATGAAGACTCTCATTTCCATTTTCAAAGAGTGCTGTTGGGTATCATTTGTGTTTAATGCCACATTGTTGCTGGGTTGGTAGTGGACTGGCACTGAAATGGAATACAGAAAAGGTGCCAGTGAATACCAGAGTGGCCCAGGAAGAAAGAGCGCCAATAGAACATCTGGGTTAGAGATACAGCTGCTTTGGGGAAGGCTCTTATCCTTGTAGATTGGGTGATAAAATTCAGTGAGTCAGAACTTATATTACTATGTGTTTCACAATAACTTTCTAACACAGTGTTAGGGTAAGGGTGCCAGGCCTGCTATTTACAGTGGAACCATTTGTGTTTCATTTTATTTTGCTTGATTGCTTCCATTGCATTGTCATAAAACTTGCACAGAAGTTTTGATAAAGAAGACATCTTAATATTTTTAAGAGTGCACTTCACATTTTTATTGAAAATTGAGTGTGTGTCAATATAAAATTCATGTTATGCTTAATTTTGTTTTGTGGAATAAAGAAACATTGATGTGAAAAGGAGTTTTTAACTACAAAATGATACATCGCTAGGTCAACAGTGGTTATTTCTGGCTGGAAAGTTTTGAATAATTTAAAATTATTCCTTTTTATTTTTCTCTGATTTCTAAATGCCTTACTTGTATTACAAAAGTGCACACACATACATGTATGTGCATGTACGTGTGTGCATATATACATATACAGATATATTTAAGTGGATATTTTCCTTAGACAGAGCTGTTATTTCAAAAGAACGTGATATTTTCACCCTCCAAGATTCTATCTCAGAAGTGTGTGTTTATGAGGTAGGAGAAACGAAGAGCAGGGGAGAAAGAGTGGGACAGAGCAAAGCAGAAAACTTCATCTCTTGTCTGTAGCTGTTGTCTGCAGGTAGGTCTTTTGCTTTCCATTTTTCTCTTGGATCCCATGTGGCTTGGTTATAGGAATGTCACTTTTGCAACTGTGAAATTCAGGACAGGAGAAACTAAATAACGTGGCATTCTGATGACTTCCTGGGAGCCATGTGCTTCGCTGCCTGAGGCTGTAACAAAGGCCTTCCACTTTTGTGCATCATAAATCTTACTTTGGGAAGTCTGAGGTTTGTTGGTGTTGTGGACATTGTTGTTTGCCTAGTGTTTATTTAGGAATTGGGTGGCCATATGGTTCATCTCTTCTTTAGTTGCAAGGAGTGGAGATACTGCACATTTTCTTGTCTAAGTCAGTTATGTGATTCTGTTCCCCTTGCCAGTGATTCGTGTGAGGTGGGCATGTGACACAATGATGGCCAGTTAGTTAGAAATGGAAGTTCATTGGGGGGTGTATGAGTCCGTTCTCACGCTGCTATAAAGAAATACCCAAGACTGGGTAATTTATAAGGAAAAGAGGCTTAATTGACTGACAGTTCCTCATGGCTGAGGAGGCCTCAGGAAACTTTTAATCACGGCAGAAGGCACCTTTCCACAGGGCGGCAGGAGGGAGAATGAGTGCCAGCAGGGGCAATGCCAGACGCTTATGAAACCATCAGATCTCATGAGACTCACTCATTATCACGAGAACAGCATGGAGGAAACTGCCCCCATGTTCCAATGACCTCCACCTGGTCCTGCCCTTAACACATGGGGATTATTACCATTCAAGGTGATATTTGGGTGGAGACACAGGGCCAAACCATATCAGAGGGCTTTGGGAAGTTTTTTTCTGAATGTTAAAGATGGGATATACAACACTGATGTATGCTTTTTTTTTTTTCTTCTTTACTTGAATGTTGAGTGAAGATGAGAACCTCAGAATTGCTGCAGCCATCTTGCTACCAAGGCAGAACAAATGACAAAGTCAGTATGCTAAGGAAGGCAGCTGAGGAAGGAAGAAAAACCTTGGGTTCCTGTTGACATTGCTCTGTCCCTGAAATCTTCTACCTCTGAATTTCTCGTCGTGAGGCAATAAACACTCCAATTCTTTATCTACTTTTTTTGTTGAATATCTAAAACTTAGAGCCAAAATCATCCTAGCTGGTTTAACCTATAATCAGATTTCTAAATGAAAATGAGTTTTTCCCCTGCTTATAGGGGATAAATAACTCAGAAAAGTGAAAACTGCTACTTAGATAAATGCGGCATTTATACCACCTCTTATTCACTTTAAAGAGGAGGAACGTGTACACACACACACACACACACACACACACACAAATCCTGCCAAATGCTTTAAAATGACTGTTCAGTGCCTTGCTCACATTTGGATTAAGAGTTTGGAATTAATTTAAATATCTACCAATATGAGTATAGTTAAATATGGTATATAATAGATAATGGAATAGCAGGCAATAAAGAGCATAAAGTAGATCTACATGAATTTTATCTGTAAAAATCTTTACTATATATATTTAGTGAAAAAAGCAAGTTGCATACCTATGTATACAATATTTCACTTTTGTGCATATGTATAAACGTATGAATGTATATAAATGATATTTTCATTTATATATTAATAGAAAAAGTTCTAGAAGATTTAACAACAAATGGATGGTGGTCATTACCTTTGGGAAAGGAGCAAGACTGAAGGATGTAAAGGGGTATTTTTAATTTTTACTCTATATATTTAAGTAACATTTGAATTTTTACTGAAATAATTTATTTGTGTTCTATTTACATAATTAAAAGCATAAACAATTCACAGGTTATGTCAAAATATTTTCAATTGATTTTACCCTTGTGATGATCACTTCCCACCTAACCCATCAAACAAAAATATTCATACATAATTTACTTTTTTTATTAATTATATATTTATTATATTAATAATTATATCATATATAATTAGTTATATATTATGAAAATATATAATTTTATATATTATATGTTGTATATTTTAAAATATATCATATATAAATATATATTTATATATATTTAAATATATAATATATATAAAAATATATAATATATAATATATTATAAAAATAATATATAATATATATTATAAAAATAATATATAATATATAATATATTATAAAAATATATTATATATTATAAAAATAATATATAATATATAATATATTATAAAAATAATATATTATATATTATATATTATAAAAATATATAATATATTATAAAATAATATATTATATATTAGAAAATATATATTATAAAATAATATATAAAATATACAATATATTATAAAATAATATATCTTATAAAATATACGATATATTATAAAATAATATATCTCATAAAATATACGATATATTATAAAATAATATATCTCATAAAATATACGATATATTATAAAATAATATATCTTATAAAATATACGATATATTAGACAATATATGATAAAATATACGATATATTAGACAATATATGATAAAATATATGATATATTAGACAATATATGATAAAATATATGATATATTAGACAATATATGATAAATATATATTAGACAATATATGATAAAATATATATTAGACAATATATGATAAAATATATGATATATTAGACAATATATGATAAATATATGATATATTAGACAATATATGATAATATATGATATATTAGACAATATATGATAAAATATATGATATATTAGACAATATATGATAATATAATATATATTATAAAAATATATCTTATAAAAATAATATATTATATATTATAAAAATATATCTTATAAAAATAATATATTATATATTATAAAAATATATCTTATAAAAATAATATATAATTAATTATATCTTATAAAAATAATATATAATTAATTATATCTTAATATTTAATTAATATATAGGTTTATGCTTTTTATTTTTTTTTCTGTGGAGCACTTACCACTCTCCCATCCCCCAACGCATACCTCCTAGGACCACATCTCCATTTTGTAGGACTTCTCTGGTGTGTAGAATCTAGAAAGGATGGGTGTTCCCTAACTTCAGACTTCCACTTCTGGTCTTTAGTCTGAAGGGCTGAATCCTTAGTTCAGCCAGGAATCAGAAGTGCTTTTTTCTGGGACTTTTATGTGAGTGATTCAGGTGGAAAGAATGTTTGGCGTCAGATCGGTCACAGAAGAAACTCGAGGACCAGACCTTCACTGTGGTGGGACATGAATCCTGCCTATGCTGTGCAGCCTCCTGACCCTTTTGAGTTTCCGTCTGCTCTCCAAGCCTGGTCCTGGGAGCCCTTGATAGCCTTCTAAATCATTCATTTTTTTTCCTTTGGATAGCTGAGTTTACTTTTCTTGCTTTCTGCCAAGAACTGACTGATACAACTAAGATTAAATAAAACAAACATGTCTTGTTTTTTTTCTATGTGAGATAATCAATAATCACTAGGAATTTCCTATGGGAAAAGACTATAGAATATGAATGTCCTCAACAAAGTTTTAATTTGTGATTTCTGCAGCAGCAAGCCAGCTCTGGGTCTTTCTCTATTTAATCATAGTAATGATGGTGCATTGTTCTTTTACATCCATCAGGCTGCTTTCACCTTTGGTTACATGGAGAAGGAACAGAAGTCCTAAAGATAATAAATGGAAATATTTTTTCACCTGGAGTTTAACTCTTTTAAAAAATTATATTTGTAACCTGCTTTACAGTGGTAGATTGTGGACCTATAGAATGGTTGTCATTGAATTTAGTCTCTGAAGAGAATTCAGTAATTATCTAGGAGCATTCCCTCAATTTATAGTTAAGAAGCTGAATCCCCCAGTAGTTAAGAGAATTACCCAAATCACATAGCATCTTAAAGGCACAAAATTAGGCTTAAAATTCATGACTTCTGAATCTTAGTCAAAAATTCTTTCTCTAGATGTCACCCTCCAAAGATTTCACAATTTAAACAAAAGGAATGATGAAGGAAATAGCCACTTTGCTTTGAAAGGAATAGTAAATAAATTCATAATAATACTTTTTGGACTAGGCTAAATAATATTCCACTCAGTATTTGCTTCAAGTACCACCTTTGTTGCTTTGATTAGCATGTCTGGTAAACTCTGTCTTTAGATAAGAAATAGAAAAAAGTGGAATACATTTTTGGATGATTCTTTTTTCCCCTCTTTTTTCTTAATTATACATCTTAAATATTTCTTTTTCTTACTATATTGAAGGTGGTTACATAAGCAGAAAACGCATCTCTGATATATCACCATTCTTTCTGAATGCATGACTGTTGCCTGGAGCCCTGCAGAGTGCAGCTAACTGGGAAGTTTTAGTGCTCCGGGGACAGTTGATATATCTCCAGGCTTGGCTATTTCATATTATGTTTCCTTTCTGTGTGTGTCTTGCCTCCTGAATGAGATTGTGATCTCAGGGGGCCTTTAGCAAATTAGTTTTGGTGGCTTAACTTTCATTCAACATATATGCACCGAACATCTACAACCTGTGCTGTGTACTGTGGTAAGAATTAGTGGCACAAGTAGGAGAAAAACCTCCTCCTGCCCTCAGGGAACCGACACTCTATTCAGAGCAATGTGTATTTTAAAGTGACAGATGATAAGAAATAATACACAATTAAACAAAGTAGGATACTGAGCTCTCTTAAAAATTTATTATTATAACCTTAAGAACTCAGATTAAGGAGTTCTGTTAAGAAATTCCAACTAGTACTTTGGGCAGCCTGGAGAGGACTCTCCAGCAGCCTGTAAAGACAATTATGCTGGTAAGTAAGACAAAATGTATTCCCATGAATAATTAAAATAATTAAGCTGTTTCTTTATACATTAGTCATTTAATTTCTGATTTTTCCAAGACAGAAAGACTATCTGTTTTTAGCAAATGCTTAGAAAAGGTCAATGTGAGCCAAATGGCGGCAAATAGGCTGACAACTCTGTGAAGGTGAAAGGAAAATGGGTAACACAAACTGTAGAATGATAGGGCTGACTTGCTAGGGGCTTAAAATCACCTTTGTCTTGGCAATAATATTCAAAGGCTCCATGTTTTTTATTGCTGTACAGTTTCATTCATTTATTCAGCACATCTTTTGAGCACAACATTTTTTTTTGAGCAGACGCTGTTCTAGACACTTGAGATACATCAGGACAAAGATGCCTGACCCTGTGGGCCCACATTCTCAGCAGGGGAATATAGGAGATAAGCAAAGAGCATAGTGAATATGCAAATGATATAGTATGTTGAAGGATATAAAGGCTAGAAAACAAAAAGGAGATGTGGGCATAGTAAGAGGGATTAGCAATACTAGAGTGGAGAGTTTTTAAAGTGTTCACAATAGGACTCCTTAAGATAGTACATTTGAGCATTACTTGAACAAGATCAGGGAGTTTACTACATGGAGGAAGGTCATTCCAGGCAGATACAATAAGTGCTAAGATGGATACAAACATGCCAGACAGGCTGGAACAGAATGAGGGAGAGGCAGTGGGTTGGAGATGAAGTTGAATCATATAGCACCTTTCAGTGTAGTGTAAGGACTTTGGCTTTTACTGTAAGTGAAATGTGGAGCCACCAGAGCAATCTGAGCAGAGGAATTACATGATCTGATTAACACTTCGAAAAGGATTAGTCTGATAACTGTGCTGTGTATACACTGGAGGGCAATGGTAACAGCAGAGTCCAGCAGGAGGTGATGGCACCAATCTCAGAGAAGAGGATAGTGCAGTTGTCGTTTTGCTTTATTCTTTGACAAGGCTGCTGACCCCCTAATTATGACAAATTGAAGACCAAAAAGGGGAGGGCTCTTTGATTTCAGGTTACATATTTCTTATTTTACATTTAGATACAAAAGACTTTGCCAAGCTCTCCATATGTATCATTTTATTTAAACCTTATATCTACCCCCGTTGTGATAGTTACTGTTACCACTATTATACAGAACAGAAAGCAGAAACACAGAGAAGTTGAGTCTTGTTTAAAACCACACAGGGAGTAGGTAGTGGTGGCAAGATTCAAGGTCAGATTTGTTTCATTCCAACTTCTTCATGTTTCCTCTTGAGCATTTTATTCATTTTATTGGGGAAGAGGACGTGAAGCTTTTGAATTATGGCACCCACTCTAAGAAGTAACATACTCAAAACTTTTGCTTATGCCCATG